>NC_069127.1:45191362-45793704 GCF_026914265.1 Mya arenaria
TGTGAATTTGATTTTGCAAATCTTAGATCCCTTGACGCAGTAAACAGGCGAGTTGAACAGACGACAATGCTTACACAAACACATATTTCAAATCGGTCCCCCATGAATTAGCTTGCAAACCAATGACTCTGACATACACTAGCGGCTACGAAGGGGGATGGGGGGGGGGGGGGCGGTGCGTGCCCCCACTTAAAGTCGTCCAAGTTTACTTTTTATTTCACTATAGGAGAAGGAAAATAATAAAACACGCCCAAAATGCACCATTTCGAACTAGAAATTGTTATGATTTTCTTGGGGGAGGACCCCCACCCCTTGCCAATACTTTAAACCAAATAAATCTCGTTTCTGAGGGAGGGGCGCAAGTAAAAAGGGATGCCTCTGAGTTACGCCCCTCTAACGTCGAATCCTGGAGCCACCCCTGGCATACATATATACTTTTGTAAACCGTTCATTATTCACTTCTGTAGGCGGCTTGTGTTGAAACTTATCGCGTATTAATCCGGGTTTCGTTGAATGATTCCGGCCAACTCCTTCATTGGCTTTATTCCAACTGCATGGACGATGCGTCTACATTGACAACAGGTGTAGCTACCTTTCCGGTTACCATTTGTACAAATATTTGTGGACGATCAATTGGCCATAACGGGCCACAGATATACATCATCATGATTAGACAGTCAATCCAAAACCTCGCTGTTTTGCTTTCTCCTGTCACACTGCTAAATATGTCGTAGTTTCATTGACCTCACTTAATAGGATGAACTAATCATTTTTTTCATTAGCTTGCAGCCGACAGTCTTTAGAGAGCGGTATTTCAGAAGCGCAACTAGTCGCCTGACACGACATAATGAAGATGAATATATTAATACACACCACCTGCGTAGCAACAGAACTACTTACGTGGATGTGGGGTGTCAAGTACTTGCTTATGTGTATTTAACGCGTTATTGCATTTTTTCATGACAAAACATTCCGTGTTACTCTTAGTATAGTCGCACTTGCAATTTGTTGAGTTTTATTAAATAAAATAATGAAAATTTAGCATTTACATACGAAGTCATTTTACCCTACAACCAATAGTAAACTACGCCACATGTTTGCACCCCGTGTGACGTCATATACATATCCCGGCATTCAAGACTGACCCGTCAAAAAACATATTTTATGAATGAAAGCTTTTAAGAAATAAATCATACGCGGTTAAAGAGTTCATGTCATGTAATATTTTGTTAAATAGCTTTCATGTTTCAAATGATTTTTTTTTCAGCAGCAATTCAATTCAATTCATTTTATTCAAGTGAACAAAGGCCACCGGCAAAAAATACACAAAATGTACAAAAACAACAACATAGTATAGTAGTAGCAACATACGATTTACATATTTATCATGTCTAACAGATGGTATACATAGATTGTGAACTTCAATATTGTATTATCATTTTCAGTAGACATTAAATAGTAGAAATCATTTAAACTATTATCAGATGAATACTTATTAAAAAGATATTGTCAACGAATAATATCGAATTTAGGACATTGAAAGAATGCATGATATTCACAATCAATAACTCAAATTTTGATTCAGACAATATATACAAAGTCTCTCATCTTGTGGAGTATTTACATACATGTATCTTCCAAGTTCCATGTCTAGTTTATGGTTTGAAAAGCGAAACCTAGCAAAAGCAATCTTACATTTTAATGGAATTTCCAGATGTAGGTACCTTTCTTTATTTCATAATCTTTTGTAATGTTTGTAATGATGATATGTTGAGGACTTACTAATGTCGTTATGCCAGTTTTGGACGAAACAGTCAATTGACCGTTGTCTAAAAGTATATATAAATAGATCTATATTTCCTACATCTTGAGCAATCCAAATATATCCAAAACCGTAATGTGAATAACAAAGATTTAATATTGGATGCCCAACAATTTCGCCCGGCGTCATCTATAACGATTTTAACATTTTGTAGCAGTGTTTAGGATATCTATGATTAGACATAGTTATACAATAGCTTACACCAGTATTTAATGCAGTTAAGAAAATAAGGAACATACAGAGGAAGACGTCCACATTTGCCCAGAGTTATACCTGTATTTTAAAAAGCAATCGAACCATTGTGTTTGTTTGAGTAATTAAGTTATTCGGATTATAACTAATTCAGTGTGAGTACAGTACTGTTGGGTTTAGGTTTTAAAGTCATACAATATGGCGGCGATTATGCGGAAATGAAATTGAATGTTACTTCAAACACGTTCCTCTACAAAATAACCGACCTGTATTTAGTGTTCATGTATGCGTCTAAAGATGTTATATTTAGATGGAGACAATCTAGAAATGAGCTGCCAGGAAGTGATCAATTTCGGACACGAAGGTACATCTAGCTGCTCGACACCTCTTAGTTCAAATATTTGTACGTTGACGGACTTTTTTACGATTTAAAAAAAAATGATATGGCAAATCCTTCACTTCAACGTCTTCATGTTACTTTCCAGTCAGAGTTGATTATTCACTAAAATTATTTTGCATTTTTATTTTGTTTAACCTGAAACGTCTCAACCATCAAAAAAGAAACAGATGTGCTTCAATAGTCTAAATAAAATAGATGTGTTATGTGGGATTCGTCCAATCCCTTACGTCTAATCAGGGTTTGTGCAAAACATGGTGGGGGTGAAAGATATTGAAATTGTAGTTAGATAAGTATTATATGTTTGAAATAGATATTAAAGGTTTATATTCGTAATTTAGTTTTTACCATGCAAGTGCGAAGTTTTTTTCAGAAAACAAGCATTTAATGCATTTAAACACAAGCATTTTACCTAGCATAACAACTCGACCATCTCAGGTAAACTTCAAGATTGGCCAGTCAGCTTGTATATATAATCGTAACAACTCGGCCATGGCTGAAAGGCTCCGATTGTTGTAATCTATGCACCGCAGCCTTCATGTATAACAGTTTATAAGATGGTTTATTTCATATCCAAAAAGCCATACGGCCCATTAGGACAAACACAATATTTACAAATATTTACAATGTTATATACACATACATGCTTTAGAGAAGGCACACAAAAAACAACAAAAAATAAATATTTAAACAATCCTCTAAAGAAAACAATGTTACTTTATAAGTTGTCTAACATCGCCAATTCAATCTTATTATTATAGTACTATATGCGTCAGACTTGAAATTATTACAAAGTCACTTAAAAGAGATTTCAGTATGGCATGATTTTATGATGAGTGCATGCTTAGAACTATAACAATAAAATTATTTATAAAGAAATATCGTTTGCATCTGATTATAAATGTTAATCTGTTTTGACAGTATGTAATGAAGAAAACACTAATCAAACTGATAATAATTCGTCGGATTTTATGTATAGCTAACCTGAGCACGAAGTGCTCAAGGTGAGCTATTGTGATCGCCCTGTGTCCGTCGTAGTCGTCCTTCGTCAACAATTTGACTGTTAACACTCTCGAGGACACAATTCGGCACAATCTTAATGAAACTTGGTCAGAATATTACCCTCAATAATGTCTTGGATGAGTTCGATATTGGGTCATCTGGGTTAAAAACTAGGTCACCAGGTCAAATTAAAGGAAAAGCTTATTAACACTATAGAGTTATGACTGTATCTTCAGGAAACTTGGTTAAAATGTTTATATTCATAATCTCTAGGTCAAGTTCGAATCTGGGTCATGTGCGGTCAAAAACTAGGTCACCAGTTCAAATTGAAGGAAAAGCTTGTTAACACTTGTCTCATTTATGACTTTATCTTCATGAAAGTTGGTCAGAATGTTTATATTGATTAGCTCTAGGCCAAGATCGAATCGCGGTCATGTGCGGTCAAAAACTAGTTCACCAGATCAAATTTAAGGAAAAGCTTGTTAACAATCTAGAGGTCACATTTATAAATGTTTTTTTCATAAAAGTTGGTTAGAATGTTTATATTAATTATCTTAGTCAAGTTTAAATCTGGGTCATGTGCGGTCAAAAACTAGGTCATTATGTCAAATCACAGGAAAAGCTTGTTAGCACTCTAAAGATCGCATTTATGGCTGTATGTTCATGAAACTAAGTTAGAATGTTAATATTGATTAGCTCTAGGCCAAGAACGAATCTGGGTCATGTGCGGTCAAAAACTAGGTCACCAGGTCAAATAATAGGAAAAGCATGTTTACACTCTAGAGGCCACTTTTATGACCATATGTTCATGGAACTTGATCAGAATGTAATTCTTGATGATATTTATTTGATCAGGCGAGCGATACAGGGCCTTCAGGACCCTCTTGTTTGTGTACATAACTCATATTTTATATCATTATCTGATAATATTTCTTGTTTTGATGACATTTTATAGTCGCAAGATGCTATAAACCAGAATCCCGATCCCGAATTACTATTATTTGGACTTGTGCTTCAAGTGCTTGATTTATTGTTTTTATAATGCATAATGCACCAGTCAATTGTAGAGCAAAGCTGGGAACTGCCGAAAGGTCAGTACCCGGTTAGCTCAGTTTGATAGATCTCCATGCAAGTGTTCGCATGGTCGTGGGTTCAAGCACCATATCAGTAGCACATTTTCTCACATGCTTACTTTAGCATCCATCATCCCGGGGTTGACAATTATGATTTTTTTAGCTCACCTTTGCCGTAGGATCGATGATTGTCCGTCGTCCGTCCACACTTAGTTTGTTAACACTCCAAGGATCACATTTTTGCCTCAATTGTCACGAAACTTGGTCAGGATGTTTGTCCTAGTAATTACTCATACTAGTTCGAATATGGGTCATCTGGTGTCAAAAAGGTCACAGCGCCCAAATATGGAGAAACCTTGTTAACACTCTAGAGGTAACATTTTTAACCCAAATATCCTGGAAATTTGTCTAAAAGGTTGTTTTAATGATTTCTCAAGTTCGAATATGAGTCATCTGGGGTTAAAAACTAGGTCACAGAGCCCAAATATGGAAATACCTTGTTAATACTCTCGAGGTAACATTTTCAGCCCAAATATCCTGGAAAGTTGTCAGAGAGGTTGTTTTGACGAGTGATAGCTCAAGTTCGAATATTGGTCATATGGGGTCAAAAACTAGGTCACAGAGCCCAAATATGGAAATACCTTATTAACACTCTAAAGGTAACAATTTCAGTCCAAGTATCCTAGAAATTTGTCAGAAAGATTGTTTCAATGGTTTTTAGCTCAAGTTCGAATACGGGTTATCTGGGGTCAAAAACTAGACCACAGATACAAATACCTTGACAACACTCTAGAGGTAACATTTTCAACCCAAAAATCCTGGAAATTTGTCAGAAATGTTGTTTTGATTTTGATTTCTAGCTGGAGTTCGATTATGGGTCATCTAGGGTCAAAACTAGGTCACAGAGTCCAGTTATGGAATACCTTGTTAACACTTTAGAGGTAACATTTTTAGCCCAAATATCCTGGAAATTTGTCAGAAGGTTGTTTCGATGATTTCTAGCTCAAGTTGGAATATGGTTCATCTGGGATCAAAAACTAACTCACAGAACCCAAAAATGGAAATGCCTTGATAACACTCTCTCGATTTTAAGCCCAAATATCCTGGAAATTTGTCAGAAATGTTGTTTTGTTGATTTATAGCTTATGTTCGAATATGGGTCATCTGGGGTCAAAAACTAGGTCACAGAGCCCGAATATGGAAAAACCTTGTTAACACTCTCGAGACAACATTTTCAGCCCAAATATCCTGGACATTTGTCAGAAAGGTTAATTCGATGATTTCTAGCTCAAGTTAATTTATGGGTCATCTGGGTCAAAAACTAGGTCACAGAGCCCAAATATGGAAAAACCTTGTTAACACTCTCGAGACAACATTTTCAGCCCAAATATCCTGGACATTTGTCA
The DNA here is from genome assembly GCF_026914265.1 of Mya arenaria. NCBI lineage: Eukaryota > Metazoa > Mollusca > Bivalvia > Myida > Myidae > Mya > Mya arenaria. Next base: position 45,197,255 of record NC_069127.1, read on the forward strand.
GAAAGGTTGTTTCGATGATTTCTAGCTCAAGTTAATTTATGGGTCATCTGAGGTCAAAAACTAGGTCACAGAGCCCAAATATGGAAATACCTTGTTAACACTCTAGAGGTAACATTTTCAGTCCAAGTATCCTGGAAATTTGTCAGAAAGATTGTTTCAATGATTTCTAGCTCAAGTTCGAATACGGGTCATCTGGGGTCAAAAACTAGACCACAGAGCCTAAATATGGAAATACCTTGTAAACTCTCTGAGGTAACATTTTCAGTCCAGATATCCTGGAAATTTGTCAGAGAGGTTGTTTTGACGAGTGATAGCTCAAGTTCGAATATGGGTCATCTGGGGTCAAAAACTAGGTCACAGAGCCCAAATATAGAAATACCTTGTCAACACTCTAGAGGTAACATTTTCAGCCCAAATATCCTGGAAATTTGTCAGAAATGTTGTTTTGATTATTTATAGCTGGAGTTCGATTATGGGTCATCTAGGGTCAAAAACTAGGTCACAGAGTCCAGTTATGGAATACCTTGTTAACACTTTAGAGGTAACATTTTTAGCCCAAATATCCTGGAAATTTGTCAGAAGTTGTTTCGATGATTTCTAGCTCAAGTTGGAATATGGTTCATCTGGGATCAAAAACTAACTCACAGAACCCAAAAATGGAAATACCTTGATAACACTCTCTCGATTTTAAGCCCAAATATCCTGGAAATTTGTCAGAAATGTTGTTTTGTTGATTTATAGCTTATGTTCGAATATGGGTCATCTGGGGTCAAAAACTAGGTCACAGAGCCCGAATATGGAAAAACCTTGTTAACACTCTCGAGACAACATTTTCAGCCCAAATATCCTGGACATTTGTCAGAAAGGTTAATTCGATGATTTCTAGCTCAAGTTAATTTATGGGTCATCTGAGGTCAAAAACTAGGTCACAGAGCCCAAATATGGAAATACCTTGTTAACACTCTAGAGGTAACATTTTCAGTCCAAGTATCCTGGAAATTTGTCAGAAAGATTGTTTCAATGATTTCTAGCTCAAGTTCGAATACGGGTCATCTGGGGTCAAAAACTATACCACAGAGCCTAAATATGGAAATACCTTGTAAACTCTCTTGAGGTAACATTTTCAGTCCAGATATCCTGGAAATTTGTCAGAGAGGTTGTTTTGACGAGTGATAGCTCAAGTTCGAATATGGGTCATCTGGGGTCAAAAACTAGGTCACAGAGCCCAAATATAGAAATACCTTGTCAACACTCTAGAGGTAACATTTTCAGCCCAAATATCCTGGAAATTTGTCAGAAATGTTGTTTTGATTATTTATAGCTGGAGTTCGATTATGGGTCATCTAGGGTCAAAAACTAGGTCACAGAGTCCAGTTATTGAATACCTTGTTAACACTTTAGAGGTAACATTTTTAGCCCAAATATCCTGGAAATTTGTCAGAAGGTTGTTTCGATGATTTCTAGCTCAAGTTGGAATATGGTTCATCTGGGATCAAAAACTAACTCACAGAACCCAAAAATGGAAATACCTTGATAACACTCTCTCGATTTTAAGCCCAAATATCCTGGAAATTTGTCAGAAATGTTGTTTTGTTGATTTATAGCTTATGTTCGAATATGGGTCATCTGGGGTCAAAAACTAGGTCACAGAGCCCGAATATGGAAAAACCTTGTTAACACTCTCGAGACAACATTTTCAGCCCAAATATCCTGGACATTTGTCAGAAAGGTTAATTCGATGATTTCTAGCTCAAGTTAATTTATGGGTCATCTGAGGTCAAAAACTAGGTCACAGAGCCCAAATATGGAAATACCTTGTTAACACTCTAGAGGTAACATTTTCAGTCCAAGTATCCTGGAAATTTGTCAGAAAGATTGTTTCAATGATTTCTAGCTCAAGTTCGAATACGGGTCATCTGGGGTCAAAAACTAGACCACAGAGCCTAAATATGGAAATACCTTGTAAACTCTCTTGAGGTAACATTTTCAGTCCAGATATCCTGGAAATTTGTCAGAGAGGTTGTTTTGACGAGTGATAGCTCAAGTTCGAATATGGGTCATCTGGGGTCAAAAACTAGGTCACAGAGCCCAAATATAGAAATACCTTGTCAACACTCTAGAGGTAACATTTTCAGCCCAAATATCCTGGAAATTTGTCAGAAATGTTGTTTTGATTATTTATAGCTGGAGTTCGATTATGGGTCATCTAGGGTCAAAAACTAGGTCACAGAGTCCAGTTATGGAATACCTTGTTAACACTTTAGAGGTAACATTTTTAGCCCAAATATCCTGGAAATTTGTCAGAAGGTTGTTTCGATGATTTCTAGCTCAAGTTGGAATATGGTTCATCTGGGATCAAAAACTAACTCACAGAACCCAAAAATGGAAATACCTTGATAACACTCTCTCGATTTTAAGCCCAAATATCCTGGAAATTTGTCAGAAATGTTGTTTTGTTGATTTATAGCTTATGTTCGAATATGGGTCATCTGGGGTCAAAAACTAGGTCACAGAGCCCGAATATGGAAAAACCTTGTTAACACTCTCGAGACAACATTTTCAGCCCAAATATCCTGGACATTTGTCAGAAAGGTTGTTTCGATGATTTCTAGCTCAAGTTAATTTATGGGTCATCTGAGGTCAAAAACTAGGTCACAGAGCCCAAATATGGAAATACGTTGTTAACACTCTCTCGATATTAAGCCCAAATATCCTGGAAATTTGTCAGAAAGGTTGTTTTGTTGATTTATAGCTTATGTTCGAATATGGGTCATCTGGGGTCAAAAACTAGGTTACAGAGCCCGAATATGGAAAAACCTTGTTAACACTCTCGAGACAACATTCTCAGACCAAATATCCTGGACATTTGTTAGAAAGGTTGTTTCGATGATTTCTAGCTCAAGTTCGAATATGGGTCATCTGAGGTCAAAAACTAGGTCCCAGAGCCCAAATATGGAAATACCTTGTTAACACTCTAGAGGTAACATTTTCATACATCAGAAAAGCCAAATCCCTGTTATTGCCCTTTAATTATCAACAAGTCTTTAGCACAAAGTGTTACTGAGGTGAGTGATATAGGGCCATCTTGGCTCTCTTGTTATAAGATATTACAGGCCATGTTCTTTTGTAAACTTTCAGATTGAGAAGTGCCTAGCTACAAGGCTAGTATTGTTAACACTATCTGATGCAATCAATATGAACAAAGCTTAAATTGCTGCCTGACCTGACTTAAGAATCGGATGGCAATACATCAGACTAGAAGATTATAATTATTGAGATGGACAAAGAGAAACCTGAGCTACGATTGCACAAGAAACACATAAATGCAAGTATTTGCTGAGATATTGTAATTACATGTATTTTTGAAATTGCTCATTCATTTAGGAAGTTCAGTTTAAACAGAGATGGCAAAAAATGAACAAAAGTATATACATTTTGAATTCTAATTTAATTGAGAACTTTACTGGCCAGCACAGAATGGTAAAATGCTAGTCTACCAATATAAATGTGCCTGGATCGAATCACTAAAGCTGATGAATGTACATCTCACAGATGCACTCTCACAGATCGACTGTTTTAACAACTTTTTTTTTATTTCTTGGTCTTGGAATGAACTATTTTATGCGAATTTCTGAACACTGGTCAGATAACAGACAACTGGAAAAAGTGGATCGCTGTTTTCTTATATTATTTCAGTCAAAAAAGACAACTGAAAATATTGGCTCGCTGTGTTCTTATTTTAATACGGTCAGAAGATGATGTTCTATGCGAAAACTCTCATTACTAGTAAAGCGTTAGTAATGCTTTTAACCATAAACGCATTAAATACGAACGTAAATATAAAAACATGATCTTACCTTTTGTCAGCAGTCTTATTTCATCAGTTCAATATTGCTTTTCGTTAGCTTTTTCCAAGCCCAAATATACAAGAAGTTGTCAAAACCTTTAATCTGTAAGAATGCAGCACACATAATTATGCCCTTTTTCGAAGAGGAGGTTTGGCCTGACCAGTAGATGACCCGTATTGGTTTTGGGGGTCTTTGAGCCAAAGGTCAAGGTCACATTGACCTTGAATGTTAAAAGGTTGTCCGAGTGATAACTTGACAATGCCTGCACCCATGGCCCTCAAACTTGACTTGGAGGTTGGGCCTGACCAGTAGATGACCCTTATTTATTTTGAGGTCATCAGGTCAAAGGTAAAGGTCACAGTGACCTTGGCGCCAACTCCACAATTCCTGAAACTTTGACATAAAAGTTCGGCCTGACCAGTAGATGACCCGTGTTGATTTTGGGTTTTTTTTGGGTCAAAGGTCAAGGTCACAGTGCCATTTGGCATGAAAAAGTGAACAAAGCTTCTCCCAGTGATAACTCAACAAAGCTTGGACCTATACTTATCAAACTTTACATGAAGGCTGGGCCTGACCAGTTTATGATCCCTAGGAGTCATTGGGTCAAAGGTCAATGTCACAGTGACCTTGAATGCGAAAATGAGTTTGAGTGATAACTCGACAATGCATGCATCCATGGCCCTCAAACTTGACTTGGAGGTTGGGCCTGACCAGTAGATGACCCTTATTTATTTTGAGGTCATCAGGTCAAAGGTAAAGGTCACAGTGACCTTGGCGCCAACTCCACAATTCCTGAAACTTTGACATAAAAGTTCGGCCTGACCAGTAGATGACCCGTGTTGATTTTTTTTTTTGGGTCAAAGGTCAAGGTCACAGTGCCATTTAGCATGAAAAAGTGAACAAAGCTTCTCCCAGTGATAACTCAACAAAGCTTGGACCTATACTTATCAAACTTTACATGAAGGCTGGGCCTGACCAGTTTATGATCCCTAGGAGTCATTGGGTCAAAGGTCAATGTCACAGTGACCTTGAATGCGAAAATGAGTTTGAGTGATAACTCGACAATGCATGCATCCATGGCCCTCAAACTTGACTAAGGGGTTGGGCCTGACCTATAGATGAGCCCTTTTAATTTAAGGGGTCATCGGGTCAAAGGTCTTGGTCACAGTGACCTTTAACGCAGAAGGTAGTCGTGTGATAACTTGACACTGCCTACACCCATGGCACTCAAACTTGACTTGGAGGTCCATGCATATTTTCATTCAATTGTCAAATAATCCTGACAAATCTCTTGTAAGTAAAGCGTTAGTAATGCTTTTTACCATAAAACCATTACATACAAATGTAAATATAAAAAAAAACATGATCTTATCTTTTGTCAGCAGTCTTATATTATCAGTTTTTGTACTGCTTTTCATTAGATTATTCCAAGCCCAAAAGTAAAAGAAGTTGTCAAAACCTTCAATCTGTGAATGAGAATGCAGCACTCCCACAGATTAAACATTTTGACAACTTCATTTATTTTTTGTCTTGGAACGAGCCAAGTTATGCGAAAATGCATGTTAACCATTCATATAAGATTGCTGACAATAAATTAGTCAGAAAACTTTTATATTTAAGTTCCTAATATTTGATGCATTTTTCTTAAACCGTTAATAAGGCCTTAAGCAATAAAACCTTAGTTTTCAACCTGAAATAGGAAAGTCATCAATCTAATCCAATTTTGTCAGCAGTCTTATATCACTGGTTTTCAGATATTTACGCAAACAAAATTGGTCATTCCAAGACAAAAAAATACAAAAAATACAAAAGTTGTAAAAACAGTAACTCTGTGACAGTGCAGCTTTAAATATCTAAATATTTTGATTTGGCTCAATTCTCACCTAAAATTTTATAGTGTTATGGCACCTAAAGGGTTTGTTTTTAACAACATTACATGTGCATATGTATATATTTGTTCTTAAATTTGTAATTTAGATTTGAAGATTCATTCAACGTCTGAAATGAAGAAAAGGGCGTGTTACATACTGTTATCACTGCCATGACAGAAACCATATTGAGGAGCTGATCCGCCAGTAGGAAGAATTGCGCTATTGGTTGGACTAGCTCTATTCCCCGGCCATACACCAGCACTTTGTTTGTCGTAGAGAGCATTTCTGAGCAGTTATTGAGACCACTAACTATGCAGGTATGTCATAATCAAAATCTTGGTATATATAAGTTTAGCATCTGTTGAGAAGAAATTTATTTCAAGATTGAAGGCACACACTATAGATTGATGCCCAAAAATATATTTCTAATTTTAATGCATTATCATGTCTTAACTCATTTGACTTAAATGGTCAAAACAAACGAAATGGAAATGATTAAGCTGCAGATATACAAATGTTAGCCCTATTTAGGCGCTTTTTAACTGGGGAAATTGTTGCCACTTGTCTATTAATTAAAGAACACATTTATAATTAATAATGTTTAATCTGTACACAAATCATATGCCTTTTTTGCTTTAACCATCAATGTCAAAGAGTCCAGCATGATAATGCAGTAAATTGAAAAAAATGCATTAATATTTAATATTAACCCTGTAAAACAAAGACATTTCCTAAATCCAATAAAAAATAATTGAATATTGATGCAGAATTCAGTAAGAATATAATATCTTTTTTTGCAGGTGTTGCAGTGAAATTTGCACCAGTGTGTTTTCTGTGGAGATAAATAGATAGTGTCCAGCAATGAAGACCCGACTCAAGATCTGATCTTGTATTATGAAATAACTGTGTGGGAAAATGAGAAAAATCTGCAGTCAGGAATGCAAGTAAATCAACAAAAGAACAGTGGGAAATTAATCTTGAATAACTTGACATGTATTTTGTTTGACGTATTTATTCATGGTGCAGTGAAAACATGTTTATTTTTTTGGTTATTTTAATTCAGAATTGATAGGAGGGAACATCACTATGTAGTTTCATGTTCATAGTCAGATCAAAACCCATGTACATGGCCAAATAAGCATTCGAAAATATCAAAATGGTACTTGTTGTATGTAGTGTAAGTTAATTAACATAATAAACAAAATATTTAATCAATTTTAATTTATCATGCCCCCTTCAAAGAAGATGAGTATTATAGCTTTGCACATGTTGGCCGGTACCTCCGTCTGTCTGCCAGTAGACCAAAAACTTTTCCGGAAGGTAACTCCACAATTCCAAGACCTATTGTCAAACTTGACATGAAAGTTGGGCTTAAACCAGTAGATGACCCCTTTTGATTTTTGGGGTACATGTAATTGGGTCAAAGGTCACAGTGACCTTGAACAGGAAGGTGTCAAAGCATGTCTGACTGATATGTCGACAATGCCTGCACCTATGGCCCTCAAACTCAACATTGTGGCTTAGCCTGACCATTAGATGTCCCCTATTGATTTAAGGGGTCATTGGGTCAAAAGTCAAGGCCAAAGTGACCTTGAATGCTTAAAGGTTGTACTTATAATGAATGGACAAAGCCTGCACCCATGGCCCTTCAACAACTTTGGGGTTGGGCCTGACCAGTAGGTGAGCCCTATTGATTTTTCACAGAGACATTGAACGCAAAAAGCTTGCCTGTGTGACATCTCGACAAAGCCTGCACCCATGGCCTTTAAACTTGAAATTTAGGTTGGGTTGACCAGCAGATGACCCCTTTGGATTTGGAGGTCAAGGTCACAACTCCAATATTGGTCATTAAAACTATGTCATTTACTTATTCCCTGCTGCTAAGAGAATACATGTTTATCAACAAATATCAGCCATCATCTGAATATGACTGAAAACAGTTCCAACTACCCTCATACTTTGAATGGTCATAATCTTAAAACTGCCTCAAAGGCATCTTTTGTAAATGAAAAACCAGCTGTTATATCGGTCCCACAGTGGCTTGATGACAAAGGCTCATTAAAGTCACAATACAGTAAATAATTTCAACTAGCCAAAATTATATTTTATACATACATGAACATGTATATCACCAAAATAATACATTACCATAAACATAAAACGAGATTTAACAAAATTCAAAAATACCCTATACTGTAATATGAAACAAGTGAAGAATGTTCGCCCGGCGAAAATGTATACAAAGACCAATTCTCGTCGAAAATTATAACTTCTTCGTAAGCTACAAACAAAATACCTGGCTCATAGATGCAGTGGCCCGTTATATACACGTTAAAACCGGTATTCTTGTCGAGAGAAACAGTATACGACGAAAATGCTTCAAAATGCGAAAGCGGCCGAAGGGCGGGGACCACTGGAACACTCAACGCTTTTCCGACGGTTCCCGTCCTTCGGCCGCTTTCGCTAATCGATTAAGGCGGACCGGTACTACGTCATTTTGACAGAATAATGTCTGGCTAGCGCTTGTGATAATTCGCATTTTAAGGTCGTTCATCGGAGCATACAAAGTCTTAAGCAAAGTTGTCCCTGAATGTTCTATCTATCTTGCCCCACTAGACGATTTGACAGCCGGTCATCAATCGCAAGACAAAATACAATGGGATGATCAAAGTCTCGAGCATTTCGAAAGGTCAAAACGTGCATTAAACGACCATAAGTCAATCTTCATCCCCCAACCAAATGACAAATTGTGGATTGTAACAGACGGATCGGTAACCAGGCGTGGTATTGGTGCTACGTTGTATGTTATGCGAAACAACAAGCTACGATTAGCAGGATTTTTTAGTGCGAAGTTGCGCAGACACCAAGTTACCTGGCTACCGTGTGAAATTGAGGCTTTAAGTATCGAGGCAGCCATTATACACTTCAATCCGTATATGTGCAATCATCAAAAACAGCATGCGTTCTTACAGACAGTCAGCCCTGTGTTCAGTCAGTTCAAAAGCTTTATAGGGGTGAATTTTCTGCCAGTCCAAGGGTGACGTCATTTCTGTCTAATGTGAGTAGATATCAGGTGGTCGTACAACATTTAGCAGGCTCTGCTAACGTGCCAAGTGATTTCGCCAGTAGAAACGCGCCAGATTGTACGATGCCAGATTTGTTCCTTCATACGCGCTATGGAAGATTCAGTTGTGCGTTCCGTCAATGTTGACGATATTGTCAACGCTACTGCCCGCTTACCTTTCACTACTAGGTCGGCTTGGCGTGATATCCAGGGTGAATGTCCAGACTTGCGTCGCGTGCACTCCCACTTAAAGCAAGGGACTAGACCGACCAAAAAAATAACAAGCATAAAAGATGTTAAACGGTACTTGCAGGTGATTACTATTTCAAAAGACGGTGTTTTAGTTGTGAAGCGTTCTGAACCATTCTCTTCCGAGAAAGAACAAATAGTTGTACCTCGTTCCGTTCTTGATGGACTTCTTACCGCCATGCACGTCAAACTTGACCATCCTACCAAGCATCAGTTAGACTTAGTTGTGCGTAGATACTTCTTTGCTTTGGATATAAACAAGGCTATCGAGCGTGCAACTAGCTCGTGTCACACGTGTGTTTCCCTTAAGAAATTCCCCAAATCATTAGTACAGCAGTCGAGCGAGGATCCCCCAGAATCCGTCGGATTAGCATTCGCAGCTGATGTCATGAAGCGTAGTAAACAATGCATTCTTGTTGTACGAGAAGCCGTAACATCGTACACAAAAGCTGTCATGGTTGACAATGAACAAAAAGCCACTTTACGTAATGCTTTAGTGTGTTTAATGATGGATATGCATCCAATTCATGGTCCACCTGCTGTGATTAGAGTTGATCCCGCACCCGCCTTTGTTGCGCTTCGCGATGACGAGCAGTTAAAACAGGCTAATATAGTATTAGACATAGGTCGTGTTAAAAACTCCAACAAAAACCCGGTCGCTGAAAAAGCTATAGCTGAATTAGAGGACGAGATAGTTCGCGTCCAGCCCGGCGGCGAGTCTATTTCTGAAGTTCAACTGGCCACCGCCGTGAACCACCTAAACTGCCGTTTGAGACGAAATGGAATCTCTTCCCGTGAACTGTGGACACAACGTGATCAGTTTACGCACAACCAAATCCCTATAAGTGATAGAGATGTTATTCTTTCTCAAAATTCTGCTAGAAACAAAAAACACTCGTACAGTGAAAAGTCGAAGTGTTCGCCATATCGAACACAAAATTGTGAAACCATAGAAATAGGTGATAAAGTGTACTTATACTCCGACAAAACTAAACATGCTTCTCGACAGCGATACATCGTAGTTTCCGTTGATGGTGATTGGTGTTTCATAAAGAAATTCACTGGTAACCAATTACGCTCTACCTCATACAAGGTGAAAAGATCGGAATGTTTTCGTGTGCCTTCTGATATATGTGATATATCTCATAACATCCCAAATCTGGCAGAATCTGATTGTGATAGTGATTCGGAGATATGTGAAGGATTTACTGTTCAGGACGACAATGCACCTGTAACTCTTACAAATCCGTTCGATTCTGACGATGAGAGTTTTTCCCCTTTGATCGTTATGGAGCAAGTCCACGCTGATGATCACGACGTCGCGCTAGACTCGCATCTGCCTGATAGTGTATCACATACTAGTAGACCACAGCGTTCTCGGAAACCCCTAAGTACTTAGATGATTATGTGAGATAATTACTTTGAAATATGAGACAACATATAGTCACCATTTCACACGATTTTAAAGTTTTGTTCAACGCTAGTTTTAAACCAAATGTTGTTATTGAAATGCTGTTATTTTGAAATAGACTTTGTTCATGTTAATCCCACACATGTTTCAATATTGTTGAGTTTTCCAAAAGCTTTGTTTCTTCTTTCAATCTAGTGTTGATATTTTGTGCATAAAAACAGTTAATATATTTGTTAACTGTTTAAGAAGAAAAGCCATGTATCCATGCTTTAAAATAAGATACCATATTAGGCCGCTAGGCCGCAAACTTCACGCCGCTTGGCCGCTAAATCGCTTGATCGACTTTTTGAAAAATTGTTGAAAATCGCTTCAGATTTATCATTTGTGCATATAAACAGCAAATATATCATTGTTTTTGAAAAGCAGGCATGTTTGCATGCTTTAAATAGAAACAAATGTTTGATCAACTTTTTTGAAAATCGCTTCAAATTAATATTTTGTGTATAAAACTGTTAATATATCATTGTTTAAGAAGAAAATTCATGTATACATGATTTAAAATAAGACAACATATATGCCGCTAGGCCGCTAGGCCGCTAACTTCAAGCCGCTAGGCCGCTAGGTCGCTAACTTCACGTACATCCTTTTTTGCTACATAAAAAAGTTGTTTATGCGTTGAAAATAACCGCATAAACGTGGTCGATTTCGTTTATGCGGCGATGCTGTTATGCGTCGTTACAGTGCTGCCTGTGATTGCGCATAAGCAAATAACTGAATTATTTAAAGTACTTTGAATAAGATTTTAACCTTCGAGTTATCTACCAAACATTTTAAACGATACTAATACACACCCTTTTTCGCTTTCCAGAGATTTAAAGTTGGAAAATTTACTCCTAGATATAGACAAGAACATCAAAGTTATAGGTATATAGTTATAGGTTACAGGATAAGTATTACTTTTAATTTAATTTAATTTGGAATGTATACAGTCAAAATGAATTTGATAGTTTAAGTAAGTAAATTTTCCAAGTATGTACAGTATCTGTCACATTCCATGTATCACAAATTTAAGGAATGACTTATGTATTCCAAGAGAGCGAAACGTTAGCCGACTGATTATAACAAGATTATATATAAGCGTTGTATGGCTTTTCCTATTGACTTCCATACAAAAGATCAGTTAATTAATTTATATTTTGCTCATCATGTAAAATGATCCTATTATCGATATGCTGCAGATTTCGGCGTGAGTAATGTGTTTTACGGGGACAGCAGCCTGAGCACGCAGTGCGGATCACCAGTGTACGCCGCGCCGGAAATGTTTTGTAACCGGAAATACGGACCCGCCGTCGACATCTGGAGCATGTGCGTATACTAAACTTTGTAAATTTCTGGTAAAATCCTATATTTCATATTTGTCAAGTTCTTATATAATGTATATGATTGACCGTAAAGCACATCCATTTGCCAAGGGTCTGATTCATCACTGGATTGATTCTATTTGTTAAACCATCTAAATTACAACTATATGTGGTTTTGTCCATTTTTGAAAAACATGCGTCTTACTTTTACAATATTTTTCCGGTATGTAATAAAAACAGGTTGAGATGAATTGTTGATAGTATTGTTTGTATTCTCCTTAGGCAGTAATGAGGTTATATCATAACGCATACGACTACGCAATAATCAAGGAAAAAAACTTACACAAATACCGTCCCGTGTCTTTTAGGGGCGTTTGTCTGTATGCAATGGTTACTGGTAAGCTTCCCTTTGTGCCAGAGCCTACAAACAACATAACTATGTTGCATTCACTCATCCTGCAGGGTGCTCACATACCGGATACACTGTCCGATGGTAAGTGTAATCCTTTCTAACGTATCAATGTTATGTTAAGAACCAAAAGTCGTTTAAAACCTCAAAAATAAAGCTGCTCTGAAATCTTAGTCTTATTTGGTACACAATTACCGTCCCGTTTCTTGTAGGGTCGTTTTTACTATGGGTGTTGTTTTTCATCTAATTTTCGTATTTTTTGTGTTGTGTTGCAACTGAAATTTGATGTAAAATCTTGAAAACAAAATATATAGTAGATATGTCATGTGTTCGTTTGAATATGAATTGGAATCGTCGATAACACTTCTTTAATACTGCTATTAATACCATTAACAGTACTATTAAGTGAGTACATGTTTATTGCAAAAATCCATATGATCACTTTCGTATTAATTTTCAGTTCACCAACTTGCAGGAATGGAATAATATATGTAGATCTAACTGGCCTTATTTGTATTTTTCATCAAGTTTAAGTCGTTTCCATTTTTCAATTATTTTGATTTTTTTTCGTTGTCTATCTTGGTAGCAAATTGCAAATTTGAGACAATCAGATTTTGATATTTTTAATTGAAACCTTTACATTAAGCACAAACACATTCTATGTGAAACTAGTACGTTCTTTAATATTGTGCCATCCATTTTCAACTCAATGGTACATTGAAGACTCGTTTGAGCATATTCAACGAACAACAAAATGTTGTTGCACCTATAAATGCCAGGCGTGCTTTGCATTGTTTTACCAAATAACCGAAAACGCATTATATACCAGTTACTGTTGTATTGCTGTATTTGTAGAAACTTTATTTCAAAGCCAAACAATGATTGTCTGTTATATTTGTCTGTTATATTTGTTTTATATTCTTGCTCTACGCATCAAACTCTTTTAAAATACGCATGTTTCAGGTAGTGCTAACCTTCTTGCACGAATGCTAGCCTTAGAGGTATATTACCGGATCACCATTGATGAAGTCCTCTCCCATCCCTGGGTGCAAGGCGAGGAAGGTTCTCTGGTGACCAGAAAGCCACCTATCTCAAATCTCTGCCTTTCTATCCCGAAGCCTCAAATTGTGAATTATATGTCAACCGTTTTTAAATTCCTCGAGGATGACGTGTTTTGTTCTGTGATAGAACGTAAAATGAACGCAGTTGCGGCAACGTACAATCTGCTACAAAGACGGTTCGATGCCGGAATACAAATTGTTGGTTTGTCTATGGCCATATCCAGCGCTAAAACTAACAACCGTAGTTGTGAGGGTGGCAAGAGTTGGAATTCTCGAGTTGATTTTCCACTTCTACCTTCTGAAAATATTGGTCGACATGACAACGATCCGTCTTCCCAAAAGAATATGTGTAAATCCTACATGCAGATTCTCAAGGATTCAAAGCGCAAAAGTGCCCAGAACGTGCGCTCTGGAAACGTGTTTAGACAAAAGGAATTTGCACTTACGCGGTATAAAACAAAAACAGACATGATAAGGCATACACACACAAAAGAAGAAGTAGATTTCTTGCCTGATTTCCTTCTGACATATACTCGATGTGACGATACGTATAATCATAATCGAAAACCTAACCAATCTTTTGAATGGGATCAGACTTGTATAGGTTCTAAAAATGAGCCTAGTAAAATTGACTCATTCAAAACAATACACGGAAAACAAGAAATTCAAACAGAAGACACGAAAAACAGGCACATAGATGGACGGATAACCGCAGAAATACCGCTACTTGTTCCTCCGACAAGTCCGGTATCACCTGTCATCCCTAGAGATGTATCCACAAACCAAAACGAACGCGTGTCTGAAATAAATGGTACTTCTAAGAGAATTAGCAACCAAGAAAATGTAATAGACATTTTAAATAATAAGTGTACTCTAGTTGATGTCTCCAGAGATCAAAGCTTCAATAACACTGTAGCAGGGGCAAACGTGGAAGGAACGAAATCGATCGTGAACGACCCTTGCACGACTCGGACATGGTCCACTTTCCAAAAGCAGAAAGAGAGACTAGGTCGAGGGGTGACCCTCGTTAATCGAAAAAAACATGTGGCTTATAATTATGGGTTAACAAAACCCAAGGCGTTAACCAACAGAGAAGCCCGCTCGTATTTTGAGGAGATAGAACAAGCCAAAGTTATTGGTCAAGGTAACAAATCGTGGTTGGTCAAGGTAACAAATCGTGGTATTCGGTTGTAAAAGTTTTAACAAGTTCCATAGAAACGTCAACCGTTTGCGCAAAAAAAATGAAATAAAAAATGTTCTGAATAATAATAAAACAAAAATAAAAGAATATCGAATGTCGACTGTATACAATAAATGATTGAAGTTGCGATAATTTATTCCGATCAACCCACACGCTTGTTTTTTAGGTAGAAGACTCATGGAGAGGGCAAGAACGTCTTCTAGTTGCCAGATCGAAAACTCTCACTCTCTTTTGAGCCGGAAACCGCACACGGCTGGACTCCACCGTGTTGTACCCGAGCCTAGAAAAGAGCCCAGCGCCGCTCTCCGGTCGACCGGCGTTGAAAATGGTGTCACATTTAGGACAGTTGACGCGAACGGGATTATTCACTTTCCGGACGTAATGCAGACGTCACATGCTACCTACGACGTAAGGCCTCTGAGTCCTACGAGGCATTCGGTCGAAGATGGCGTTACCGATGTCATAAGAGTGCATATTACAAGTTCTGCAAAATATTAACATTGTTGAAATATTTATCATTGTAATTGTACTATATATATATATATATATATATATAAATGCATTATGAGGGACACACAAAAATCAAGTTTGGACTACCTCTGAGCTATTTTCCTTCAAATCCACTGCTTTTGCAAACTTAAAATGCTTTTTTTCCATATAAATATAAAAAAAACAATTAATTTACGCACGGAAAAACAAAAACAGGGTATGAAACTGAAAGGATGAAAAAAAACACATCAAAATGCCATATTTGTAAGTTATTTTTAATGAATAAGCAGGTTATCGCTTATCTTTACCAAAACTCGCTTAAATCGGCATTTTGACAGTTAAATGTATCTATTTTTGTCATAAAATCCTGTCATCCACGCTCAAAATTTTATTTTACTTGTGTTAACAAGAAATTAGAACAACACCAAATCGGTATTTTAAACTGAAAAGTTTTATTTCCATGCTTTGGCTAATGGTTGAAAATGTCATTCCATATTTTGGTCAAATTGCACATTTCATTTCTTGTTGGTAGTTATGTGATACTAACTGTTCTTATTAGTCATCGAATGTAAATTAAATTGAACATTTCACTTCAATACTTTTAATCAATATTGTGTTGGTTTATTTCCTGTCTTGATACAAGATGTTTTGGTAGTTTATGTGCTGACTGTTCTTATTATCATAAAAAGAAATATATTTTTATTTCGAAGACCATTTTCACATTAGGAATTGATTTATTTTCCAAAAACATGAATATTTCTTGTTTCGGTATGTTTTGTACAATTTATATATTTTTCTTTTATATTTGATCAGTAGGGGATCGAATTTTGATTCATGAGTGGTCATTAGTAACACTATTTTAACAATTGAACAACAATTAAGAATAATATTTTTTATGGAGAGAAATCATACCTAATTTATATTGAATTTCCTGTGATAAATTGTGTGCAGTTTATGATATTTTATACATTCCATAAATTTAAATTATTATTTAACTGTAATAAACAATCAACTGTTTTTAGTGTTCATACTTCATTTATTTAGGTGACATTTTGTCAGTCCAGTGATACTTGAATGACGTCCCACAAGTTTACAAGTTTAGATAAGTCGAAAATATTTATTACAGAATCGACATTTAATGGAATAATATATGAGAATGTTAGACATGGATTAGTATGCGTGCCTATAATAATAATAATAATAATAATAATAACATCTTTATTTTTAGAGGGTAACACATTATGACATAATTACAGTGTCAACTATAAAACATCATATTTTCAATATGGCCTTCTAAAACAAAATATTATGGCATCTAACACATTTCACTCATGTATGCATACTATTATTCAAATATCATCAAATACGATAAACAACAAGTCATATAAAGCATGAATGCATAATTAAACATGTTAATTTTGGTAAACATATGTATACAATTCTTACATGTATACTATCATTCAAATAGCAAAACGGATGAAAATCAATCACCATATGAAGTAGTAATGAATAATAAACCGTAATTTTTTTCAAGCCCTTACCGACACACACGATTTGTGCGATGAGACTATGGCGAAGCCATATAATGGATGTCAGTTGGTGCGATGAGTCTATGTCGAAGCCATATAATCGATGTCGGTTTTTGCGATGAGTCTATGGCGAAGCCATATAATCGATGCCGGTTTGTGCGATGAGTCTATGGCGAAGCCATATAATGGATGTCGATTTGTGTGATATTGAGAAGCCATATGATGGATGTCGGTTTGTGCGATGAGTCTATGGCGAAGCCATATAATGGATGTCGGTTTGTGCGATGAGTCTATGGCGAAGCCATATAATGGATGTCGGTTTGTGCGATGAGTCTATGGTGACATTCGTTACCTTCTACGATCATGTACTTATTAACCCGATTGGCATTTAAATCGTTGTTTTGTAACATTACATTACTTCTGTATGTAGTAACATTTGGCCAGACATCTAAATTGCTTATTATCTTGCCAATCATAGTATAATATGAACTTCGAACAGTTTTTTTTTTCTTTTTGAATAATTTTGGTACTGTTAGGGTTAGTTACGAGGGTTGGTTTTGGGCTATAGTTGGAATAGGGGTTAAGTTTCAGTAGTACAAATGATGTCGAACCAATTGTAAACTCACACCAAATTATTAGTGTACAGACGACTCATTTTTATTTATTTTACCTTCTTTTCTTCTTTAGCAGACTGTTTCTTTCTTTGCAACTAATTTAAGTATTTAGACATAAATACGATAGTTATTAAGCGCTCTCTAACGTCACGCTTTTCACACAATTCTTAGGTGGCGCTGTTTTAGCGCTTATTTCATTGTTAAGCGCGCAACCAGCCGAGCGGTTATTGTTTATAGTTTAAGTTTAATTTGGACAAAATGGCATCTGGTGGTGCGAGATTGAAGAACTCGGTGGACGTTGAGAGTTCTATCCGCGTGCTAGAAGAACAGGGTGAACTATACTGTCCCGAGAATTGCTGGAACTGACTCCCAGAGCAAAGCCTAAACAGAAACCGATCGAACTTGACGTCGACGATCTGCTGAAGGAGAGAGATATTTTACGAAGGCAAGTCGAAGGGAACAGGGCCTTGGCGAGAAGAAACGTCTTCTCAGTGAGATAGACGCGTTGAAACAGCAGCGGTCTTCTCTTTCGCTTGGTCGTGGCCATGATGACGTTCCGCGAGCGAAACCCCCAACCCCTTTAGTGCCGCTCGACGACCTTCATGAGATGCCTTCGATGACCGAAAGATTGTACTTACTGATGCCGACTGAACATTCGGAGATAACAACAGGTATAACACCTTCCAAAACGTTGAAACCTAGTCAATCTGCTAAATCAACTGAAATATCGGTTCGTCACCCCCAGTTGTGGCCCCATACATTGTATTTGTACCGGCTCAAATATCCAGTCAGACATTGACTATAAGGACCTGGATATGTCCCAATATGTGGCCGGCTATTGTGATAGTTGGGGTGATAGTTACGCTGGTGTGGAGAGTTTGAATTTACTACTGGAGAGGCCCGGTGCTGTACGTAATGAAGATACCCGTCGGAGAGATACTTACAGCAGGAGTGGTTCTGCTCTTAATACCAACGTAGTGAGTGCAGTGAAACCAGTCCACACACCGTGTACATTCGAGGAGAGAAACGTTCTGTGAAGCACATTTACGCTGCGTGCCACATCAGTGAAGGATAATGTTTCCAAGTTCAAGACCACAGTTATCTGCCCCTGTTTCTGCTTTTTATGAAAATACCACAGGTGCTATTACTTGTCTCATTCATTGAGTGTTTGATATATCATTGCCAAACTTTCAGTATGTGTTGCATATAGCCTGAAGCTGAACTATAGGAGTTTTGAAGTCTGTTTCTAAAAAATGTTGCTTTGATATAGAGGAAGCTTTTGGAGGGGTGGCCTATTTTAAATTGTTATAAATTCTTAATTTATACAGCTATCTGGTTGAAATTTGGCCAGTTGACAGTGCTTAGCCATAGAATATTGGTGTTTGAGTACGAAATTTGAAAATCTTATATAACATAATATAAATTAATAATATATAATTTTCTTAAATATTTTTGACATTTAAAAAAAAAACTACTTTCACTTTCAATTTAATGTTTGGAAATAGTTCCAAATGATGGTAACTAATGAATGAAAGCCTCACTTTCAATTCCAAAGTATAAATGGAGGGCTTTTTGGACTAGGGCACTTGTGGCCTAGTTCATAGCCATAAACGCGCTCTCTGCATTTTCAAGTCGCATCTGGGGTTCACTGACGTAATGTATTCATACGCTGTATTTCGATTGGATTGCGGTTAGCGAATTTGAATAATCAAAGTAGTACCAGAACTGATTACAATGAAAACATCCAATAAAAATAGTTCTCCTAACAATTCAAGCTAACTGCATGTTCTTTTAATGAAGCACAAGAATATCATACGTAGCGAGTGAGTTAATCGGGTTAACTACATGAATGTTCTTGCATACGGTCAGATTATATGCAATAAGAATATGAACATATTGGAAAAGTACGCATCGAAATTTTTCCGTTCAATGCTCTGTATTGATAGACTGGTACCCTCTTTCTCTTTTATCCGAAAAGAAACCAGCTAACCGCGGTGCCCGTCGCGCATTCGAAATGTCTTGTGAATTCATACGTTAAGCGAATAAAGCGTGCGGTCTAAGTAGAAAACAACCAGGAAAGTTGGTTTAAAAAAGTATTGTTAATCTTTGTAAACAATGTTGGTATTCGAAGTCGGTCCCTGTTCTTTTTTTTCGACATAATTTGCATGTTTCCGTGATATTTTCTTTTCGATACAAAGTTTTTTTAACTATCATCGCATGGCACTTAGCACTTTTTTTAAATACAACATGATTTTTGGTATTTATTGTTCAAATACTATTAATGTTTACTAAAAACCATATGCCGCGTACCTGTATAACTTGATATTTTTAGGAAAATTAAATCAGGGTACCAGTCTACTTATTGACCTCAAAATTTACTCTGATCAGAGCGGCCGGATGATTCAGACATGTGTGTTATCACTACTTCCGGATGCTGATGATGTGAATATCATAGTGTTTTATTGAGGAAATTTATTAATAAAGCCGCCATCGAATGATTACCACTATCAAATGGATTTATTTTCATCTTACGGTGGGTAGCATTTTTAATTTGACACGTAAATTTAGTTAAGTACATACTGGTACAAGTTCGTTTGAAAAAATCATGTGATTTTAATTTTTGCAAAATGGAGATAAAAAAATATCAAATATGTGCATACTTATTTATGAAGTTTCATTCTAAATGAAGCCAAATGTATGAATATGTGCACAGCATTTGTGAATAAGATGATTGTTTACCCATGTGCATAGAAAAGACTTGGAGCCACTCTCAGTGTAAGTACGTACATGACATTGTGATAAACCATCGCCATTGATAAAACAATCTTGCATGCTCAATTTTGATTTCCTCTCTTATAATGTACCAGTCAATTGTTACCACGCCTCCATCGGGGATATACCAGGGAAAAGGGCTGTGTTTTTACCTTTCAGGTGTCCTCGTAGCTAAAGAACTTCAGCGAACACATTATATATTACCATGTTGGACGTGTTGTAAACATCAAAAAACTAAATATCAACATTAAAGTTATGGAAGCCAGAACTAGTGTCCTCGCAATGCCGGGTGATTGCGGTGGTTTTGTCTTCCCTCAAAATATATCAGGGAATTGCTCCTACCTTAGATCCGCGGGGTGCGGGGTTATTCACGGGATCTTATCGTTCTCGCATGGCAGGGATTTTACCGGGGATTGGCTGGACGGAAAGTCGGGGGCGGGGGGGGGGAGGGATCGGTAACAATTGACTGGTGCATACTTTACAAGTTCTTTTTCTGGAGACGCTTTGTGCTCACTTTTTGTTATCTAGCCAAGAATGAAATAAAAAAATCAGTCAGACATACAGTATTGTGATGCATTGTTGTTGATAGATCAATATAAATTTGTGAAATATTTGAGGGAAAGGTATTTGGTTAAATAATTTACAAGTGTAACTTATGAGTTTTATTTAACAATGCAGTGCTGAATATTGTGGAGATAGAATTGAATTTGTATTAATTAATCAGTTGACTTGTGGTGTTTAGGAAACAAAATTAAAATCAGAATATACAATAAAGCTCCCCTATCAACCAAGGTTGTGGAATAGTAAAGTAATGAAGACTTAACCTCACAACAGTCTTTCTCAAATGCTGTCCAGGCTTTTTATGCTTAAGAATAACTAACCTCGCGATGTCAGACCAGAAATCATCTTGGCATGAATTTGGATCACTATGGATCATTATGCACCAGTCAATTGTAACCACGGCTCCCACATCCGGGGGTATACCGGGGAAAGCCGGCGAAATGGGCCATGTTTTTACCTTTCAGGTGGCCCCACAGTGTTAGGTCTTCCCGGAAAATACAGTGTGGATGGGGCTTAACCTAATGTCCCTTGGGTGTGGGGCATTTGGTGGGGACTTTACCATCAGATTATCTCCGCAGGGCGGGGATTTTAGCTGGGGTTGGCTGGACCTAAAGTAAAAGTCCCCGCTATTCCGGGACCGGGGGGGGCATGGTTACAATTGACTGATGCATTAGCTTGTGTATTCAGATAAAGTTAAGAATATATATTTATTTATAAGTTATACTTTGCAATCTAAATCAAAGATTTGAAAAAGGTATCCTTTATCAATAAATGCAAGTATACATAAATGACTGTGCAAATCTTTATGTATCATCCAAATATGAGTACCTTGCAGGGTGAATGTTATTTGTAAAAATTATACTAAGTGAGCTTTCAAAATTACCTTTCCAATCGCATACACAATGCAGTTTGAAACCTGGATAATTAAAACAAATCTTGGTTGTAGACCATTACTATTAAATATTTGATAAGTCACAGACATTATAAGGTACAGTTTAAAGGGGCTGTACTCAGTTAATGATGAAAAAGCCAAAATTTAAAGAAAATTGTAGAAAATTGAAATAAACTTGGTATCGATGTGTACAATTAATGCATTGAAACTTACTGATGATCCCCATAGTTTACAAATGATTTATTAATAGCAGTTATTTCGTGTTTTTCCATTAAAAACAGATTAATAGGTATGTCTACCGAGTAGAATTCATTCCTTATGCGTGATCTGCCGTTGATGTTATTACATGATATTAGCGAGTAAGGTATACATCTGGAAAATTCCACTCAGTAAAAGTAAGTCTTCATAGCATAGTGGATACGACACTTCACTGCAATTTTTATTTCATTTTGGTATTTTATTTACAATAACGATATCAAAGAGTAAAATAATTTATTAAAAAAGTGTCCTTAGATTCGTTACAGGAAAAAACAACACATTTTTGGTGCCAATCTGGTGTACAGTCCCTTTCATAAACAACAAGTGAAGCCAATGCTGTATTAATTTGAGACAAACAAAAAGAAGACAGCACAAAGTTCAAAAAGTGTGACAAATGTCAGAATACCTTAATTTTCATGCGATTCAGACAATTTTAATGCTAGAAATCACAAAAATGCATTCCCTTGAATTATTCATGTCATAGTTTAAAGCTACACTCTCACAGATTTACCGTTTTTACAACTTTTTTTTGTCTTGGAAAGAGCAAATTTTTGCGTAAACATCTTCAAACCAATGATATCAGATTGCTGACAAACAATCAGCTCATAGTTTCCATTCGAAAATTAATGTTGCAGATTGTGGGAGGTCATGGTTGATTTCAATGAACCACCAATAAGCCCTGCCAAAATTGGATACTGATTGGTCAGTCAGGTGCTTTTGGTAGGCATTATTTGCATGAATGTTCATTTTAACCATCATTTATGAATGTTTACACAATCATTGAATATTGAAATAACAAGCGAAATGTTAGTTTGAATGATGAAAGCCATGAAATATGTGAAGTATTGAAAAAGAGACCTTGTTAAGTAAAATTATTTATTGTTTATCAGGAAAATGTTGAAATCTCATGTTTAGGCTTATAGTGATCATACTTGATTGCTATGTTATTGGCACTTATTGCAATATGTTTTATTCATTGCAATATTTATGTAAAACATTAATTATTATGTTGACTTAAGTTTGTAGATAAGAACTAATGGTATAGGTGATTGTGAGGATGATCTCGTAAGTCTTTACAACCCCTTTTGGTATTGTGAGTTTTTTGCTCCAGTCTTGTTCAGTTTAGCTTTTGAAGATTTTCAAAGTAACTGCAAAACAAGTCCAGCTGTCTAGAAAGACTATAATATCAAACCCTGACCAGATATAATTTATTGTCTTTTCAAATTACCAACTTGGAAATAATTTTATCATAACATAGGGTATTGGTTTTAAAGAACATGTTAGTGTTTTTGTATGTGAAATGAAATATCATAAGTGGCACTAAATTGAACATAAGTTATAGTTCTCATTGATATTACACATACATGTTGATCTAAGATTTAAGACTTGGATGGAGTCAGGGCAAGAAAAATGCATGTTAATACATTGTACTTTCCAACGCAAGAACTGTTTGTTTATTCAAGTAAATAAAGCAATCCCCACACCAAGGAACTGCAGTATTGCATAACCAGCTTAATTGACATTATGAGTTGGAGTTCAAATTGCTGCAATTAAAGGCACATCTAGTTTTCAGAATTATTCAAACTCTGATTTAGCAACTTTATATAGTTATATGAACTACTTTTGCAAAATGAAAGCTTTTTTAGATTTACAAGGACGGGTGAAAAGTATTTGCCAAATGTACTGCAACACCATGTTCGTGAAGTTGGCAGCCAGCAGCCCAGCCCAGCAGCGTGAAGTCAGCAGACTGGCAGCCTAGCAGCGTGAAGTCAGCAGCCCAGCAGACTGACAGCCTAGCAGCGTGAAGTCAGCAGCCCAGCAGCGTGAAGTCAGCAGCATACTGGCAGCCCAGCAGCGTGAAGTCAGCAGACTGGCAGCCCAGCAGCGTGAAGTCAGCAGCCTAGCAGACTGAGAGCCTAGCAGCGTGAAGTCAGCAGTCCAGCAGCATAGCAGCGCGAGTTAGCAGTCTAGAAGCCTGACGGCGTGAAGTCAACAGCTGAGCAGCTGAGCAGATTAGCAGCTATGCTAAGACGAACTCGTGTGAAGTTTCCAGTCGGTTTTCAGTTTTCAAAGACAAAAAAAACATAAAAAAAAAAAAAATCTTCACAATGGTTGGTTTGCAAAACAAACCTTAAAATGAAGCAAAAATACTAAATTGAATAAGTTAAAAACATTAACACTATTCCCTTTTTGTGAACTAAAGAAATCGACTTTTCTATTTCACGCTTCTGACAGCCCCGGGCAGCCCCGGGCAGCCCCATGTGTTTTATTGTATTTTTACGCGGGCTGTATACATGGCTTTTAGTATATGAAACGTTCGAATGATAACAAGTTTAATGACTTAACAACACGGAAAATTCATGTTTTCAAAGCCGAAAAAAAAAATGAAAAAAATCATTCACAATAATTCGTTTGCAAAATACGCTTTAAATGACGCAAACTACTAAAATGAATACTTTTTTCAACATTTACACTATTCTTTGAGTGTGAACTAAAAACATCATTTTACTCCACTTTTCTATTTTAGTTTTCTGGCAGCCCCAGCAGCCCCGGGCAGCCCCAGGCAGCCCTGGGCATTTTATGGTATTTTTACTCGGGCGGCATACATGGCTTCTAGTATATGAAACGTTCGAATGATAACAAGTTTAATGACTTAACAACACGGAAAATTCAGAAATTCATGTTTTCAAAGCCGAAAAAAATGAAAAAAATCATTCACAATAGTTCGTTTCCAAAATACTCTATAAATGACGCAAAATACTAAAATGAATACATTTTCAACATTCACACTATTCTTTATGTGTGAACTAAAAACATCACTTACCTCCATTTTTCTATTTTAGTTTTTTTGGCAGCCCCGAGCAGACCCAGGCAGCCCTGGGCATTTTATGGTATTTTACTCGGGCTAGATACATGGCTTCTAGTATATGAAACGTTCGAAGTTTCCCGTCGTTTTTGTAAAAAAAGCGCGTCTTCAAATTAAAAAAAACTTAATTTTGCCATTTAAGCTGTAGTTTCCCCTTACCACACTGCGCATCAAAGCGTTGTATGCTGAATATTGTCTTTTCTTACAACACGGAAAATCCAGAAAATCAGGTTTTTAAAGCCGAAAAAAATGAAGAAAAAAACATTCATAAACGTTCGTTTGCAAAACACCCCTTTAATTGACGCAAAAATACTCAAATGAATCATTTAAAAACAATTACACTACTTTTTTGTGTGAACTAAAAACATCACTTTACTCCACTTTTCGACTTTAGTTTTCTGTCAGCCCCAAGCAGCCCCCAGCAGCCCCGGGCAGCCTGAAGCGTATAACGATTTTTTACACGGGCTCGATACAAGGCTCTAACTATGTGTAACGTTCGGATGATTTAAAGTTTATTGACTTTAAAGCAAAGATAAGATGTAAAATGTTACAGAACACTTATTAATTAACGTAATCTTGATAAAATTTCACTCGATTTTTATCGCTCTGCTAAGACGAAATCGTGCGAAGTTTCCCGTCGTTTTTGTAAGAAAAAAGCGCGTCTTCAAATTCAAAACACTTCATTTTGCCATTTAAGCTGTAATTTAGTTTCCCCTTACCACACTACGCATCAGAGCGTTATATGCTGAATATTGTATTTTCCAACAACAAGGAAAATTCAGAATTTCATGTTTTCAAAGCCGAAAAAATGAAAAAAAAAAATCACAAAAGATCGTTTGCAAAACACTCTTTAAATGACGCAAACATACTCAAATGAATACTTTTTCAAAATTAACACTATTTTTTGTGTGAACTAAAAACATCACTTTACTCCACTTTTCGACTTCATTTTTTTGGCAGCCTGGAACAGCCCAGGGCAGCCTCAAGCGTATCACGATATTTTTACACGGGCTGGATACAAGGCTTTAACTATGTGTAACGTTCGGATGATTCCAAGTTTAATGACTTTAAAGCAAAGATAAGATGTAAACTGTTACAGAACACTAATTATTTAACGTAATCTGGCTACAATTTCACTCGATTTTTATCGCTCTGCTAAGACGAAATCGTGCGAAGTTTCCCGTCGTTTTTGTAAGAAAAAAACGCGTCTTCAAATTCAAAACACTTCATTTTGCCATTTAAGCTGTAATTTAGTTTCCTCTTACCACACTACCCATCAGAGCGTTATATGCTGAATATTGTCTTTTCTAACAACACGGAAAATTCAGAATTTCATGTTTTTAAAGCCGAAAAAAAATGAAAAAAAATCATTCACAACAGTTCGTTTGCAAAGCACTCTTTAAATGACGCAAACATACTCAAATAAATACTTTTTCAACATTTACACTATTTTTTGTGTGAACTAAAAACATAATCATACTAGTAGTTGGAGTCATAGCTGAAGCTGTAGAAGTGGCAACAACAACATTATCAACAGCAACGTCAGTTGTTTTAGGGGATGTAAAGTCATCACAATATCGGTGGTGATGATAATTGCGTAGGTGGTGGCGTCGCTGATGATTTTGCGGTGTTGATGACAGTGGCAATAGCAGAAACAGTAGTGGTAGTATGGACAGCAAAAAATTAAGCATTACCAGCTGTATTACTAAGATTTGAAGCGCACATACCAAATGACCAAACATGCTCACCTAATATATCTATTTAAACTTCAATAGAACATAGTCGGTTCTGTTCGGGGTTATATACTTTTTTACAGACACGATCGTGGGAAGTCATTTAGTATTTTTAGAGGTTGTGGGGAGGGGTAAGGGGAAACTAAATTACAGCTTAAATGGCAAAATGAAGTGTTTTGAATTTGAAGACGCGTTTTTTTCTTACCAAAACGACAGGAAACTTCGCACGATTTCGTCTTAGCAGAGCGATAAAAATCGAGTGAAATTGTAGCAAGATTACGTTAAATAATTAGTGTTCTTTAACATTTTACATCTTATCTTTGCTTTAAAGTCATTAAACTTGGAATCATCCGAACGTTACACATAGTTAAAGCCTTGTATCCAGCCCGTGTAAAAATATCGTTATACGCTTGAGGCTGCCCTGGGCTGTCCCAGGCTGCTAGAAAACTAAAATCGAAAAGTGGAGTAAAGTGATGCTTTTAGTTCACACAAAAAAATAGTGTAAATGTTGAAAAAGTATTCATTTGAGTATGTTTGCGTCATTTAAAGAGTGCTTTGCTAACGAACTGCTGTGTATGATTTTTTTATATTTTTTTTTCGGCTTTAAAAACATGAAATTCTGAATTTTCCGTGTTGTTAGAAAAGACAATGTTCAGCATATAACGCTCTGATGCGTAGTGTGGTAAGGGGAAACTAAATTACAGCTTAAATGGCAAAATTAAGTGTTTTTAATTTGAAGACGCGCTTTTTTTACAAAAACGACGGGAAATTTCGCACGATTTCGTCTTAGCAGAGCGATAAAAATCGAGTGAAATTGTAGCAAGATTACGTTAAATAATTAGTGTTCTGTAACATTTAACATATTATCTTTGCTTTAAAGTCATTAAACTTATAATCATCCGAACGTTACACATAGTTAAAGCCTTGTATCCAGCCCGTGTAAAAATATCGTTATACGCTTGAGGCTGCCCTGGGCTGTTCCAGGCTGCTAGAAAACTAAAGTCGAAAAGTGGAGTAAAGTGATCCTTTTAGTTCACACAAAAAAATAGTGTAAATGTTGAAAAAGTATTCATTTGAGTATGTTTGCGTCATTTAAAGAGTGCTTTGCAAACAAACTGTTGTGAATGATTTTTTTTCGTGTTTTTCGGCTTTGAAAACATGAAATTCTGAATTTTCCGTGTTGTTAAGTCATTCAACTTGTAATTATTCGAACGTTTCATATACTAGAAACCATGTATCCTGCACGAGTGAAAATACCATAAAACGTCCGGGGCTGCCTGGGGCTGCTTGTGGCTGCTGGGGCTGCCAGAATGAAAACAGAAAAGAGGAGTAAAGTGATGTTTTTAGTTCACACTCAAAGAATAGTGTAAATGTGGAAAAAGTATTCATTTTAGTATTTTGTGTCATTTAAAGAGTATTTTGCAAGCGAATTATTGTGAATGATTTTTTTTCATTTTTAATATACTAGAAGCCATGTATCCAGCCCGAGTCAAAATATTATAAAACGCCTGGGGCTGCCCGGGGCTGTCAGACGCTTGAAATCAAAAAGTAGAGTAAAGTGATCTCTTAAGTTCACAAAAAAAGCAATAGTGTACATGTTTTTAAATGATTCATTTTAGTATTTTTGCTTCAGTTCAAGGTGTGTTTTGTAAACCTGTGAATGACTATTTTCATTTTTTTTATGCATTTCTTTTTGGCTTTGAAAACTGAAAACCGACGGGATTCTTCACATGAGTTCGTCCGTCTTAGCATAGCTGCTAATCTGCCCAGCTGCTCAGCTTTTGACTTCACGCCGTCAGGCTTCTAGACTGCTAACTCACGCTGCTATGCTGCTATGCTGCTAGTCTGCTAGACTGCTGACTTCACGCTGCTAGGATGTCAGTGTGCTTGGCTGCTGACTAAACGCTGGTAGGCTGCCAGTCTGTTGGGCTGCTGACTTCACGCTGCTAGGCTGTCAGTTTGCTGGGCTTCTGACTTCACGCTGCTAGGCTGCCAGTCTGCTGGGCTGCTGACTTCACGCTGCTGGGCTGCCAGTCTGCTGGGCTGCTGACTTCACGCTGCTGGGCTGCCAGTCTGCTGGGCTGCTGACTTCATGCTGCTGGGCTACTGGGCTGCTGACTTCACTCTGCTAGGCTGCCAGTCTGCTGGGCTGCTGACATCACGCTGCTAGGCTGCCAGTCTGCTGGGCTGCTGACGTCATGCTGCTGGGCTGCTGACTTCACGCTGCTAGGCTGTCAGTCTGCTGGGCTGCTGACTTCACGCTGCTAGGCTGCCAGTCTGCTGGGCTGCTGACTTCACGCTGCTGGGCTGCTGGGCTGCCAGTCTGCCAACTTCACGAACATCAAATTCTTGGCACTCCAAATGTTACAGTACTATTCAATTTGGAGTGCCTGAAAAGAAAGCTTCTTGATTCTACATTCAACATTTTCTTTCTGTATGACATATTGGACCAGGAGAATCATGAACCTACAACCTTTTGCATCTATTGAGATAGGGAGCTATCAGGACAGTGACAGAGGACAATACAAGAATGGCCAACTGCTGCATTGATTGAGTTATCTAATGCATACAAATTAAGACAGAGAAAATGGTTCTTAATTTTTCCAAACTACTTCCTTAAGCATCTTGTACATGTATGTAGTTGTATTTTACAATGATTGTTCAAAGTTACAATGGCCCTGTGGGTTAAAGATGCTCTGTCCACGGGGTAACAGGTTTTGTACATAATAGGGTTATAAGTACTGCGTTTTGATCCAGGAAGTTGTATTCGACTCAAGTAGATTTTTGCAGATTCGGATTTCACAAGGCACAAGCCGAGTAAAATCAAAATCTACAAAAAAAACTACTAGAATCAAATATGACATTCTGCCATATCCGGATCAAAACGCAGTACTAATAACCCTTTCATTATATACATTACTGATTAGATCACTTAGAAGCCACATCTTTGATTAATAAATTTCATTTTAAGGATGCACTCACTGATTTAATGACGTCAATTTAATATTGCGCAACATACTTGTTATGACGTGACGTCACAAGAGTGGTATATGGCCGTATTGCACTGGAGCGGAATATGGGTTAAAGTATTTTGTGATATGTATTGTATGTGGATTGATGATGGGTATAAAATAAAAAATAAAATTATGTTTGGTATTCCATTCTCACTAGCAGTGTGATGAACTGCTGACACCATGTTATGAAATTTGATGGTCAAAGTATTTAAAAGACATTTCAATATTTCATACTTTAAAAACGATATTCATCTCATCTTAGTCTACTCAACTTGCTTTGATATGTACAAAAGTCTGCAGCAGTAATATGAATAGCATTAGACAGAAGGCAGTGCCTAATATTTATCAACAGCACTAAGTTATCATGGTAACATGTTATATGAATTGAATACCAAGCACAAATTAAGAGGGACAAAATAATTCTTCACTTTTTAAATAAAAACTACTTCCTAATAGCACTGTGTATGCAGTATGACATAGGTGTACAATGTAGATGTCTTTTACAAAGATTGTTCAAAGTATGGCCCTATGGTTTAAAGCTCTCCTGAAAAAGAGGTGACAGGTTTTCTATATAGTATATAATTACATCATTCAAAATCTTCTCTGCAACTGCAAATAACAGTCCTTTGATATAAAACGATTTGATCAAATTAAGGAAGTATGTGTGCCAACCACGTAAATTAATTTGTACAAGTCTGATTTAACGACTTTAAGAAATTCAAAAGAACTATGACTTTATCTGATTTAACGCTTTAGCCCCCCCACCCCCTCCCTCACTCTACACACACTTAACTAGATTTTTCAAATTTCCTTTGTAGCTTGCAAGCAGCTTTAGTCTAAAATTTAAGCTAACCTATTAAACAGTGACCCCTTGTGATGTGAGCCGATTTTTTCAATGCTTACAACATTGTTGTCAACATTCCACTGAATGAAGCCCTAGTCCATCAGTGCTTTTAGCACTTTGATTAAACATAGGAAGCAAACCCAGGAGGAACTGTTGAAGAACCAGCCAGACAGCCCCTCCCCCTCCCACCAAGCTGCCCACCAGGCCGAGCTGTACTTGGTGTTTGCCAACATGGTGTAATTTGTAAGTACTTCAAGATTATATAATGGAAAATTGTATCCAAACTGAAGTACAAAGTGAGTAAGTTTGGTCATATAAGCCCATTGAGACTGTTTGTTCCATTCCTAAATGAATTTCTTTCATGTTGTCAATCATTTCTGATGTGGCTTTGATAATAATATTATTTTCTAATGAGTCTGCTGACTTGTATCAGTCTTTGGTCTGTATTGTGCATCTATTCACACATTTTGTTTGCTCTTTTAAGCAAACATTACATTAATTACAAATTCTATAAGCAATTAAACAAAACTTACTGCACATAGGATGCAGAATGATGTTTTATTTTAAAAAAAGTGAACTTATGGACAAGAAAACATCTACTTCAACAATCACAGCAACACAATGAGATCCCAATTTTAAAGAAATAATGCCTGACCTTTCATTAATTCATTAATTCATTCTATCAATCATTCATATATATTCATTAATTCATTCATTAATTCAGTTTATTCATTGAAAAACTTGACATTTCTCAAGGCAAAATAAATAAAAAGTGAGCAGCTTTCATAAAGAATAGAGCCTTTTCCCTTCATGCATTAAAAAAACACAACCTTAATACATTATAAATGTTTTAAACCCCCTAATTTATTGCTTATTTCAATAGCCAGCCTGGTTGCTGTAGCCACAGAGAAATTTTCATGGACAAGAACCAGTGCTGGTAAAACTGTGGTCTCGTGTGGTTTTCCATACCGGCTCTCGACAAGGATTTTCAAGAAAGGAATATCATCTCCAAGTAAGAAGAAATTCTAAGAATGGGTGGTTTGAATGCTTTCAAAATGCATCTGGGTACTCAATAAGATGGGATTTACCTTTGAGTTGTTAAAAACTAATTGCAAAATGTCCAAAAGACGATATATTTTATTAATTTTGTCCTGAAAATCTTTGAATTCATGAACTTTTCTGCATATTTATTACATTTATGACAATATTAATGGTTGTGTATGCCTCAAATGAGTGTTTACAGGCCTTTTTCAAACTTTAACAGTAGTGGCAGATAGTTTTATTTGTGTAAAACATTGCTTTTGTGTCTTGCTTGCAGATCATGATGTGCCAATAAGCTCCAGTTAGCTGCGGCCTTTTCCCCAGGCGGTAGTCCTGCAATCTGAATCCAGGAGATGCAGCTCTGAATCCAATATTTCAGAAGAATGAAGATGTAAGTCAACTCTGTAGTACTTGTTTGTGTGTAAATGATTCCAATGAGTGAGATTTATAGCAAATCAGGTGTAAATAAGCATCTTATAGACAATGGTGAAGTGCTGTACTCTGAATTTAATGACAAATCTAGCCTTCAAAATAGATTCTTAAAGTTTTTTTTTTTAATGGGCATAATAATGCTATCTCTGCATTTTCTACATCATGTAGCCACCTCATACATGAAAACACTAGCAGTTGTCATGAATCATTAAGTTTGGTGTGTTTTTTGCCATTTCCTTTGTTGCGCCATTTGTCCCGGAAGCCAACAATTTGGCATATAGTGTTGTTTAGACTGTCTATTAACACATGATCACTAAATTTCTTGTGTTAAACTGAACAGTTCTGTTACCTTTGTATATAAGTGGACCAGAAAAGCAAAATTTTGACAAGTTGAGTCATTTCAGTTTGGCTATATGTCATTTTTTATATAAAACACTAAGCCGATGAAGTGGAAAAACCTTATTTTGCTTAGAAAAAATCTTAAAAGAGTAGGCATGCCATTTTTGTGGTGCTGTTCTATAGACACCATTGAAAGCTACAAGGAAAACTTTACTTGGTCAAATTATTCCAATGCATAAGGAAATAATGGCTCTTCAAAGGTTTGCGGCTTAACATTTGAGGGAAATAGCTGTTTCTGCTTTTTATGAAAATATCACAGGTGCTAATACTTGTCTCATTCATTGAGTGTTTGATATATCATTGCCAAACTTTCAGTATGTGTTGCATATAGCCTGAAGCTGAACTATAGGAGTTTTGAAGTCTGTTTCTGAAAAAATGTTGCTTACATAGGCTCAAGACCACATTTATCTGCCCCCCCGTTGACCCCCCGTTGACCAAGGATGTGAATACAGAAAAAAGAGTGCTTGTGTTAAAGTATCAATATTTTATCAAAATTGAATAAAAAAGAAGCAAAAAAATGTTCTTTTTGCAGAGAACTTGACTGAATTTGACACTCTATTGCAGAAATTGATAGTTTTCAGTGTAAATATTGGAAAAATCATACCTTGTGGAAGTCTGAAAATTAGTTGTTTGTAGCCGATTGACTCCTTGGCGGAAGGGTTTTGTATTTGAACTCAATTTTGACAGTCGGGTCAATGGTCAACATGGTGTTTTCTTGTGATTATATTTTGAACATTTTGAATTATTTTGATGTGAAATGTGCCAATTAACTTTGCGATACTTCAGAGCCCGCATGTAATTTTGCTGAATTACAGAGCAACCCGGGAGCTGCCCGAAGACGTCCGTGGACGGTGAGCATAATGGACTAGTATCTTCCACCGACCACTGGATTGGCGTTAATGACGCCGTTTTTCACTCAGGACTTTAAAGGTTTGCGTATTCCCCTTGTTTCGAACTGAAATGTACCTTATTTTAGATCAGTGCTTCTTGGATACGAGGACTACGAGATATGTGATTCGATATAATTCGGATTTCCTTTAGATAATTCTAAGGACTGTTTCCCTAACTCTGATAATCATAATCATAAAGGTGCATAAAACTCCCATGAGTCTGTGGATGAGTTTATTGAAACGGAGATGACGTACGGTGCGCTCTTATGGCCATTCGAGCAGAATCCCCTGTTTTGTAACATTGCGATTTCGCCATTGAACACCGTTGGAAAACATATTTCAAGCCGACGTGAAGTTAGGCCAAATAAAAAAACAGGTGCGTTTCAGGTAACGCTGCCAAAACAAAAAATAGGGTAGGTAGGTCGGAATATTTTTTTTTATCTTTTTTTATTATTATTTTTTTGATATATTGATTTCAGTAACTGTTGACTCAGAAAGTAACAAAAATAAAAGTCATCAATTTTCAGGTTTATCAGTAGTTTTTAAACATGTTCCATGTTGCACATTTAAGTCTGACATATCAACCCGAAAGTCACTATCTGACACATTTGTATCTGACAAGAAAATATAGTTCAAGAATTGAAATATACCTGCCACACAAGCACAAACTACCCGTAATTGACCTTAGAGTTCGGACAATCTAAAAATTCGGACATCCATTATTATTTTCAAAAATAATTTATTTTAGTTACCTAATTTTCGGACACCCAAAGGACATCGATTGTAACTTTTACAGTTACTAAGTCTCACAGACAAATATTATTGATCTTTATCGTTACAATGCCTGGCTAGATTACCTAACCGTATACATCACCGTGATAAGATAGTTAGTTACTACCCATCCTAAACGATTTATTGCTTGTTAAAAAGGATGTGTGATATATTTAACGGAGGATTAAAGAAACAACAAGGGCAATCAAGAGATTAAGAAAACACAGACATGAACTGTTTGTAAAACGATCCGCCAATAAACTTTGAAACTTGTACCACACTTTTAATATAGACTTTATGAAGCAATACTCGTACAGTAATACTCATTGTAACATCAATAGAACAATAAAATCAACACATTCAATGATACAGGTAGCTATTTAATGTGATGAATTAAAGTTAGAAATGCAATACTTAAGTTACAATCGAAAACACCACTCAGAAACATTAATCCTGCATATAGCAATATCCATGCTCTCCATGAGATCCTCGTGGGTATAACTGAGAGTAATGTGACGTCACATAATGTGACTGTTTGATCTGAAGCCGATAAAAGGTGTTTATTCATTTCAATGCATGTATAAAATGGTGTTGAATGGGATTTTAATTAACTTGATGAAGGAGTTACACTTATAGGCGTAATAACCATTGATAACTACGGATAAATTAATAAGTGGGAAAATGCAGACATGAAGAAAAAAGACAGGTTTACCATACATGTAGATGAAATGTAAAAATGGTTATTTTCTATGAATTCGGAGAGCGAAAAAATAATTATTTTAAGATGTCCGAACTCTAAGGTGAAGTACGGTAAATACATTCTGAAATACAACTCTAATATTGTCAACTTTACGTACATACATTTCGTAACAAATGCTTTTCGTACCTAAATCACATTTTTTCAGGGAAAAATAGGTTAGGGTCGGCGGGAAAAAATAGGGTCGGTCGGGTAACCTGAAACAGACCTATTTTTTTTATTTGGCCTTAGCGGCCTAGCGGCGTGAAGTTAGCGGCCTAGCGGCCCAAAATGGCATTCTATTTCAAAGCATGTATGCATTCTTTTTCTTCTTTAACAAAGATATATTAACTGTTTGTTTGCACAAAAAATCAATCAGAGGCGACTTTCAACATTTTTTTTCAAAAACGTCCATCAAACATTTAGCTATTTCAAAGCATGTAAACACGCCTGCTCTTCTAAAACAATGGTATGATTTGCGGGTTTTATTCATAAATTATCAATCTGAAGCGATTTTCAACATTTATTCAATAAGGTCGATCAAGCGATTCAGCGGTCTATGGGCCTAGCGGCGTGAAGTTAGCGGCCCAAAATTGGTTTCTATTTCAAATCATTTATACAGAACAGAACAGAACAGAACAGACAGTTTATTAGACTTATACAATAGTATATCGTCTTAATACATAATAGTATACACAAATCGATGCCACGTGTCTAAACATTATAATTTTCAAAAGAAATAATTTCATGACTTCAAACAGTAAAACTAATATTTATGAATAATAAATAGACTATAGATCAAAAGAACTAATTAAATAAATTCATTCAATCAAACCTAATATGTATGAGTAATAAATAGTATATAGATCAATTTTTAACATAGGCAGTGAGGAAAAAAAACTGCATAAAGTTAAGTCACAATGTTAATTAATGTATTTCTAATAACAAATGCCTCTTTCATATATTTACAAACATTTATAACCTCCAACCTATCAGTTGAAGTAAGCATATTATGGAACTTATATACAGATGGATTAACATAATACAAACGTTTAATGTACTTTTTTCGTAATTGAGTATAACAACGACAAATGCAAATAAAGTGGTATTCATCTTCTATATCGTTAATATAAAGTATTACAACATAAGCAATAACGCTAATTGCGAGGTAAATTAATACGAGCATACCTTCCTGTCTGAATTCTTAAAGGGTGTACAGAAACCCTTAATCTAACAAAATACAATCGTAGAGTTCTAGGTACAATATCTAGATACTGCTCATAATCTAAAGTGGGTTTAAACACTCTATACATATCTAAAACTGGACTATTACTAGCAGTTACACACCATTCTTGGTTGAATGTATTTACGATTCTACTTTTAAATTCAGTAATGAATGTATTTACATGTATCGCATTGGGATTATCAAACACATATGCAAAACCATAATTATTTAACAAAGTTTTCACATTTGAAACCCAGTTGGTATAACCCTTATTATTGTAATCATCAAGTGCATGATTATACATAGACTTCAGAATAATATTATTGCTATTAACAATTTTAAACCAGTACTTTATAATGCGTACATATCTATTAATATATAGAGGATATCTTCCTAGTTCGCCATATACAGCAGCATTACATATATTAAATTTCACTTGTAACAATCGTTTACAAAATTTCAAATGGATGCGTTCTATTTCTTTGGATTTACTAAAACCCCATACTTCGGATGCATAATTAAGTATAGAACCAACAAAGGCATCAAATAATTGACAAAATATTTTAGGTTTAAGATCAAATTGCTTGCATTTATATAACAATGTGTTCATAGCCTTGAGGGCTTTTCCAACTAAATGTTGTTGGTTCAATACAAAAGTACCAGTATAGTTAATAACAGTACCTAAATAATTAAAATTATCTACAACCTCAATGTTATGGCCATTATAAGTCCATGTCTCATTTTGACGTGTTCTACCCCGCTTACGGAATACCATAATCTTTGTTTTAATTGTGTTTACTTTTAGTCCCCATGCATTGCAATATAAATTAAGGTTGTCTAAATGTTCTTGTAATTCCTCTGGTGTCTTGCATAAAATGGCCATATCATCTGCAAAGAGTAATAAAATTAACACAATATCATCAATATTTAAACCTGAATAAACAGACGCAGTGTTATTCAGTAGGTAAAATTCCAAGTCCTCTACGAATAGAGAAAACAATATTGGGGACATTACCTCCCCTTGACGCAAGCCAACAGCATAACTGAAATAGTCTGAGTAAGAAGTACATGGTTTCACACATAATTTAACATTTTCATACATATCCTTTACTATTCTGAGCAGTTTACCTTTAATACCAGATTTGTACATTTTTAACCATAGTGCATTGCGATAAATACTATCAAAACATTTCAACATATCAACGTACACAACGTATAAACGTTTATTTTCATTTAAATAGTTTTCTACAACGGACGTCAATATATATATAGCGTCAACAGTAGAACAACCTTTCCGAAATCCAAATTGGGCATCAAAAATAGTATCATTAGATTTGCAAAATGCTTCAATACGCTTATTTAATATAGTAGTAAATACTAATAGTAGAAAAACAACTGACAAGTGTAATTCCTCGGTAATTATTAACATCATTAACAGAACCTTTTTTATGTAAAGGAATTATAACACCTTCAGTCCATTTTTGAGGAAAATAACCAGAAAATAAAATACCATTAAATACATCACATAAATGACTAGATAAAATATCGACACAATCAATAAAGTATTCATTTAGTATACAGTCGCTACCAGCAGCCTTATTATGTTTTAAATGCTTAATTGCCATGTGTACTTCATTAACAGATATAGGTTGATCTAATTCTGGAAATGTAGAATTATCTTCATTAAAATCATGGTTTGAACAGAAATCCTCTGCTTCATTATTATAACTATCAAAAGTATTATTACTAAGATTTTCGAAAAAATCTTTAAATTGATCCAAAGTAATATTATGATTATTTACTTTATTTTTTGTGTTGAAAAATTTCCAAAAATCTTTTGGCTTATTTCTCTTTAAATTTTCAATTTCCTTCATTTTCTGTCGATAACAACAATGTTTCCTTCTACGAATTAAATCTTTATAATACTTCTTTCGTGAAAAAAGAGTAATCCTATTTACATCAGATTTGTCTATGTTATAACTACGTAAAGCCTCTTGGTACAATAGCCTTGCATCAACACAATCGTTATCAAACCAATCAGCATTTTTCATACAACTATTATCATCAAACGATGGTTTATTACTGTAACTAAACACTTTAGAAAATAACGGATCTACAATATCACGGATAGTCGTTGTAAACCTATCTAAAACACTATTAATTGACATTCTACTTGTATAGTCTATATTTTCAACAATATCGTTTAGTACAGGCAATTTTGTAATTAATCCTGAACGAAATTGTTCACGTAGCGTATTATCCCATTTATATTTAACATCACTGAATGTCTCATAACTCGGTGAATAATTAATTACAATACAATGAAAAATGTAACGGGGCATGATCGCTCCATTCAGTAAAATCACCTATAGTAAACTTAGATAACAATGAAAAATTACATTCCTTGGTCAATACATAGTCAATGACGGAAGAACCGTTATGAGAATAAAATGTATGTTTACAACTATCGCCAATTCTACCATTGACAATGCGTATACATGAAGATTTACAAAGATCAAGCAATTTGATCCCATGACTATTGTTAACCGTATCAACTGAGGCCCTAACAGAGGTGTAGTGTGGAACATAATCAATATCATCATATACAGTGTTTACATTATCATTTACAATAAATCACATTTATTACCAACCCTGCTATTTAAATCGCCAGCAATATATACCTTGCCAATTTCAGAAAAATATGTTATATCATTTTCTAGAATATCGAATAGATCAAGATTCATAGTATCATATACAAGAGAGTCAGCTCCCCAAATATAGCTTGCACATATATACACATCTTCTTCAGTATGAAAGAAATTATGGTCTAGTTTTAGCCAAATAATAGAATCATAATGGTTTCTGACTATTTGAATACCGTTTTCTAAATGCTCCTTAAAATAAACTAAAACACCACCGCTGCTTCTACGAGCGTTTCGATGTTGAAATTTTCTATAATAATGTTTTGAAATATAACCATTTAGATCAATGTTACTAGATGAGTTTGTCCATGTTTCATATAAAATACAAATATCATGTGAACTAATAATATCAATAAAATCAGAAGAACTCTTTTTACAATTAGTGAGTCCATGTACGTTCCATGATAAAACCGAAACCTCACCGCCTTCGTGACCCTACGCACGTACTGCGGTTCCGTCGACGTAGAGGGTGTCGTAGGCCAGGTACGCGCGCTTCCCCTGCCGCCTCGCCTCCTTCATCTTCGGAACTAGTACTCTCCTCTTCTGAATTACATCCGGCGGAAACTGTTCGAAAACACGAAACACGGTCCCATCCAGCTGTTTCCACGATTTCCTAATCATTTCTCTGTCCTTGAAAAAAGTGAACTTGGCCACAATGTTCCTGATCTTCCCCGTCCCCGGCATACATGCGTTTGCTTCTAAATCAATGATAAACTATGGTTTAACAATTTTGCTAAATACAAAAAAATAATAAAAAAATGCTGATATTCGATTTTTAGGCACCTTGGTCGGGAATTATAAAATCTGCAACCTGATTTTTTGTCAGCAGTCTTATATGACTTTATTTTCGGTTTTATCAAAATTGGCTCGTTCCAAAACAAAAAAATAAATAAAGATGTCAAAACATTCAATCTGTGAGAGTGCATCTTTAAGGCATTTGCGAATGTTATACTCATCAAATGAAATAATATGGAAACCATCTGTTGATTAAATCAAGAATTCCTTATTCAGCTTTTTAGCTGTTGGTACCAAATATGAATATCATATATTTAAAGTTTAAATATATGATATTCATATTTGGTACCAACAGCAATTTTAAACTGTTCAACAAGAAATGACAGAAAGTAGAAAATCAACCCTCACAATGAATAAGAAAAATATGTATGCAAAAATGTTTTTGACGGACGACAGATAAGAAACTGCAAGGCTGGTCAATCTTTGTATTAACTTACTATCTTGTTTATCTTTTTGGTGCCATTGATATGACATTGAAATACTGAGCAGCATCAAATACTGTGTCTCCATATCATTTCGTAGCATTCTGCATCCAAACTTTCGAAATGTGTCGGAATTATCATTCGCATTTCGATTCAAACTCTCACAGACTTAAACATTTTTTTTTATTTTTTGTCTTGGAAAGTGCAAATATTTGCAAAGATTGCTGACGAAAAATTAGTTCGTAGATTTTAATATTGCAGGTCGACAATTACTGTTTTATGGCTTAAACCGTTACTGTTGTAAAACTGTTAAAGAAGATATGACAGAAAGTGGAAAATTAACCTACATAATGAATTAAAAAAATAGTATGGAAACAAAGTTGTTTTTTTGATGGACGACAGAGAGGAAACTACAAGGCTGGTCAATCTTCGTATTTAGTTCCTGTGTTATATCTTTTCGATGCCAATTGATATAATATAAAAAACCAAGACTTAAACGAAATGTGATGTCTCCATAATACTTCGTAACGTTCTGCATACAAACGTCCGAAATGTGAAGGAATTTTCATTCGGATCTCGACTTTAAGCTGCTCTCTCACAGAATGTATAAAATTAACATACATAATGAATAAGAAAAATATGTATGCAAACAAAGTTATTTTTTGATGGACGACAGATAAGAAACTGAAAGGCTAGTAAGTCTTTGTATTTACTTCCTTTCTTGTATATCTTTTCCGTGCCATTGATATAACATGAAAAAACTGAACAGCACCAAATACAGTGTTTTAGCCAAGACTTAAACGAAATATGATGTCTCCATATTATTTCGTAACAATCTGCATCCAAACTTCCGAAATGTGAAGGAATTTTCATTTGGATTTCGACTTAAGCTGCACTCTCACAAAAAGTGGAAAATTTCGACTTAAAGCTGCTCTCTCACAGAAAGTGTAAAATAAACCTACAAATAATATAATAAGAAAAATATTTATGCAAACAAAGTTATTTTTTGATGGACGACAGCTAGAAAACTGCAAGTAAGTCAATCTTTGTACTCAACTCAACTCAACTCAATATTCTTTTATTATATCACAGTTTACATTTAAGTAAAAGCATGTGAAAACGCAATATATATATGTTAACAAAGGTATAAATATGTGGGTTAATGGCGGCTACACAACAGGTTTAGAGTTTATCATTATACAAAACAAGTATAATTAGTAAGTAAGGGGAATGTGGTTAGTTTAAATATTATTATTGTTTATTTTTTTTATAACAAAACAAATTCATTTATTTGAATTAGGATACAATATAATCGATATAGTTATGAGATATCAAATGAAAAACTATAAAGTACATGATCAGATTCGTTTAAAGTGATTAACTAAGATTTTAACAAAAAATGCTGTTTTCCTTAAGGTATCCGGGTTCATACAATTTAAAACTTCACTAAAGTGTAAGACACTAGGTCTTGAGTAAAAACGACTACTTATGTATTGTTTTCTGGTAGGATTAAAAAAGGACATGTAAGTAAATAGTGCAGTTCGTCAAATTAGTTCCTATTTTGTATGTCTTTTCGGTGCCAATTATATAACATAAAGAAAACTGATCAACGCACTCTCACAGATTGAACGTTTTGACAACTGTTTTACTTCTTGTCTTGGAATGAGCCAATTTTTGCGACAATACATGGAAACAAGTTATATAAGACTGCTGACAATATCATTAGATCGCAGATTTACAGAGTTCAAAAATTGATGTTTATGCATTATTCTTAAACCATTTAAGCCATAAAACATTAATTTCCGAACGGAAATATGTAAATCTACGACTTTAATTTTTGTCAGCAATATTACATTATTTAATTTCGTATAAATTTGCTGTTTCTTACGAAAAAAAAGTTGTAAAAATGGTATATCTGTGAGAGTGCAGCTATAAAGTGCAGATTTTTTCCAAATATTGATGTTTTATCAGATCGTAGATTTTATATCTGCGTTCGAAAGTTAATGTTTTATCGCTTACGGTTTTAGAAAAGTACATTAAACATCATTTTTTGTACTAAAATATAAAAATCTTCGACCTGATTTTTGTCAGCAGTCTTGTATGTTTGTTTTTTTCGTTTTTCCCAAACTTGGCTCGTTCCAAGACAAAAAAATAAACAAAGGTGTCAAAACGTTCAATCTGTGAGAGTGAATCTTTAATGCATTTGTTATCCTCATCACATGAAATAATATGGAAACCATCTGTCATTAACTAAAGAATTCCTTATAAAACAAGCTGAAAATTTATATGCTTTCAACCACTGCCTTTGATTTCAACTTTCGAAAAACATACTTGTTGAGATTTTTTACCCTCAACCCACATGCATTTAACTATTGATTAAAAATAATACGTGTTTGTTTTTTTATATTCTATTTTTCACTAGAAAACCAAGTGATATGCTGTAAGTTACACAATTCGTCAGAATAACAAATACGGATCAATCAAAATGTGTTTGCACAAAATCTTTAGTTAATGTTATATTTCTAACTTTTTATATCTTTTCTTTAGTGAAACAGGAACAATCTTATCGTGACAATATTTTACATTCAAGGCAAAACGATGCATACAAAAATGAATCAGGCTATCATTGAAAACATGTTTGTTTCATTGAAAACATGTTTGTTTAACAGACCGTGGGTTGGACAGATTTTCAGCTGTTGGGACCAAATATGATCATGATATATAAA
The DNA here is from genome assembly GCF_026914265.1 of Mya arenaria. Taxonomy (NCBI): domain Eukaryota; kingdom Metazoa; phylum Mollusca; class Bivalvia; order Myida; family Myidae; genus Mya; species Mya arenaria. Next base: position 45,239,441 of record NC_069127.1, read on the forward strand.
AACAGTTGAAGAAAAAATTACACAAAGTGGAAAATTAACCTACATAATAAATAAGAAAAATGAGTATGAAAATTATAATGTCTCCATATCATTTCGTAACACTCTGCATCCAAACGTCCGAAATGTGAAGGAATTTTCATTCGGATTTCGACTTAAAGCTGCTTTCTCACAGAAAGTGTAAAATTAACCTACATATAATATAGTAAGAAAAACATGTATGCAAACAAAGTTATTTATTGATGGACGACAGGCAGAAACTACAAGGCTAGTCAATCTTTGTATTGAGTTTCTATCATGTATGTCTTTTGTTTTTTTTATGGACGACAGATAGGAAACTGCATATGGATTTCGACTTAAAGCTGCACCCTCACAAAAAGTGGTAAATTTACCTAATGAATAAGAAAAATATGTATGCAAAAAGAGTTATTCTTTTTGATGGACGACATATAAGGAACTGCAAGGCTAGTCAGTCTTTGTATTTAGTTCCTGTCTTGTATATCTTTTCGGTGCAATTGATATAATATGAAAAAACTGATTAGCACTTAATACTGTGTTTAAGCCGTAACCAAGACTTAAACGAAATATGATGTCTCCATATCTTTTCGTAACATTCTGCTTCCAAACTTCCGAAATGTGAAGGAATTTTCATTCGGATCTCGACTTTAAGCTGCTCTCTCACAGAATGTATAAAATTAACAAACATAATGAATAAGAAAAATATGTATGCAAACAATGTTATTTTTTTATGGACGACAGATAGGAAACTGCAAGGCTGGTCAATCTTTGTATTTAGTTCCTATCTTGTATGTCTTTTCGGTGCCATTGATATAACATAAAAAAACTGATCAGCACTTAATGCTGTGTTTTAGCCAAGACTTAAACGAAATATGATGTCTCCATATCATTTCTTAACATTCTGCTCCCAATCTTTCGAAATGTGAAGGAATTTTCATTTGAATTTCGACCTAAAGCTGCACTCTCCCACAAATGGAAAATTGACTTAATGCTGCACTCTCACTGATTGACCATTTTAACATTTTTTTTTGTCTTTTAAAGCTGCACTCTCACTGATTAAACGTTTAGACAACTGTTTTATTTCTTGTCTTGGCGACAATACATGGAAACAAGTTATATAAGACTGCTGACAATATAATAAGATCGCAGATTTACAGAGTTCAAAAATTGATGTTTATGCATTATTCTTAAACCATTTAAGCCATAAAACATTAATTTCCGAACGGAAATATGTAAATCTACGACTTTAATTTTTGTCAGCAATATTACATTATTTAATTTCGTATAAATTTGCTGTTTCTTACGAAAAAAAGAAGTTGTAAAAATGGTATACCTGTGAGAGTGCAGCTTTAAAGTGCAGATTTTTTCCAAATATTGATGTTTTATCAGATCATAGATTTTCATATGTTCGAAAGTTAATGTTTTATAGCTTACACCGTTTCATACAATTTTAGAAAAGTATATTAAACATCATTTTTTGTACTAAAATATAAAAATCTTCGACATGATTTTTTGTCAGCAGTCTTGTATGTTTGTTTTTTTCGTTTTCCCCAAACTTGGCTCGTTCCAAGACAAAACAATAAACAAAGGTGTCAAAACGTTCAATCTGTGAGAGTGCATCTTTAAGGCATTTACAAATGTTATCCTCATCACATGAAAGAATATGGAAACCATCTGTTCATTTACTAAAGAATTCCTTATAAAAACAAGCTGAAAAGTTATATGCTTTCAACCACTGCCTTTGATTTCAACTTTCGAAAAACATACATGTTGAGATTTTTTACCCTCAACCCACATGCATTTAACTATTGATTAAAAATAATACGTGTTTGTTTTTTTATATTCTATTTTTCACTAGAAAACCATGGTGATATGCTGTAAGTTACACAATTCGTCAGAATAACAGATACGAATCAATCAAAATGTGTTTGCACAAAATCTTTGGTTAATGTTATATTTCTAACTTTTTATATCTTTTCTTTAATGAAACAAGAACCATCACATCTTATCGTGACAATATTTTACATTCAAGGCCAAACGATGCATACAAAAATGAATGAGGCTATCATTGAAGAATGTTTGTTTAACAGACCGTGGGTTGGACAGATTTTCAGCTGTTGGGACCAAATATGATCATGATATATAAAAACAGTTGAAGAAAAAATTACACAAAGTGGAAAATTAACCTACATAATAAATAAGAAAAATGAGAATGCAAGGATTTCGACTTAAAGGTGCGCTCTCACAGAAACTGGAAAATTATGATGTCTCCATATCATTTCATAACATTCTGCATCCAAACGTCCGAAATGTGAAGGAATTTTCATTCGGATTTCGACTTAAAGCTGCTCTCTCACAGAAAGTAGAAAATTAACTTACATATAATATAATGAGAAAAATATGTATGCAAACAAAGTTATTTATTGATGGACGGCAGATAGGAAACTGCAAGGCTGGTCAATCTTTGTATTTAGTTCCTATCTTGTATGTCTTTTCGGTGCCATTGATATAACATAAAAAAGCTGATCAGCACTTAATGCTGTGTTTTAGCCAAGACTTAAACAAAATATGATGTCTCCATATCATTTCGTAACATTCTGCTTCCAATCTTTCGAAATGTGAAGGAATTTTCATTTGAATTTCGACTTAAAGCTGCACTCTCCCACAAAATAGATTGACCATTTTAACATTTTTTTTGTCTTTTAAAGCTGCACTCTCACTGATTTAACGTTTAGAGAACTGTTTTATTTCTTGTCTTGGCGACAATACATGGAAACAAGTTATATTAAACTGCTGACAATATCATTAGATCGCAGATTTACAGAGTTCAAAAATTGATGTTTAGGCGTCGTGCCCGTTGATTTGCGTTACAATTTGAATTCTAGCCAACTACGTTGTTCTGCGCCACGCGGAACGACACTTCTTCGTCACTCTATGAGACGGTCATGTTAGACAAGAACGGTTTATGTAGAAAGGATCTCCACAAATGGCTTATTTCAAGAAAAATAATTTTTGCAATCGTCAATGTGTGAGAGTGCAGCTTTAAAGGTTGTGAAACTCATATATTTTTCGCATTTTCTCTTTCGTTCAGTAACATTTATACTTGTATGGTTTTGAAACCATTCAGGGGCATGGAAACCATATCGCGAAGAGCATCCGCTATGCCCGTCGTCATTAGATATTAGTCCACCCGTGTTGGTCTTCGTCCCCTGTTGATTTGGGTTGCAATTTAAATTCGATCAAACTACGTAGTCCTGAACCATCCGGAACGAAACCTTTTCGTCACTCTAAACATAAGAAAGATTTATATCCAAAGAATCTCAACAAATTACTCATTTCATGAAAAATAATTTTGGCTTTCGGTTAATGTGTGAGAGTGCAGCTTTAAAGGTTGTAAAACTCATATATTTTTCGCATTTTCTCCTTCGTTCAGTAACATTTATACTTGTATGGTTTTGAAACCATTCAGGGGCATGGAAACCATATAGCGAAGAGCACCCGCCATGCCCGTCATCATTAAAAATTAGTCCCCCCGTGTTTGGTCTTCGTCCCCTGTTGTTTTGCGTTGCAATTTGTATTCGATCAAACTACGTAGTTCTGAACCATCAGGAACGAAACATTTTCGTCACTCTATACATAAGAAAGATTTATATCCAAAGTATCTCAACAAATTACTCATTTTATGAAAAATAATTTTGGCCTTCGGTCAATGTGTGAGAGTGCAGCTTTTAAGGTTGTAAATCGCTACTATTTTCCGCAATTTCTTGTGCATTTATAAACATTGTTTAAATGTCATTAGATAATTCAAGCCACAACGCGGAGAGCACCGGCCATATCCGTGATCATTGAATATTTGTTCCCTGCGCTTTGGCGTCGTCCCCGTTGTTTGAAGTTGCAATTTGAATGCTATCCAACTACGGTGTCCTGCGCCATCCGGAACGACACATCTTTGTCACTCTATGAGACGATCGTGTTAGACAAGAACGGTTTATGTAGATAGGATCTCATTAAATGGCTTATTTCAAGAAAAATAATTTTTACAATCGTCAATGTGTGAGAGTGCAGCTTTAAAGGTTGTAAAACGCTAATATTTTTCGCATTTTCTCCTTCGTTCAGTAACATTTATACTTTTATGGCTTTGTTCGAAGCCATTCATGGGCATGGAAACCATATCGGGAAGAGCACCCGCCATACCCGTCATCATTGAATATCAGTCCCCCCGTGTTTGGTCTTCGCCCCCTGTTGATTTGCGTTGCAATTTAAATTCGATCAAACTACGTAGTCCTGAACCATCCGGAACGAAACCTTTTCGTCACTCTATACATAAGAAAGATTTATATCCAAAGAATCTCAACAAATTGCCCTTTGATGAAAAATAATTTTGGCCTTCGGTCAATGTGTGAGAGTGCAGCTTTAAAGGTTGTAAAACGCTAATATTTTGCGCATTTTCTCCTTCGTTCAGTAACATTTATACTTTTTATGGCTTTGTTCGAAGCCATTCAGGGGCATGGAAAGCATATCGCGGAGAGCACCCGCCATGCCCGTCAGCATTGAATATCAGTCCCCCCGTGTTTGATCTTCGTCCCGTCAAACTACGTAGTCCTGGTTCATAAGAAAGATTTTTATGCAAATTATCTCAAAAAATTGCCCATTTGATGAAAAATAATTTTGGCCTTCGGTCAATGTGTGAGAGTGCAGCTTTAAAGGTTGTAAAACGCTTACATTTTTCGCATTTTCTCGTCCATTTAGTAACATTGTTTATGTTTCTTGAGATAATTCAAGCCACATCGCGGAGAGCACCCGATATATCCGTGATCATTGAATATTTGTTCCCAGCATTTTGGCGTCGTCCCCGTTGTTTTAAGTTGCAATTTGAACTCTATTCAACTACGGTGTCCTGCGCCATCCGGAACGACACATCTTTGTCACTCTATGAGACGGTCATGTTAGACAAGAACGGTTTTTGTAGAAAGGATCTCCACAAATGGCTCATTTCAAGAAAAATAATTTTTGCAATCGTCAATGTGTGAGAGTGCAGCTTTAAAAGTTGTGAAACTCTAATATTTTTCGCATTTTCTGCTTCGTTCAGTAACATTTATACTTGTATGGCTTTGTCCGAAACCATTCATGGGCATGGAAACCATATCGCAGAGAGCACCCGCCATGCCCGTCATCATTAAATATTAGTCCCCCCGTGTTTGGTCTTCGTCTCCTGTTGATTTGCGTTGCAATTTAAATTCGATCAAACTACCGGAACGAAACATTTTCGTTACTCTATACATAAGAAAGAATTATATCCAAAGTATCTCAACAAATTACTCATTTCATGAAAAATAATTTTGGCTTTCGGTTAATGTGTGAGAGTGCAGCTTTAAAGGTTGTAAAACGCAAATATTTTTCCCATTTTCTTGTCCATTTAGTTGATAATTCAAGCCATATCGCGGAGCGCACCCGATATATCCGTCATCACTGAATATCGATCAAACTTTACTTATAAGAAAGAATTATATCCAAAGTATCTCAACAATTACTCATTTCATGAAAAATAATTTTGGCTTTCGGTTAATGTGTGAGAGTGCAGCTTTAAAGGTTGTAAAACGCAAATATTTTTCGCATTTTTTGTCCATTTAGTTGATAATTCAAGCCATATCGCGGAGCGCACCCGATATATCCGTCATCACTGAATATCGATCAAACTTTACTTATAAGAAAGAATTATATCCAAAGTATCTCAACAATTACTCATTTCATGAAAAATAATTTTGGCTTTCGGTTAATGTGTGAGAGTGCAGCTTTAAAGGTTGTAAAACGCAAATATTTTTCGCATTTTTTGTCCATTTAGTTGATAATTCAAGCCATATCGCGGAGCGCACCCGATATATCCGTCATCACTGAATATATGTCCCCCCCGTTTGGGCGTCGTGCCCGTTGATTTGCGTTACAATTTGAATTCTAGCCAACTACGTTGTTCTGCGCCACGCGGAACGACACTTCTTCGTCACTCTATAAGACGGTCATGTTAGACAAGAACGGTTTATGTAGAAAGGATCTCCACAAATGGCTTATTTCAAGAAAAATAATTTTTGCAATCGTCAATGTGTGAGAGTGCAGCTTTAAAGGTTGTGAAACTCATATATTTTTCGCATTTTCTCCTTCGTTCAGTAACATTTATACTTGTATGGTTTTGAAACCATTCAGGGGCATAGAAACCATATCCCGAAGAGCATCCGCTATGCCCGTCGTCATTAAATATCAGTCCCCCCGTGTTTGGTCTTCCTCCCCTGTTGATTTGCGTTGCAATTTAAATTCGATCAAACTACGTTGTCCTGAACCATCCAGAACGAAGTATTTTCGTCACTCTATACATAAGAAAGATTTATATGCTAAGTATCTCAACAAATTGCCCATTTGATGAAAAATAATTTTGGTCTTCGGTCAATGTGTGAGAGTGCAGCTTTAAAGGTTGTAAAACGCTAATATTTTGCGCATTTTCGCCTTCGTTCAGTAACATTTATACTTTTTATGGCTTTGTTCGAACCCATTTAGGGGCATGGAAAGCATATCGCGGAGAGCACCCGCCATGCCCGTCAGCATTGAATATCAGTCCCCCCGTGTTTGATTTTCGTCCCGTCAAACTACGTAGTCCTGGTTCATAAGAAAGATTTTTATGCAAATTATCTCAACAAATTGCCCATTTGATGAAAAATAATTTTGGCCTACGTTGTGTGAGAGTGCAGCTTTAAAGGTTGTAAAACGCTTACATTTTTCGCATTTTCTCGTCCATTTAGTAACATTGTTTATGTTTCTTGAGATAATTCAAGCCACATCGCGGAGAGCACCCGATATATCCGTGATCATTGAATATTTGTTCCCAGCATTTTGGCGTCGTCCCCGTTGTTTTAAGTTGCAATTAGAACTCTATTCAACTACGGTGTCCTGCGCCATCCGGAACGAAACATCTTTGTCAGTCTATGAGACGGTCATGTTAGAAAAGAACGGTTTATGTAGATAGGATCTCCACAAATGGCTCATTTCAAGAAAAATAATTTTTGCAATCGTCAATGTGTGAGAGTGCAGCTTTAAAGGTTGTAAAACGCTAATATTTTTCGCATTTTGTTGTCCATTTAGATGATAATTTAAGCAACAACGCGGAGAGCACCCGCCATATCCGTGATCATTGAAAAGTTTTCACTGCGTTTTGGCGTCGTCACCGTTGTTTTGAGTTGCAATTTGAATTCTAGCCAACTACGGTGTCCTGCGCCATCCGGAACGACACAACTTTGTCACTATATGAGACGGTCATGTTAGACAAGAACGGTTTTTGTAGAAAGGATCTCCACAAATGGCTCATTTCAAGAAAAATAATTTTTGCAATCTCCAATGGGTGAGAGTGCAGCTTTAAAAGTTGTGAAACTCTAATATTTTTCGCATTTTCTCCTTCGTTCAGTTACATTTATACTTGTATGGCTTTGTCCAAAACCATTCAAGGGCATGGAAACCATATCGCAGAGAGCACCCGCCATGCCCGTCATCATTAAATATTAGTCCCCCCGTGTTTGGTCTTCGTCTCCTGTTGATTTGCGTTGCAATTTAAATTCGATCAAACTACCGGAACGAAACATTTTCGTCACTCTATACATAAGAAAGAATTATATCCAAAGTATCTCAACAAATTACTCATTTCATGAAAAATAATTTTGGCTTTCGGTTAATGTGTGAGAGTGCAGCTTTAAAGGTTGTAAAACGCAAATATTTTTCGCATTTTCTTGTCCATTTAGTTGATAATTCAAGCCATATCGCGGAGCGCACCCGATATATCCGTCATCACTGAATATCTGTCCCCCGCGTTTGGGCGTCGTGCCCGTTGATTTGCGTTACAATTTGAATTCTAGCCAACTACGTTGTTCTGCGCCACGCGGAACGACACTTCTTCGTCACTCTATGAGACGGTCATGTTAGACAAGAACGGTTTATGTAGAAAGGATCTCCACAAATGGCTTATTTCAAGAAAAATAATTTTTGCAATCGTCAATGTGTGAGAGTGTAGCTTTAAAGGTTGTGAAACTCATATATTTTTCGCATTTTCTCTTTCGTTCAGTAACATTTATACTTGTATGGTTTTGAAACCATTCAGGGGCATGGAAACCATATCGCGAAGAGCATCCGCTATGCCCGTCGTCATTAGATATTAGTCCCCCCGTGTTTGGTCTTCGTCCCCTGTTGATTTGCGTTGCAATTTAAATTCGATCAAACTACGTAGTCCTGAACCATCCGGAACGAAACCTTTTCGTCACTCTATACATAAGAAAGATTTATATCCAAAGAATCTCAACAAATTACTCATTTCATGAAAAATAATTTTGGCCTTCGGTCAATGTGTGAGAGTGCAGCTTTAAAGGTTGTAAAACGCTAATATTTTGCGCATTTTCGCCTTCGTTCAGTAACATTTATACTTGTATGGTTTTGAAACCATTCAGGGGCATGGAAACCATATAGCGAAGAGCACCCGCCATGCCCGTCATCATTAAAAATTAGTCCCCCCGTGTTTGGTCTTCGTCCCCTGTTGTTTTGCGTTGCAATTTGTATTCGATCAAACTACGTTGTCCTGAACCATCAGGAACGAAACATTTTCGTCACTCTATACATAAGAAAGATTTATATCCAAAGTATCTCAACAAATTACTCATTTTATGAAAAATAATTTTGGCCTTCGGTCAATGTGTGAGAGTGCAGCTTTTAAGGTTGTAAAACGCTACTATTTTCCGCAATTTCTTGTGCATTTATAAACATTGTTTAAATGTCATTAGATAATTCAAGCCACAACGCGGAGAGCACCGGCCATATCCGTGATCATTGAATATTTGTTCCCTGCGCTTTGGCGTCGTCCCCGTTGTTTGAAGTTGCAATTTGAATGCTATCCAACTACGGTGTCCTGCGCCATCCGGAACGACACATCTTTGTCACTCTATGAGACGATCGTGTTAGACAAGAACGGTTTATGTAGATAGGATCTCATTAAATGGCTTATTTCAAGAAAAATAATTTTTACAATCGTCAATGTGTGAGAGTGCAGCTTTAAAGGTTGTAAAACGCTAATATTTTTCGCATTTTCTCCTTCGTTCTGTAACATTTATACTTTTATGGCTTTGTTCGAAGCCATTCATGGGCATGGAAACCATATCGGGAAGAGCACCCGCCATGCCCGTCATCATTGAATATCAGTCCCCCCGTGTTTGGTCTTCGTCCCCTGTTGATTTGCGTTGCAATTTAAATTCGATCAAACTACGTAGTCCTGAACCATCCGGAACGAAACCTTTTCGTCACTCTATACATAAGAAAGATTTATATCCAAAGAATCTCAACAAATTGCCCTTTGATGAAAAATAATTTTGGCCTTCGGTCAATGTGTGAGAGTGCAGCTTTAAAGGTTGTAAAACGCTAATATTTTGCGCATTTTCTCCTTCGTTCAGTAACATTTATACTTTTTATGGCTTTGTTCGAAGCCATTCAGGGGCATGGAAAGCATATCGCGGAGAGCACCCGCCATGCCCGTCAGCATTGAATATCAGTCCCCCCGTGTTTGATCTTCGTCCCGTCAAACTACGTAGTCCTGGTTCATAAGAAAGATTTTTATGCAAATTATCTCAAAAAATTGCCCATTTGATGAAAAATAATTTTGGCCTTCGGTCAATGTGTGAGAGTGCAGCTTTAAAGGTTGTAAAACGCTTACATTTTTCGCATTTTCTCGTCCATTTAGTAACATTGTTTATGTTTCTTGAGATAATTCAAGCCACATCGCGGAGAGCACCCGATATATCCGTGATCATTGAATATTTGTTCCCAGCATTTTGGAGTCGTCCCCGTTGTTTTAAGTTGCAATTTGAACTCTATTCAACTACGGTGTCCTGCGCCATCCGGAACGACACATCTTTGTCACTCTATGAGACGGTCATGTTAGACAAGAACGGTTTTTGTAGAAAGGATCTCCACAAATGGCTCATTTCAAGAAAAATAATTTTTGCAATCGTCAATGTGTGAGAGTGCAGCTTTAAAAGTTGTGAAACTCTAATATTTTTCGCATTTTCTGCTTCGTTCAGTAACATTTATACTTGTATGGCTTTGTCCGAAACCATTCATGGGCATGGAAACCATATCGCAGAGAGCACCCGCCATGCCCGTCATCATTAAATATTAGTCCCCCCGTGTTTGGTCTTCGTCTCCTGTTGATTTGCGTTGCAATTTAAATTCGATCAAACTACCGGAACGAAACATTTTCGTTACTCTATACATAAGAAAGAATTATATCCAAAGTATCTCAACAAATTACTCATTTCATGAAAAATAATTTTGGCTTTCGGTTAATGTGTGAGAGTGCAGCTTTAAAGGTTGTAAAACGCAAATATTTTTCCCATTTTCTTGTCCATTTAGTTGATAATTCAAGCCATATCGCGGAGCGCACCCGATATATCCGTCATCACTGAATATCGATCAAACTTTACTTATAAGAAAGAATTATATCCAAAGTATCTCAACAATTACTCATTTCATGAAAAATAATTTTGGCTTTCGGTTAATGTGTGAGAGTGCAGCTTTAAAGGTTGTAAAACGCAAATATTTTTCGCATTTTTTGTCCATTTAGTTGATAATTCAAGCCATATCGCGGAGCGCACCCGATATATCCGTCATCACTGAATATATGTCCCCCCCGTTTGGGCGTCGTGCCCGTTGATTTGCGTTACAATTTGAATTCTAGCCAACTACGTTGTGCTGCGCCACGCGGAACGACACTTCTTCGTCACTCTATAAGACGGTCATGTTAGACAAGAACGGTTTATGTAGAAAGGATCTCCACAAATGGCTTATTTCAAGAAAAATAATTTTTGCAATCGTCAATGTGTGAGAGTGCAGCTTTAAAGGTTGTGAAACTCATATATTTTTCGCATTTTCTCCTTCGTTCAGTAACATTTATACTTGTATGGTTTTGAAACCATTCAGGGGCATGGAAACCATATCGCGAAGAGCATCCGCTATGCCCGTCGTCATTAAATATCAGTCCCCCCGTGTTTGGTCTTCCTCCCCTGTTGATTTGCGTTGCAATTTAAATTCGATCAAACTACGTTGTCCTGAACCATCCAGAACGAAGTATTTTCGTCACTCTATACATAAGAAAGATTTTTATGCAAATTATCTCAACAAATTGCCCATTTGATGAAAAATAATTTTGGCCTACGTTTTGTGAGAGTGCAGCTTTAAAGGTTGTAAAACGCTTACATTTTTCGCATTTTCTCGTCCATTTAGTAACATTGTTTATGTTTCTTGAGATAATTCAAGCCACATCGCGGAGAGCACCCGATATATCCGTGATCATTGAATATTTGTTCCCAGCATTTTGGCGTCGTCCCCGTTGTTTTAAGTTGCAATTAGAACTCTATTCAACTACGGTGTCCTGCGCCATCCGGAACGAAACATCTTTGTCAGTCTATGAGACGGTCATGTTAGAAAAGAACGGTTTATGTAGATAGGATCTCCACAAATGGCTCATTTCAAGAAAAATAATTTTTGCAATCGTCAATGTGTGAGAGTGCAGCTTTAAAGGTTGTAAAACGCTAATATTTTTCCCATTTTCTTGTCCATTTAGTTGATAATTCAAGCCATATCGCGGAGCGCACCCGATATATCCGTCATCACTGAATATCGATCAAACTTTACTTATAAGAAAGAATTATATCCAAAGTATCTCAACAATTACTCATTTCATGAAAAATAATTTTGGTCTTCGGTCAATGTGTGAGAGTGCAGCTTTAAAGGTTGTAAAACGCTAATATTTTGCGCATTTTCGCCTTCGTTCAGTAACATTTATACTTTTTATGGCTTTGTTCGAACCCATTTAGGGGCATGGAAAGCATATCGCGGAGAGCACCCGCCATGCCCGTCAGCATTGAATATCAGTCCCCCCGTGTTTGATTTTCGTCCCGTCAAACTACGTAGTCCTGGTTCATAAGAAAGATTTTTATGCAAATTATCTCGACAAATTGCCCATTTGATGAAAAATAATTTTGGCCTACGTTGTGTGAGAGTGCAGCTTTAAAGGTTGTAAAACGCTTACATTTTTCGCATTTTCTCGTCCATTTAGTAACATTGTTTATGTTTCTTGAGATAATTCAAGCCACATCGCGGAGAGCACCCGATATATATCCGTGATCATTGAATATTTGTTCCCAGCATTTTGGCGTCGTCCCCGTTGTTTTAAGTTGCAATTAGAACTCTATTCAACTACGGTGTCCTGCGCCATCCGGAACGAAACATCTTTGTCAGTCTATGAGACGGTCATGTTAGAAAAGAACGGTTTATGTAGATAGGATCTCCACAAATGGCTCATTTCAAGAAAAATAATTTTTGCAATCGTCAATGTGTGAGAGTGCAGCTTTAAAGGTTGTAAAACGCTAATATTTTTCGCATTTTCTCCTTCGTTCAGTAACATTTATACTTGTATGGCTTTGTCCGAAACCATTCATGGGCATGGAAACCATATCGCAGAGAGCACCCGCCATGCCCGTCATCATTAAATATTAGTCCCCCCGTGTTTGGTCTTCGTCTGCTGTTGATTTGCGTTGCAATTTAAATTCGATCAAACTACCGGAACGAAACATTTTCGTTACTCTATACATAAGAAAGAATTATATCCAAAGTATCTCAACAAATTACTCATTTCATGAAAAATAATTTTGGCTTTCGGTTAATGTGTGAGAGTGCAGCTTTAAAGGTTGTAAAACGCAAATATTTTTCGCATTTTCTTGTCCATTTAGTTGATAATTCAAGCCATATCGCGGAGCGCACCCGATATATCCGTCATCACTGAATATCGATCAAACTTTACTTATAAGAAAGAATTATATCCAAAGTATCTCAACAATTACTCATTTCATGAAAAATAATTTTGGCTTTCGGTTAATGTGTGAGAGTGCAGCTTTAAAGGTTGTAAAACGCAAATATTTTTCGCATTTTTTGTCCATTTAGTTGATAATTCAAGCCATATCGCGGAGCGCACCCGATATATCCGTCATCACTGAATATATGTCCACCCCCGTTTGGGCGTCGTGCCCGTTGATTTGCGTTACAATTTGAATTCTAGCCAACTACGTTGTTCTGCGCCACGCGGAACGACACTTCTTCGTCACTCTATAAGACGGTCATGTTAGACAAGAACGGTTTATGTAGAAAGGATCTCCACAAATGGCTTATTTCAAGAAAAATAATTTTTGCAATCGTCAATGTGTGAGAGTGCAGCTTTAAAGGTTGTGAAACTCATATATTTTTCGCATTTTCTCCTTCGTTCAGTAACATTTATACTTGTATGGTTTTGAAACCATTCAGGGGCATGGAAACCATATCGCGAAGAGCATCCGCTATGCCCGTCGTCATTAAATATCAGTCCCCCCGTGTTTGGTCTTCCTCCCCTGTTGATTTGCGTTGCAATTTAAATTCGATCAAACTACGTTGTCCTGAACCATCCAGAACGAAGTATTTTCGTCACTCTATACATAAGAAAGATTTATATGCTAAGTATCTCAACAAATTGCCCATTTGATGAAAAATAATTTTGGTCTTCGGTCAATGTGTGAGAGTGCAGCTTTAAAGGTTGTAAAACGCTAATATTTTGCGCATTTTCGCCTTCGTTCAGTAACATTTATACTTTTTATGGCTTTGTTCGAACCCATTTAGGGGCATGGAAAGCATATCGCGGAGAGCACCCGCCATGCCCGTCAGCATTGAATATCAGTCCCCCCGTGTTTGATTTTCGTCCCGTCAAACTACGTAGTCCTGGTTCATAAGAAAGATTTTTAAGCAAATTATCTCAACAAATTGCCCATTTGATGAAAAATAATTTTGGCCTACGGTCAATGTGTGAGAGTGCAGCTTTAAAGGTTGTAAAACGCTTACATTTTTCGCATTTTCTTGTCCATTTAGTAACATTGTTTATGTTTCTTGAGATAATTCAAGCCACATCGCGGAGAGCACCCGATATATCCGTGATCATTGAATATTTGTTCCCAGCATTTTGGCGTCGTCCCCGTTGTTTTAAGTTGCAATTAGAACTCTATTCAACTACGGTGTCCTGCGCCATCCGGAACGAAACATCTTTGTCAGTCTATGAGACGGTCATGTTAGAAAAGAACGGTTTATGTAGATAGGATCTCCACAAATGGCTCATTTCAAGAAAAATAATTTTTGCAATCGTCAATGTGTGAGAGTGCAGGTTTAAAGGTTGTAAAACGCTAATATTTTTCGCATTTTGTTTTCCATTTAGATGATAATTTAAGCAACAACGCGGAGAGCACCCGCCATATCCGTGATCATTAAAAAGTTTTCACTGCGTTTTGGCGTCGGCAATTTGAATTCTAGCCAACTACGGTGTCCTGCGCCATCCGGAACGACACAACTTTGTCACTATATGAGACGGTCATGTTAGACAAGAACGGTTTTTGTAGAAAGGATCTCCACAAATGGCTCATTTCAAGAAAAATAATTTTTGCAATCTCCAATGGGTGAGAGTGCAGCTTTAAAAGTTGTGAAACTCTAACATTTTTCGCATTTTCTCCTTCGTTCAGTTACATTTATACTTGTATGGCTTTGTCCGAAACCATTCAAGGGCATGGAAACCATATCGCAGAGAGCACCCGCCATGCCCGTCATCATTAAATATTAGTCCCCCCGTGTTTGGTCTTCGTCTCCTGTTGATTTGCGTTGCAATTTAAATTCGATCAAACTACCGGAACGAAACATTTTCGTCACTCTATACATAAGAAAGAATTATATCCAAAGTATCTCAACAAATTACTCATTTCATAAAAAATAATTTTGGCTTTCGGTTAATGTGTGAGAGTGCAGCTTTAAAGGTTGTAAAACGCAAATATTTTTCGCATTTTTTGTCCATTTAGTTGATAATTCAAGCCATATCGCGGAGCGCACCCGATATATCCGTCATCACTGAATATATGTCCACCCCCGTTTGGGCGTCGTGCCCGTTGATTTGCGTTACAATTTGAATTCTAGCCAACTACGTTGTTCTGCGCCACGCGGAACGACACTTCTTCGTCACTCTATAAGACGGTCATGTTAGACAAGAACGGTTTATGTAGAAAGGATCTCCACAAATGGCTTATTTCAAGAAAAATAATTTTTGCAATCGTCAATGTGTGA
Organism: Mya arenaria; assembly: GCF_026914265.1. Lineage (NCBI taxonomy): Eukaryota > Metazoa > Mollusca > Bivalvia > Myida > Myidae > Mya > Mya arenaria. The sequence goes on from NC_069127.1 coordinate 45,254,657, forward strand.
GAGTGCAGCTTTAAAGGTTGTGAAACTCATATATTTTTCGCATTTTCTCCTTCGTTCAGTAACATTTATACTTGTATGGTTTTGAAACCATTCAGGGGCATGGAAACCATATCGCGAAGAGCATCCGCTATGCCCGTCGTCATTAAATATCAGTCCCCCCGTGTTTGGTCTTCCTCCCCTGTTGATTTGCGTTGCAATTTAAATTCGATCAAACTACGTTGTCCTGAACCATCCAGAACGAAGTATTTTCGTCACTCTATACATAAGAAAGATTTATATGCTAAGTATCTCAACAAATTGCCCATTTGATGAAAAATAATTTTGGTCTTCGGTCAATGTGTGAGAGTGCAGCTTTAAAGGTTGTAAAACGCTAATATTTTGCGCATTTTCGCCTTCGTTCAGTAACATTTATACTTTTTATGGCTTTGTTCGAACCCATTTAGGGGCATGGAAAGCATATCGCGGAGAGCACCCGCCATGCCCGTCAGCATTGAATATCAGTCCCCCCGTGTTTGATTTTCCTCCCGTCAAACTACGTAGTCCTGGTTCATAAGAAAGATTTTTATGCAAATTATCTCAACAAATTGCCCATTTGATGAAAAATAATTTTGGCCTACGTTGTGTGAGAGTGCAGCTTTAAAGGTTGTAAAACGCTTACATTTTTCGCATTTTCTCGTCCATTTAGTAACATTGTTTATGTTTCTTGAGATAATTCAAGCCACATCGCGGAGAGCACCCGATATATCCGTGATCATTGAATATTTGTTCCCAGCATTTTGGCGTCGTCCCCGTTGTTTTAAGTTGCAATTAGAACTCTATTCAACTACGGTGTCCTGCGCCATCCGGAACGAAACATCTTTGTCAGTCTATGAGACGGTCATGTTAGAAAAGAACGGTTTATGTAGATAGGATCTCCACAAATGGCTCATTTCAAGAAAAATAATTTTTGCAATCGTCAATGTGTGAGAGTGCAGCTTTAAAGGTTGTAAAACGCTAATATTTTTCGCATTTTGTTGTCCATTTAGATGATAATTTAAGCAACAACGCGGAGAGCACCCGCCATATCCGTGATCATTGAAAAGTTTTCACTGCGTTTTGGCGTCGTCACCGTTGTTTTGAGTTGCAATTTGAATTCTAGCCAACTACGGTGTCCTGCGCCATCCGGAACGACACAACTTTGTCACTATATGAGACGGTCATGTTAGACAAGAACGGTTTTTGTAGAAAGGATCTCCACAAATGGCTCATTTCAAGAAAAATAATTTTTGCAATCTCCAATGGGTGAGAGTGCAGCTTTAAAAGTTGTGAAACTCTAATATTTTTCGCATTTTCTCCTTCGTTCAGTTACATTTATACTTGTATGGCTTTGTCCAAAACCATTCAAGGGCATGGAAACCATATCGCAGAGAGCACCCGCCATGCCCGTCATCATTAAATATTAGTCCCCCCGTGTTTGGTCTTCGTCTCCTGTTGATTTGCGTTGCAATTTAAATTCGATCAAACTACCGGAACGAAACATTTTCGTCACTCTATACATAAGAAAGAATTATATCCAAAGTATCTCAACAAATTACTCATTTCATGAAAAATAATTTTGGCTTTCGGTTAATGTGTGAGAGTGCAGCTTTAAAGGTTGTAAAACGCAAATATTTTTCGCATTTTCTTGTCCATTTAGTTGATAATTCAAGCCATATCGCGGAGCGCACCCGATATATCCGTCATCACTGAATATCTGTCCCCCGCGTTTGGGCGTCGTGCCCGTTGATTTGCGTTACAATTTGAATTCTAGCCAACTACGTTGTTCTGCGCCACGCGGAACGACACTTCTTCGTCACTCTATGAGACGGTCATGTTAGACAAGAACGGTTTATGTAGAAAGGATCTCCACAAATGGCTTATTTCAAGAAAAATAATTTTTGCAATCGTCAATGTGTGAGAGTGTAGCTTTAAAGGTTGTGAAACTCATATATTTTTCGCATTTTCTCTTTCGTTCAGTAACATTTATACTTGTATGGTTTTGAAACCATTCAGGGGCATGGAAACCATATCGCGAAGAGCATCCGCTATGCCCGTCGTCATTAGATATTAGTCCCCCCGTGTTTGGTCTTCGTCCCCTGTTGATTTGCGTTGCAATTTAAATTCGATCAAACTACGTAGTCCTGAACCATCCGGAACGAAACCTTTTCGTCACTCTATACATAAGAAAGATTTATATCCAAAGAATCTCAACAAATTACTCATTTCATGAAAAATAATTTTGGCCTTCGGTCAATGTGTGAGAGTGCAGCTTTAAAGGTTGTAAAACGCTAATATTTTGCGCATTTTCGCCTTCGTTCAGTAACATTTATACTTGTATGGTTTTGAAACCATTCAGGGGCATGGAAACCATATAGCGAAGAGCACCCGCCATGCCCGTCATCATTAAAAATTAGTCCCCCCGTGTTTGGTCTTCGTCCCCTGTTGTTTTGCGTTGCAATTTGTATTCGATCAAACTACGTAGTCCTGAACCATCAGGAACGAAACATTTTCGTCACTCTATACATAAGAAAGATTTATATCCAAAGTATCTCAACAAATTACTCATTTTATGAAAAATAATTTTGGCCTTCGGTCAATGTGTGAGAGTGCAGCTTTTAAGGTTGTAAAACGCTACTATTTTCCGCAATTTCTTGTGCATTTATAAACATTGTTTAAATGTCATTAGATAATTCAAGCCACAACGCGGAGAGCACCGGCCATATCCGTGATCATTGAATATTTGTTCCCTGCGCTTTGGCGTCGTCCCCGTTGTTTGAAGTTGCAATTTGAATGCTATCCAACTACGGTGTCCTGCGCCATCCGGAACGACACATCTTTGTCACTCTATGAGACGATCGTGTTAGACAAGAACGGTTTATGTAGATAGGATCTCATTAAATGGCTTATTTCAAGAAAAATAATTTTTACAATCGTCAATGTGTGAGAGTGCAGCTTTAAAGGTTGTAAAACGCTAATATTTTTCGCATTTTCTCCTTCGTTCTGTAACATTTATACTTTTATGGCTTTGTTCGAAGCCATTCATGGGCATGGAAACCATATCGGGAAGAGCACCCGCCATGCCCGTCATCATTGAATATCAGTCCCCCCGTGTTTGGTCTTCGTCCCCTGTTGATTTGCGTTGCAATTTAAATTCGATCAAACTACGTAGTCCTGAACCATCCGGAACGAAACCTTTTCGTCACTCTATACATAAGAAAGATTTATATCCAAAGAATCTCAACAAATTGCCCTTTGATGAAAAATAATTTTGGCCTTCGGTCAATGTGTGAGAGTGCAGCTTTAAAGGTTGTAAAACGCTAATATTTTGCGCATTTTCTCCTTCGTTCAGTAACATTTATACTTTTTATGGCTTTGTTCGAAGCCATTCAGGGGCATGGAAAGCATATCGCGGAGAGCACCCGCCATGCCCGTCAGCATTGAATATCAGTCCCCCCGTGTTTGATCTTCGTCCCGTCAAACTACGTAGTCCTGGTTCATAAGAAAGATTTTTATGCAAATTATCTCAAAAAATTGCCCATTTGATGAAAAATAATTTTGGCCTTCGGTCAATGTGTGAGAGTGCAGCTTTAAAGGTTGTAAAACGCTTACATTTTTCGCATTTTCTCGTCCATTTAGTAACATTGTTTATGTTTCTTGAGATAATTCAAGCCACATCGCGGAGAGCACCCGATATATCCGTGATCATTGAATATTTGTTCCCAGCATTTTGGAGTCGTCCCCGTTGTTTTAAGTTGCAATTTGAACTCTATTCAACTACGGTGTCCTGCGCCATCCGGAACGACACATCTTTGTCACTCTATGAGACGGTCATGTTAGACAAGAACGGTTTTTGTAGAAAGGATCTCCACAAATGGCTCATTTCAAGAAAAATATTTTTTGCAATCGTCAATGTGTGAGAGTGCAGCTTTAAAAGTTGTGAAACTCTAATATTAATTTTTCGCATTTTCTGCTTCGTTCAGTAACATTTATACTTGTATGGCTTTGTCCGAAACCATTCATGGGCATGGAAACCATATCGCAGAGAGCACCCGCCATGCCCGTCATCATTAAATATTAGTCCCCCCGTGTTTGGTCTTCGTCTCCTGTTGATTTGCGTTGCAATTTAAATTCGATCAAACTACCGGAACGAAACATTTTCGTTACTCTATACATAAGAAAGAATTATATCCAAAGTATCTCAACAAATTACTCATTTCATGAAAAATAATTTTGGCTTTCGGTTAATGTGTGAGAGTGCAGCTTTAAAGGTTGTAAAACGCAAATATTTTTCCCATTTTCTTGTCCATTTAGTTGATAATTCAAGCCATATCGCGGAGCGCACCCGATATATCCGTCATCACTGAATATCGATCAAACTTTACTTATAAGAAAGAATTATATCCAAAGTATCTCAACAATTACTCATTTCATGAAAAATAATTTTGGCTTTCGGTTAATGTGTGAGAGTGCAGCTTTAAAGGTTGTAAAACGCAAATATTTTTCGCATTTTTTGTCCATTTAGTTGATAATTCAAGCCATATCGCGGAGCGCACCCGATATATCCGTCATCACTGAATATATGTCCCCCCCGTTTGGGCGTCGTGCCCGTTGATTTGCGTTACAATTTGAATTCTAGCCAACTACGTTGTGCTGCGCCACGCGGAACGACACTTCTTCGTCACTCTATAAGACGGTCATGTTAGACAAGAACGGTTTATGTAGAAAGGATCTCCACAAATGGCTTATTTCAAGAAAAATAATTTTTGCAATCGTCAATGTGTGAGAGTGCAGCTTTAAAGGTTGTGAAACTCATATATTTTTCGCATTTTCTCCTTCGTTCAGTAACATTTATACTTGTATGGTTTTGAAACCATTCAGGGGCATGGAAACCATATCGCGAAGAGCATCCGCTATGCCCGTCGTCATTAAATATCAGTCCCCCCGTGTTTGGTCTTCCTCCCCTGTTGATTTGCGTTGCAATTTAAATTCGATCAAACTACCGGAACGAAACATTTTCGTCACTCTATACATAAGAAAGAATTATATCCAAAGTATCTCAACAAATTACTCATTTCATAAAAAATAATTTTGGCTTTCGGTTAATGTGTGAGAGTGCAGCTTTAAAGGTTGTAAAACGCAAATATTTTTCGCATTTTCTTGTCCATTTAGTTGATAATTCAAGCCATATCGCGGATCGCACCCGATATATCCGTCATCACTGAATATCTGTCCCCCGCGTTTGGGCGTCGTGCCCGTTGATTTGCGTTACAATTTGAATTCTAGCCAACTACGTTGTTCTGCGCCACGCGGAACGACACTTCTTCGTCACTCTATGAGACGGTCATGTTAGACAAGAACGGTTCATGTAGAAAGGATCTCCACAAATGGCTTATTTCAAGAAAAATAATTTTTGCAATCGTCAATGTGTGAGAGTGCAGCTTTAAAGGTTGTGAAACTCATATATTTTTCGCATTTTCTCTTTCGTTCAGTAACATTTATACTTGTATGGTTTTGAAACCATTCAGGGGCATGGAAACCATATCGCGAAGAGCATCCGCTATGCCCGTCGTCATTAGATATTAGTCCACCCGTGTTTGGTCTTCGTCCCCTGTTGATTTGCGTTGCAATTTAAATTCGATCAAACTACGTAGTCCTGAACCATCCGGAACGAAACCTTTTCGTCACTCTATACATAAGAAAGATTTATATCCAAAGAATCTCAACAAATTACTCATTTCATGAAAAATAATTTTGGCCTTCGGTCAATGTGTGAGAGTGCAGCTTTAAAGGTTGTAAAACGCAAATATTTTTCGCATTTTTTGTCCATTTAGTTGATAATTCAAGCCATATCGCGGAGCGCACCCGATATATCCGTCATCACTGAATATATGTCCCCCCCCGTTGATTTGCGTTACAATTTGAATTCTAGCGAACTACGTTGTTCTGCGCCACGCGGAACGACACTTCTTCGTCACTCTATAAGACGGTCATGTTAGACAAGAACGGTTTATGTAGAAAGGATCTCCACAAATGGCTTATTTCAAGAAAAATAATTTTTGCAATCGTCAATGTGTGAGAGTGCAGCTTTAAAGGTTGTGAAACTCATATATTTTTCGCATTTTCTCCTTCGTTCAGTAACATTTATACTTGTATGGTTTTGAAACCATTCAGGGGCATGGAAACCATATAGCGAAGAGCACCCGCCATGCCCGTCATCATTAAAAATTAGTCCCCCCGTGTTTGGTCTTCGTCCCCTGTTGTTTTGCGTTGCAATTTGTATTCGATCAAACTACGTAGTTCTGAACCATCAGGAACGAAACATTTTCGTCACTCTATACATAAGAAAGATTTATATCCAAAGTATCTCAACAAATTACTCATTTTATGAAAAATAATTTTGGCCTTCGGTCAATGTGTGAGAGTGCAGCTTTTAAGGTTGTAAATCGCTACTATTTTCCGCAATTTCTTGTGCATTTATAAACATTGTTTAAATGTCATTAGATAATTCAAGCCACAACGCGGAGAGCACCGGCCATATCCGTGATCATTGAATATTTGTTCCCTGCGCTTTGGCGTCGTCCCCGTTGTTTGAAGTTGCAATTTGAATGCTATCCAACTACGGTGTCCTGCGCCATCCGGAACGACACATCTTTGTCACTCTATGAGACGATCGTGTTAGACAAGAACGGTTTATGTAGATAGGATCTCATTAAATGGCTTATTTCAAGAAAAATAATTTTTACAATCGTCAATGTGTGAGAGTGCAGCTTTAAAGGTTGTAAAACGCTAATATTGTTCGCATTTTCTCCTTCGTTCAGTAACATTTATACTTTTATGGCTTTGTTCGAAGCCATTCATGGGCATGGAAACCATATCGGGAAGAGCACCCGCCATGCCCGTCATCATTGAATATCAGTCCCCCCGTGTTTGGTCTTCGTCCCCTGTTGATTTGCGTTGCAATTTAAATTCGATCAAACTACGTAGTCCTGAACCATCCGGAAGGAAACCTTTTCGTCACTCTATACATAAGAAAGATTTATATCCAAAGAATCTCAACAAATTGCCCTTTGATGAAAAATAATTTTGGCCTTCGGTCAATGTGTGAGAGTGCAGCTTTAAAGGTTGTAAAACGCTAATATTTTGCGCATTTTCTCCTTCGTTCAGTAACATTTATACTTTTTATGGCTTTGTTCGAAGCCATTCAGGGGCATGGAAAGCATATCGCGGAGAGCACCCGCCATGCCCGTCAGCATTGAATATCAGTCCCCCCGTGTTTGATCTTCGTCCCGTCAAACTAGGTAGTCCTGGTTCATAAGAAAGATTTTTATGCAAATTATCTCAAAAAATTGCCCATTTGATGAAAAATAATTTTGGCCTTCGGTCAATGTGTGAGAGTGCAGCTTTAAAGGTTGTAAAACGCTTACATTTTTCGCATTTTCTCGTCCATTTAGTAACATTGTTTATGTTTCTTGAGATAATTCAAACCACATCGCGGAGAGCACCCGATATATCCGTGATCATTGAATATTTGTTCCCAGCATTTTGGCGTCGTCCCCGTTGTTTTAAGTTGCAATTTGAACTCTATTCAACTACGGTGTCCTGCGCCATCCGGAACGACACATCTTTGTCACTCTATGAGACGGTCATGTTAGACAAGAACGGTTTTTGTAGAAAGGATCTCCACAAATGGCTCATTTCAAGAAAAATAATTTTTGCAATCGTCAATGTGTGAGAGTGCAGCTTTAAAAGTTGTGAAACTCTAATATTTTTCGCATTTTCTGCTTCGTTCAGTAACATTTATACTTGTATGGCTTTGTCCGAAACCATTCATGGGCATGGAAACCATATCGCAGAGAGCACCCGTCATGCCCGTCATCATTAAATATTAGTCCCCCCGTGTTTGGTCTTCGTCTCCTGTTGATTTGCGTTGCAATTTAAATTCGATCAAACTACCGGAACGAAACATTTTCGTTACTCTATACATAAGAAAGAATTATATCCAAAGTATCTCAACAAATTACTCATTTCATGAAAAATAATTTTGGCTTTCGGTTAATGTGTGAGAGTGCAGCTTTAAAGGTTGTAAAACGCAAATATTTTTCCCATTTTCTTGTCCATTTAGTTGATAATTCAAGCCATATCGCGGAGCGCACCCGATATATCCGTCATCACTGAATATCGATCAAACTTTACTTATAAGAAAGAATTATATCCAAAGTATCTCAACAATTACTCATTTCATGAAAAATAATTTTGGCTTTCGGTTAATGTGTGAGAGTGCAGCTTTAAAGGTTGTAAAACGCAAATATTTTTCGCATTTTTTGTCCATTTAGTTGATAATTCAAGCCATATCGCGGAGCGCACCCGATATATCCGTCATCACTGAATATATGTCCCCCCCGTTTGGGCGTCGTGCCCGTTGATTTGCGTTACAATTTGAATTCTAGCCAACTACGTTGTTCTGCGCCACGCGGAACGACACTTCTTCGTCACTCTATAAGATGGTCATGTTAGACAAGAACGGTTTATGTAGAAAGGATCTCCACAAATGGCTTATTTCAAGAAAAATAATTTTTGCAATCGTCAATGTGTGAGAGTGCAGCTTTAAAGGTTGTGAAACTCATATATTTTTCGCATTTTCTCCTTCGTTCAGTAACATTTATACTTGTATGGTTTTGAAACCATTCAGGGGCATGGAAACCATATCGCGAAGAGCATCCGCTATGCCCGTCGTCATTAAATATCAGTCCCCCCGTGTTTGGTCTTCCTCCCCTGTTGATTTGCGTTGCAATTTAAATTCGATCAAACTACCGGAACGAAACATTTTCGTCACTCTATACATAAGAAAGAATTATATCCAAAGTATCTCAACAAATTACTCATTTCATAAAAAATAATTTTGGCTTTCGGTTAATGTGTGAGAGTGCAGCTTTAAAGGTTGTAAAACGCAAATATTTTTCGCATTTTCTTGTCCATTTAGTTGATAATTCAAGCCATATCGCGGATCGCACCCGATATATCCGTCATCACTGAATATCTGTCCCCCGCGTTTGGGCGTCGTGCCCGTTGATTTGCGTTACAATTTGAATTCTAGCCAACTACGTTGTTCTGCGCCACGCGGAACGACACTTCTTCGTCACTCTATGAGACGGTCATGTTAGACAAGAACGGTTTATGTAGAAAGGATCTCCACAAATGGCTTATTTCAAGAAAAATAATTTTTGCAATCGTCAATTTGTGAGAGTGCAGCTTTAAAGGTTGTGAAACTCATATATTATTCGCATTCTCTCTTTCGTTCAGTAACATTTATACTTTTATGGTTTTGAAATCATTCAGGGGCATGGAAACCATATCGCGAAGAGCATCCGCTATGCCCGTCGTCATTAGATATTAGTCCACCCGTGTTTGGTCTTCGTCCCCTGTTGATTTGCGTTGCAATTTAAATTCGATCAAACTACGTAGTCCTGAACCATCCGGAACGAAACCTTTTCGTCACTCTATACATAAGAAAGATTTATATCCAAAGAATCTCAACAAATTACTCATTTCATGAAAAATAATTTTGGCCTTCGGTCAATGTGTGAGAGTGTAGCTTTAAAGGTTGTAAAACGCTAATATTTTTCGCATTTTCTCCTTCGTTCAGTAACATTTATACTTGTATGGTTTTGAAACCATTCAGGGGCATGGAAACCATATAGCGAAGAGCACCCGCCATGCCCGTCATCATTAAAAATTAGTACCCCCGTGTTTGGTCTTCGTCCCCTGTTGTTTTGCGTTGCAATTTGTATTCGATCAAACTACGTAGTCCTGAACGAACCATCAGGAACGAAACATTTTCGTCACTCTATACATAACAAAGATTTATATCCAAAGTATCTCAACAAATTACTCATTTTATGAAAAATAATTTTGGCCTTCGGTCAATATGTGAGATGCAGCTTTTAAGGTTGTAAAACGCTACTATTTTCCGCAATTTCTTGTGCATTTATAAACATTGTTTAAATGTCATTAGATAATTCAAGCCAAAACGCGGAGAGCACCGGCCATATCCGTGATCATTGAATATTTGTTCCCTGCGCTTTGACGTCGTCCCCGTTGTTTGAAGTTGCAATTTGAATGCTATCCAACTACGGTGTCCTGCGCCATCCGGAACGACACATCTTTGTCACTCTATGAGACGGTCATGTTAGACAAAAACGGTTTATGTAGATAGGATCTCATTAAATGGCTTATTTCAAGAAAAATAATTTTTACAATCGTCAATGTGTGAGAGTGCAGCTTTAAAGGTTGTAAAACGCTAATATTTTTCGCATTTTCTCCTTCGTTCAGTAACATTTATACTTGTATGGCTTTGTCCGAAACCATTCATGGGCATGGAAACCATATCGCAGAGAGCACCCGCCATGCCCGTCATCATTAAATATTAGTCCCCCCGTGTTTGGTCTTCGTCTCCTGTTGATTTGCGTTGCAATTTAAATTCGATCAAACTACCGGAACGAAACATTTTCGTTACTCTATACATAAGAAAGAATTATATCCAAAGTATCTCAACAAATTACTCATTTCATGAAAAATAATTTTGGCTTTCGGTTAATGTGTGAGAGTGCAGCTTTAAAGGTTGTAAAACGCAAATATTTTTCGCATTTTCTTGTCCATTTAGTTGATAATTCAAGCCATATCGCGGAGCTCACCCGATATATCAGTCATCACTGAATATCGATCAAACTTTACTTATAAGAAAGAATTATATCCAAAGTATCTCAACAATTACTCATTTCATGAAAAATAATTTTGGCTTTCGGTTAATGTGTGAGAGTGCAGCTTTAAAGGTTGTAAAACGCAAATATTTTTCGCATTTTCTTGTCCATTTAGTTGATAATTCAAGCCATATCGCGGATCGCACCCGATATATCCGTCATCACTGAATATCTGTCCCCCGCGTTTGGGCGTCGTGCCCGTTGATTTGCGTTACAATTTGAATTCTAGCCAACTACGTTGTTCTGCGCCACGCGGAACGACACTTCTTCGTCACTCTATGAGACGGTCATGTTAGACAAGAACGGTTCATGTAGAAAGGATCTCCACAAATGGCTTATTTCAAGAAAAATAATTTTTGCAATCGTCAATGTGTGAGAGTGCAGCTTTAAAGGTTGTGAAACTCATATATTATTCGCATTTTCTCTATCGTTCAGTAACATTTATACTTGTATGGTTTTGAAACCATTCAGGGGCATGGAAACCATATCGCGGAGAGCACCCGCCATGCCCGTCAGCATTGAATATCAGTCCCCCCGTGTTTGATCTTCGTCCCGTCAAACTACGTAGTCCTGGTTCATAAGAAAGATTTTTATGCAAATAATCTCAACAAATTGCCCATTTGATGAAAAATAATTTTGGCCTTCGGTCAATGTGTGAGAGTGCAGCTTTAAAGGTTGTAAAACGCTTACATTTTTCGCATTTTCTCGTCCATTTAGTAACATTGTTTATGTTTCTTGAGATAATTCAAGCCACATCGCGGAGAGCACCCGATATATCCGTGATCATTGAATATTTGTTCCCAGCATTTTGGCGTCGTCCCCGTTGTTTTAAGTTGCAATTTGAACTCTATTCAACTACGGTGTCCTGCGCCATCCGGAACGACACATCTTTGTCACTCTATGAGACGGTCATGTTAGACAAGAACGGTTTTTGTAGAAAGGATCTCCACAAATGGCTCATTTCAAGAAAAATAATTTTTGCAATCGTCAATGTGTGAGAGTGCAGCTTTAAAGGTTGTAAAACGCTAATATTTTTCGCATTTTGTTGTCCATTTAGATGATAATTTAAGCAACAACGCGGAGAGCACCCGCCATATCCGTGATCATTGAAAAGATTTCACTGCGTTTTGGCGTCGTCACCGTTGTTTTGAGTTGCAATTTGAATTCTAGCCAACTACGGTGTCCTGCGCCATCCGGAACGACACAACTTTGTCACTATATGAGACGGTCATGTTAGACAAGAACGGTTTTTGTAGAAAGGATCTCCACAAATGGCTCATTTCAAGAAAAATAATTTTTGCAATCTCCAATGGGTGAGAGTGCAGCTTTAAAAGTTGTGAAACTCTAATATTTTTCGCATTTTCTTGTCCATTTAGTTGATAATTCAAGCCATATCGCGGAGCGCACCCGATATATCACTCATTTCATGAAAAATAATTTTAGCTTTCGGTTAATGTGTGAGAGTGCAGCTTTAAAGGTTGTAAAACGCAAATATTTTTCGCATTTTCTTGTCCATTTAGTTGATAATTCAAGCCATATCGCGGAGCGCACCCGATATATCAGTCATCACTGAATATCGATCAAACTTTACTTATAAGAAAGAATTATATCCAAAGTATCTCAACAATTACTCATTTCATGAAAAATAATTTTGGCTTTCGGTTAATGTGTGAGAGTGCAGCTTTAAAGGTTGTAAAACGCAAATATTTTTTGCATTTTCTTGTCCATTTAGTTGATCATTCAAGCCATATCGCGGAGCGCACCCGATATATCCGTCATCACTGAATATATGTCCACCCCCGTTTGGGCGTCGTGCCCGTTGATTTGCGTTACAATTTGAATTCTAGCCAACTACGTTGTTCTGCGCCACGCGGAACGACACTTCTTCGTCACTCTATAAGACGGTCATGTTAGACAAGAACGGTTTATGTAGAAAGGATCTCCACAAATGGCTTATTTCAAGAAAAATAATTTTTGCAATCGTCAATGTGTGAGAGTGCAGCTTTAAAGGTTGTGAAACTCATATATTTTTCGCATTTTCTCCTTCGTTCAGTAACATTTATACTTGTATGGTTTTGAAACCATTCAGGGGCATGGAAACCATATCGCGAAGAGCATCCGCTATGCCCGTCGTCATTAAATATCAGTCCCCCCGTGTTTGGTCTTCCTCCCCTGTTGATTTGCGTTGCAATTTAAATTCGATCAAACTACGTTGTCCTGAACCATCCAGAACGAAGTATTTTCGTCACTCTATACATAAGAAAGATTTATATGCTAAGTATCTCAACAAATTGCCCATTTGATGAAAAATAATTTTGGTCTTCGGTCAATGTGTGAGAGTGCAGCTTTAAAGGTTGTAAAACGCTAATATTTTGCGCAATTTCTTGTGCATTTATAAACATTGTTTAAATGTCATTAGATAATTCAAGCCACAACGCGGAGAGCACCGGCCATATCCGTGATCATTGAATATTTGTTCCCTGAGCATTGGCGTCGTCCCCGTTGTTTGAAGTTGCAATTTGAATGCTATCCAACTACGGTGTCCTGCGCCATCCGGAACGACACATCTTTGTCACTCTATGAGACGGTCATGTTAGACAAGAACGGTTTATGTAGATAGGATCTCATTAAATGGCTTATTTCAAGAAAAATAATTATGGCCTTCGGTCAATGTGTGAGAGTGCAGCTTTAAAGGTTGTAAAACACTAATATTTTTCGCATTTTCTCCTTCGTTCAGTAACATTTATACTTGTATGGTTTTGAAACCATTCAGGGGCATGGAAACCATATAGCGAAGAGCACCCGTCATCATTAAAAATTAGTCCCCCCGTGTTTGGTCTTCGTCCCCTGTTGTTTTGCGTTGCAATTTGTATTCGATCAAACTACGTAGTCCTGAACCATCAGGAACGAAACATTTTCGTCACTCTATACATAAGAAAGATTTATATCCAAAGTATCTCAACAAATTACTCATTTTATGAAAAATAATTTTGGCCTTCGGTCAATGTGTGAGAGTGCAGCTTTTAAGGTTGTAAAACGCTACTATTTTCCGCAATTTCTTGTGCATTTATAAACATTGTTTAAATGTCATTAGATAATTCAAGCCACAACGCGGAGAGCACCGGCCATATCCGTGATCATTGAATATTTGTTCCCTGCGCTTTGGCGTCGTCCCCGTTGTTTGAAGTTGCAATTTGAATGCTATCCAACTACGGTGTCCTGCGCCATCCGGAACGACACATCTTTGTCACTCTATGAGACGGTCATGTTAGACAAGAACGGTTTATGTAGATAGGATCTCATTAAATGGCTTATTTCAAGAAAAATAATTTTTACAATCGTCAATGTGTGAGAGTGCAGCTTTAAAGGTTGTAAAACGCTAATATTTTTCGCATTTTCTCCTTCGTTCAGTAACATTTATACTTGTATGGTTTTGAAACCATTCAGGGGCATGGAAACCATATAGCGAAGAGCACCCGCCATGCCCGTCATCATTAAAAATTAGTCCCCCCGTGTTTGGTCTTCGTCCCCTGTTGTTTTGCGTTGCAATTTGTATTCGATCAAACTACGTAGTCCTGAACCATCAGGAACGAAACATTTTCGTCACTCTATACATAAGAAAGATTTATATCCAAAGTATCTCAACAAATTACTCATTTTATGAAAAATAATTTTGGCCTTCGGTCAATATGTGAGAGTGCAGCTTTTAAGGTTGTAAAACGCTACTATTTTCCGCAATTTCTTGTGCATTTATAAACATTGTTTAAATGTCATTAGATAATTCAAGCCAAAACGCGGAGAGCACCGGCCATATCCGTGATCATTGAATATTTGTTCCCTGCGCTTTGGCGTCGTCCCCGTTGTTTGAAGTTGCAATTTGAATGCTATCCAACTACGGTGTCCTGCGCCATCCGGAACGAAACCTTTTCGTCACTCTATACATAAGAAAGATTTATATCCAAAGAATCTCAACAAATTGCCCTTTGATGAAAAATAATTTTGGCCTTCGGTCAATGTGTGAGAGTGCAGCTTTAAAGGTTGTAAAACGCTAATATTTTGCGCATTTTCTCCTTCTTTCAGTAACATTTATACTTTTTATGGCTTTGTTCGCAGCCATTCAGGGGCATGGAAAGCATATCGCGGAGAGCACCCGCCATGCCCGTCAGCATTGAATATCAGTCCCCCCGTGTTTGATCTTCGTCCCGTCAAACTACGTAGTCCTGGTTCATAAGAAAGATTTTTATGCAAATAATCTCAACAAATTGCCCATTTGATGAAAAATAATTTTGGCCTACGGTCAATGTGTGAGAGTGCAGCTTTAAAGGTTGTAAAACGCTTACATTTTTCGCATTTTCTTGTCCATTTAGTAACATTGTTTATGTTTCTTGAGATAATTCAAGCCACATCGCGGAGAGCACCCGATATATCCGTGATCATTGAATATTTGTTCCCAGCATTTTGGCGTCGTCCCCGTTGTTTTAAGTTGCAATTTGAATTCTAGCCAACTACGGTGTCCTGCGCCATCCGGAACGAAACATCTTTGTCAGTCTATGAGACGGTCATGTTAGAAAAGAACGGTTTATGTAGATAGGATCTCCACAAATGGCTCATTTCAAGAAAAATAATTTTTGCAATCGTCAATGTGTGAGAGTGCAGCTTTAAAGGTTGTAAAACGCTAATATTTTTCGCATTTTGTTGTCCATTTAGATGATAATTTAAGCAACAACGCGGAGAGCACCCGCCATATCCGTGATCATTGAAAAGTTTTCACTGCGTTTTGGCGTCGTCACCGTTGTTTTGAGTTGCAATTTGAATTCTAGCCAACTACGTTGTTCTGCGCCACGCGGAACGACACTTCTTCGTCACTCTATGAGACGGTCATGTTAGACAAGAACGGTCATCATTAAATATTAGTCCCCCCGTGTTTGGTCTTCGTCTCCTGTTGATTTGCGTTGCAATTTAAATTCGATCAAACTACCGGAACGAAACATTTTCGTCACTCTATACATAAGAAAGAATTATATCCAAAGTATCTCAACAAATTACTCATTTCATGAAAAATAATTTTGCCTTCGGTTAATGTGTGAGAGTGCAGCTTTAAAGGTTGTAAAACGCAAATATTTTTCGCATTTTCTTGTCCATTTAGTTGATAATTCAAGCCATATCGCGGAGCGCACCCGATATATCCGTCATCACTGAATATCTGTCCCCCGCGTTTGGGCGTCGTGCCCGTTGATTTGCGTTACAATTTGAATTCTAGCCAACTACGTTGTTCTGCGCCACGCGGAACGACACTTCTTCGTCACTCTATGAGACGGTCATGTTAGACAAGAACGGTTCATGTAGAAAGGATCTCCACAAATGGCTTATTTCAAGAAAAATAATTTTTGCAATCGTCAATGTGTGAGAGTGCAGCTTTAAAGGTTGTGAAACTCATATATTTTTCGCATTTTCTCTTTCGTTCAGTAACATTTATACTTGTATGGTTTTGAAACCATTCAGGGGCATGGAAACCATATCGCGAAGAGCATCCGCTATGCCCGTCGTCATTAGATATTAGTCCACCCGTGTTTGGTCTTCGTCCCCTGTTGATTTGCGTTGCAATTTAAATTCGATCAAACTACGTAGTCCTGAACCATCCGGAACGAAACCTTTTCGTCACTCTATACATAAGAAAGATTTATATCCAAAGAATCTCAACAAATTACTCATTTCATGAAAAATAATTTTGGCCTTCGGTCAATGTGTGAGAGTGCAGCTTTAAAGGTTGTAAAACGCAAATATTTTTCGCATTTTTTGTCCATTTAGTTGATAATTCAAGCCATATCGCGGAGCGCACCCGATATATCCGTCATCACTGAATATATGTCCCCCCCCGTTGATTTGCGTTACAATTTGAATTCTAGCGAACTACGTTGTTCTGCGCCACGCGGAACGACACTTCTTCGTCACTCTATAAGACGGTCATGTTAGACAAGAACGGTTTATGTAGAAAGGATCTCCACAAATGGCTTATTTCAAGAAAAATAATTTTTGCAATCGTCAATGTGTGAGAGTGCAGCTTTAAAGGTTGTGAAACTCATATATTTTTCGCATTTTCTCCTTCGTTCAGTAACATTTATACTTGTATGGTTTTGAAACCATTCAGGGGCATGGAAACCATATAGCGAAGAGCACCCGCCATGCCCGTCATCATTAAAAATTAGTCCCCCCGTGTTTGGTCTTCGTCCCCTGTTGTTTTGCGTTGCAATTTGTATTCGATCAAACTACGTAGTTCTGAACCATCAGGAACGAAACATTTTCGTCACTCTATACATAAGAAAGATTTATATCCAAAGTATCTCAACAAATTACTCATTTTATGAAAAATAATTTTGGCCTTCGGTCAATGTGTGAGAGTGCAGCTTTTAAGGTTGTAAATCGCTACTATTTTCCGCAATTTCTTGTGCATTTATAAACATTGTTTAAATGTCATTAGATAATTCAAGCCACAACGCGGAGAGCACCGGCCATATCCGTGATCATTGAATATTTGTTCCCTGCGCTTTGGCGTCGTCCCCGTTGTTTGAAGTTGCAATTTGAATGCTATCCAACTACGGTGTCCTGCGCCATCCGGAACGACACATCTTTGTCACTCTATGAGACGATCGTGTTAGACAAGAACGGTTTATGTAGATAGGATCTCATTAAATGGCTTATTTCAAGAAAAATAATTTTTACAATCGTCAATGTGTGAGAGTGCAGCTTTAAAGGTTGTAAAACGCTAATATTGTTCGCATTTTCTCCTTCGTTCAGTAACATTTATACTTTTATGGCTTTGTTCGAAGCCATTCATGGGCATGGAAACCATATCGGGAAGAGCACCCGCCATGCCCGTCATCATTGAATATCAGTCCCCCCGTGTTTGGTCTTCGTCCCCTGTTGATTTGCGTTGCAATTTAAATTCGATCAAACTACGTAGTCCTGAACCATCCGGAAGGAAACCTTTTCGTCACTCTATACATAAGAAAGATTTATATCCAAAGAATCTCAACAAATTGCCCTTTGATGAAAAATAATTTTGGCCTTCGGTCAATGTGTGAGAGTGCAGCTTTAAAGGTTGTAAAACGCTAATATTTTGCGCATTTTCTCCTTCGTTCAGTAACATTTATACTTTTTATGGCTTTGTTCGAAGCCATTCAGGGGCATGGAAAGCATATCGCGGAGAGCACCCGCCATGCCCGTCAGCATTGAATATCAGTCCCCCCGTGTTTGATCTTCGTCCCGTCAAACTAGGTAGTCCTGGTTCATAAGAAAGATTTTTATGCAAATTATCTCAAAAAATTGCCCATTTGATGAAAAATAATTTTGGCCTTCGGTCAATGTGTGAGAGTGCAGCTTTAAAGGTTGTAAAACGCTTACATTTTTCGCATTTTCTCGTCCATTTAGTAACATTGTTTATGTTTCTTGAGATAATTCAAACCACATCGCGGAGAGCACCCGATATATCCGTGATCATTGAATATTTGTTCCCAGCATTTTGGCGTCGTCCCCGTTGTTTTAAGTTGCAATTTGAACTCTATTCAACTACGGTGTCCTGCGCCATCCGGAACGACACATCTTTGTCACTCTATGAGACGGTCATGTTAGACAAGAACGGTTTTTGTAGAAAGGATCTCCACAAATGGCTCATTTCAAGAAAAATAATTTTTGCAATCGTCAATGTGTGAGAGTGCAGCTTTAAAAGTTGTGAAACTCTAATATTTTTCGCATTTTCTGCTTCGTTCAGTAACATTTATACTTGTATGGCTTTGTCCGAAACCATTCATGGGCATGGAAACCATATCGCAGAGAGCACCCGTCATGCCCGTCATCATTAAATATTAGTCCCCCCGTGTTTGGTCTTCGTCTCCTGTTGATTTGCGTTGCAATTTAAATTCGATCAAACTACCGGAACGAAACATTTTCGTTACTCTATACATAAGAAAGAATTATATCCAAAGTATCTCAACAAATTACTCATTTCATGAAAAATAATTTTGGCTTTCGGTTAATGTGTGAGAGTGCAGCTTTAAAGGTTGTAAAACGCAAATATTTTTCCCATTTTCTTGTCCATTTAGTTGATAATTCAAGCCATATCGCGGAGCGCACCCGATATATCCGTCATCACTGAATATCGATCAAACTTTACTTATAAGAAAGAATTATATCCAAAGTATCTCAACAATTACTCATTTCATGAAAAATAATTTTGGCTTTCGGTTAATGTGTGAGAGTGCAGCTTTAAAGGTTGTAAAACGCAAATATTTTTCGCATTTTTTGTCCATTTAGTTGATAATTCAAGCCATATCGCGGAGCGCACCCGATATATCCGTCATCACTGAATATATGTCCCCCCCGTTTGGGCGTCGTGCCCGTTGATTTGCGTTACAATTTGAATTCTAGCCAACTACGTTGTTCTGCGCCACGCGGAACGACACTTCTTCGTCACTCTATAAGATGGTCATGTTAGACAAGAACGGTTTATGTAGAAAGGATCTCCACAAATGGCTTATTTCAAGAAAAATAATTTTTGCAATCGTCAATGTGTGAGAGTGCAGCTTTAAAGGTTGTGAAACTCATATATTTTTCGCATTTTCTCCTTCGTTCAGTAACATTTATACTTGTATGGTTTTGAAACCATTCAGGGGCATGGAAACCATATCGCGAAGAGCATCCGCTATGCCCGTCGTCATTAAATATCAGTCCCCCCGTGTTTGGTCTTCCTCCCCTGTTGATTTGCGTTGCAATTTAAATTCGATCAAACTACGTTGTCCTGAACCATCCAGAACGAAGTATTTTCGTCACTCTATACATAAGAAAGATTTATATGCTAAGTATCTCAACAAATTGCCCATTTGATGAAAAATAATTTTGGTCTTCGGTCAATGTGTGAGAGTGCAGCTTTAAAGGTTGTAAAACGCTAATATTTTGCGCATTTTCGCCTTCGTTCAGTAACATTTATACTTTTTATGGCTTTGTTCGAACCCATTTAGGGGCATGGAAAGCATATCGCGGAGAGCACCCGCCATGCCCGTCAGCATTGAATATCAGTCCCCCCGTGTTTGATTTTCGTCCCGTCAAACTACGTAGTCCAGGTTCATAAGAAAGATTTTTATGCAAATTATCTCAACAAATTGCCCATTTGATGAAAAATAATTTTGGCCTACGTTGTGTGAGAGTGCAGCTTTAAAGGTTGTAAAACGCTTACATTTTTCGCATTTTCTCGTCCATTTAGTAACATTGTTTATGTTTCTTGAGATAATTCAAGCCACATCGCGGAGAGCACCCGATATATCCGTGATCATTGAATATTTGTTCCCAGCATTTTGGCGTCGTCCCCGTTGTTTTAAGTTGCAATTAGAACTCTATTCAACTACGGTGTCCTGCGCCATCCGGAACGAAACATCTTTGTCAGTCTATGAGACGGTCATGTTAGAAAAGAACGGTTTATGTAGATAGGATCTCCACAAATGGCTCATTTCAAGAAAAATAATTTTTGCAATCGTCAATGTGTGAGAGTGCAGCTTTAAAGGTTGTAAAACGCTAATATTTTTCGCATTTTGTTTTCCATTTAGATGATAATTTAAGCAACAACGCGGAGAGCACCCGCCATATCCGTGATCATTGAAAAGTTTTCACTGCGTTTTGGCGTCGTCACCGTTGTTTTGAGTTGCAATTTGAATTCTAGCCAACTACGGTGTCCTGCGCCATCCGGAACGACACAACTTTGACTCTATATGAGACGGTCATGTTAGACAAGAACGGTTTTTGTAGAAAGGATCTCCACAAATGGCTCATTTCAAGAAAAATAATTTTTGCAATCTCAAATGGGTGAGAGTGCAGCTTTAAAAGTTGTGAAACTCTAACATTTTTCGCATTTTCTCCTTCGTTCAGTTACATTTATACTTGTATGGCTTTGTCCGAAACCATTCAAGGGCATGGAAACCATATCGCAGAGAGTACCCGCCATGCCCGTCATCATTAAATATTAGTCCCCCCGTGTTTGGTCTTCGTCTCCTGTTGATTTGCGTTGCAATTTAAATTCGATCAAACTACCGGAACGAAACATTTTCGTCACTCTATACATAAGAAAGAATTATATCCAAAGTATCTCAACAAATTACTCATTTCATGAAAAATAATTTTGGCTTTCGGTTAATGTGTGAGAGTGCAGCTTTAAAGGTTGTAAAACGCAAATATTTTTCGCATTTTCTTGTCCATTTAGTTGATAATTCAAGCCATATCGCGGAGCTCACCCGATATATCAGTCATCACTGAATATCGATCAAACTTTACTTATAAGAAAGAATTATATCCAAAGTATCTCAACAATTACTCATTTCATGAAAAATAATTTTGGCTTTCGGTTAATGTGTGAGAGTGCAGCTTTAAAGGTTGTAAAACGCAAATATTTTTCGCATTTTCTTGTCCATTTAGTTGATAATTCAAGCCATATCGCGGAGCGCACCCGATATATCCGTCATCACTGAATATCTGTCCCCCGCGTTTGGGCGTCGTGCCCGTTGATTTGCGTTACAATTTGAATTCTAGCCAACTACGTTGTTCTGCGCCACGCGGAACGACACTTCTTCGTCACTCTATGAGACGGTCATGTTAGACAAGAACGGTTTATGTAGAAAGGATCTCCACAAATGGCTTATTTCAAGAAAAATAATTTTTGCAATCGTCAATGTGTGAGAGTGCAGCTTTAAAGGTTGTGAAACTCATATATTATTCGCATTTTCTCTTTCGTTCAGTAACATTTATACTTGTATGGTTTTGAAACCATTCAGGGGCATGGAAACCATATCGCGAAGAGCATCCGCTATGCCCGTCGTCATTAGATATTAGTCCACCCATGTTTGGTCTTCGTCCCCTGTTGATTTGCGTTGCAATTTAAATTCGATCAAACTACGTAGTCCTGAACCATCAGGAACGAAACCTTTTCGTCACTCTATACATAAGAAAGATTTATATCCAAAGTATCTCAACAAATTACTCATTTATGAAAAATAATTTTGGCCTTCGGTCAATGTGTGAGAGTGCAGCTTTTAAGGTTGTAAAACGCTACTATTTTCCGCAATTTCTTGTGCATTTATAAACATTGTTTAAATGTCATTAGATAATTCAAGCCACAACGCGTAGAGCACCGGCCATATCCGTGATCATTGAATATTTGTTCCCTGAGCTTTGGCGTCGTCCCCGTTGTTTGAAGTTGCAATTTGAATGCTATCCAACTACGGTGTCCTGCGCCATCCGGAACGACACATCTTTGTCACTCTATGAGACGGTCATGTTAGACAAGAACGGTTTATGTAGATAGGATCTCATTAAATGGCTTATTTCAAGAAAAATAATTATGGCCTTCGGTCAATGTGTGAGAGTGCAGCTTTAAAGGTTGTAAAACGCTAATATTTTTCGCATTTTCTCCTTCGTTCAGTAACATTTATACTTGTATGGTTTTGAAACCATTCAGGGGCATGGAAACCATATAGCGAAGAGCACCCGTCATCATTAAAAATTAGTCCCCCCGTGTTTGGTCTTCGTCCCCTGTTGTTTTGCGTTGCAATTTGTATTCGATCAAACTACGTAGTCCTGAACCATCAGGAACGAAACCTTTTCGTCACTCTATACATAAGAAAGATTTATATCCAAAGTATCTCAACAAATTACTCATTTTATGAAAAATAATTTTGGCCTTCGGTCAATGTGTGAGAGTGCAGCTTTTAAGGTTGTAAAACGCTACTATTTTCCGCAATTTCTTGTGCATTTATAAACATTGTTTAAATGTCATTAGATAATTCAAGCCACAACGCGGAGAGCACCGGCCATATCCGTGATCATTGAATATTTGTTCCCTGCGCTTTGGCGTCGTCCCCGTTGTTTGAAGTTGCAATTTGAATGCTATCCAACTACGGTGTCCTGCGCCATCCGGAACGACACATCTTTGTCACTCTATGAGACGGTCATGTTAGACAAGAACGGTTTATGTAGATAGGATCTCATTAAATGGCTTATTTCAAGAAAAATAATTTTTACAATCGTCAATGTGTGAGAGTGCAGCTTTAAAGGTTGTAAAACGCTAATATTTTTCGCATTTTCTCCTTCGTTCAGTAACATTTATACTTGTATGGTTTTGAAACCATTCAGGGGCATGGAAACCATATCGGGAAGAGCACCCGCCATGCCCGTCATCATTGAATATCAGTCCCCCCGTGTTTGGTCTTCGTCCCCTGTTGATTTGCGTTGCAATTTAAATTCGATCAAACTACGTAGTCCTGAACCATCCGGAACGAAACCTTTTCGTCACTCTATACATAAGAAAGATTTATATCCAAAGAATCTCAACAAATTGCCCTTTGATGAAAAATAATTTTGGCCTTCGGTCAATGTGTGAGAGTGCAGCTTTAAAGGTTGTAAAACGCTAATATTTTGCGCATTTTCTCCTTCGTTCAGTAACATTTATACTTTTTATGGCTTTGTTCGAAGCAATTCAGGGGCATGGAAAGCATATCGCGGAGAGCACCCGCCATGCCCGTCAGCATTGAATATCAGTCCCCCCGTGTTTGATCTTCGTCCCGTCAAACTACGTAGTCCTGGTTCATAAGAAAGATTTTTATGCAAATTATCTCAACAAATTGCCCATTTGATGAAAAATAATTTTGGCCTTCGGTCAATGTGTGAGAGTGCAGCTTTAAAGGTTGTAAAACGCTTACATTTTTCGCATTTTCTCGTCCATTTAGTAACATTGTTTATGTTTCTTGAGATAATTCAAGCCACATCGCGGAGAGCACCCGATATATCCGTGATCATTGAATATTTGTTCCCAGCATTTTGGCGTCGTCCCCGTTGTTTTAAGTTGCAACTATTCAACTACGGTGTCCTGCGCCATCCGGAACGACACATCTTTGTCACTCTATGAGACGGTCATGTTAGACAAGAACGGTTTTTTGTAGAAAGGATCTCCACAAATGGCTCATTTCAAGAAAAATAATTTTTGCAATCGTCAATGTGTGAGAGTGCAGCTTTAAAGGTTGTAAAACGCTAATATTTTTCGCATTTTGTTGTCCATTTAGATGATAATTTAAGCAACAACGCGGAGAGCACCCGCCATATCCGTGATCATTGAAAAGATTTCACTGCGTTTTGGCGTCGTCACCGTTGTTTTGAGTTGCAATTTGAATTCTAGCCAACTACGGTGTCCTGCGCCATCCGGAACGACACAACTTTGTCACTATATGAGACGGTCATGTTAGACATGAACGGTTTTTGTAGAAAGGATCTCCACAAATGGCTCATTTCAAGAAAAATAATTTTTGCAATCTCCAATGGGTGAGAGTGCAGCTTTAAAAGTTGTGAAACTCTAATATTTTTCGCATTTTCTTGTTTATTTAGTTGATAATTCAAGCCATATCGCGGAGCGCACCCGATATATCACTCATTTCATGAAAAATAATTTTGGCTTTCGGTTAATGTGTGAGAGTGCAGCTTTAAAGGTTGTAAAACGCAAATATTTTTCGCATTTTCTTGTCCATTTAGTTGATAATTCAAGCCATATCGCGGAGCGCACCCGATATATCAGTCATCACTGAATATCGATCAAACTTTACTTATTAGAAAGAATTATATCCAAAGTATCTCAACAATTACTCATTTCATGAAAAATAATTTTGGCTTTCGGTTAATGTGTGAGAGTGCAGCTTTAAAGGTTGTAAAACGCAAATATTTTTCGCATTTTCTTGTCCATTTAGTTGATAATTCAAGCCATATCGCGCAGCGCACCCGATATATCCGTCATCACTGAATATCTGTCCCCCGCGTTTGGGCGTCGTGCCCGTTGATTTGCGTTACAATTTGAATTCTAGCCAACTACGTTGTTCTGCGCCACGCGGAACGACACTTCTTCGTCACTCTATGAGACGGTCATGTTAGACAAGAACGGTTTATGTAGAAAGGATCTCCACAAATGGCTTATTTCAAGAAAAATAATTTTTGCAATCGTCAATGTGTGAGAGTGCAGCTTTAAAGGTTGTGAAACTCATATATTTTTCGCATTTTCTCCTTCGTTCAGTAACATTTATACTTTTATGGTTTTGAAATCATTCAGGGGCATGGAAACCATATCGCGAAGAGCATCCGCTATGCCCGTCGTCATTAGATATTAGTCCACCCGTGTTTGGTCTTCGTCCCCTGTTGATTTGCGTTGCAATTTAAATTCGATCAAACTACGTAGTCCTGAACCATCCGGAACGAAACCTTTTCGTCACTCTATACATAAGAAAGATTTATATCCAATGAATCTCAACAAATTACTCATTTCATGAAAAATAATTTTGGCCTTCGGTCAATGTGTGAGAGTGCAGCTTTAAAGGTTGTAAAACGCTAATATTTTTCGCATTTTCTCCTTCGTTCAGTAACATTTATACTTGTATGGTTTTGAAACCATTCAGGGGCATGGAAACCATATAGCGAAGAGCACCCGCCATGCCCGTCATCATTAAAAATTAGTCCCCCCGTGTTTGGTCTTCGTCCCCTGTTGTTTTGCGTTGCAATTTGTATTCGATCAAACTACGTAGTCCTGAACCATCAGGAACGAAACCTTTTCGTCACTCTATACATAAGAAAGATTTATATCCAAAGAATCTCAACAAATTGCCCTTTGATGAAAAATAATTTTGGCCTTCGGTCAATGTGTGAGAGTGCAGCTTTAAAGGTTGTAAAACGCTAATATTTTGCGCATTTTCTCCTTCTTTCAGTAACATTTATACTTTTTATGGCTTTGTTCGCAGCCATTCAGGGGCATGGAAAGCATATCGCGGAGAGCACCCGCCATGCCCGTCAGCATTGAATATCAGTCCCCCCGTGTTTGATCTTCGTCCCGTCAAACTACGTAGTCCTGGTTCATAAGAAAGATTTTTATGCAAATAATCTCAACAAATTGCCCATTTGATGAAAAATAATTTTGGCCTACGGTCAATGTGTGAGAGTGCAGCTTTAAAGGTTGTAAAACGCTTACATTTTTCGCATTTTCTTGTCCATTTAGTAACATTGTTTATGTTTCTTGAGATAATTCAAGCCACATCGCGGAGAGCACCCGATATATCCGTGATCATTGAATATTTGTTCCCAGCATTTTGGCGTCGTCCCCGTTGTTTTAAGTTGCAATTTGAATTCTAGCCAACTACGGTGTCCTGCGCCATCCGGAACGAAACATCTTTGTCAGTCTATGAGACGGTCATGTTAGAAAAGAACGGTTTATGTAGATAGGATCTCCACAAATGGCTCATTTCAAGAAAAATAATTTTTGCAATCGTCAATGTGTGAGAGTGCAGCTTTAAAGGTTGTAAAACGCTAATATTTTTCGCATTTTGTTGTCCATTTAGATGATAATTTAAGCAACAACGCGGAGAGCACCCGCCATATCCGTGATCATTGAAAAGTTTTCACTGCGTTTTGGCGTCGTCACCGTTGTTTTGAGTTGCAATTTGAATTCTAGCCAACTACGTTGTTCTGCGCCACGCGGAACGACACTTCTTCGTCACTCTATGAGACGGTCATGTTAGACAAGAACGGTCATCATTAAATATTAGTCCCCCCGTGTTTGGTCTTCGTCTCCTGTTGATTTGCGTTGCAATTTAAATTCGATCAAACTACCGGAACGAAACATTTTCGTCACTCTATACATAAGAAAGAATTATATCCAAAGTATCTCAACAAATTACTCATTTCATGAAAAATAATTTTGGCTTTCGGTTAATGTGTGAGAGTGCAGCTTTAAAGGTTGTAAAACGCAAATATTTTTCGCATTTTCTTGTCCATTTAGTTGATAATTCAAGCCATATCGCGGAGCGCACCCGATATATCCGTCATCACTGAATATCTGTCCCCCGCGTTTGGGCGTCATGCCCGTTGATTTGCGTTACAATTTGAATTCTAGCCAACTACGTTGTTCTGCGCCACGCGGAACGACACTTCTTCGTCACTCTATGAGACGGTCATGTTAGACAAGAACGGTTCATGTAGAAAGGATCTCCACAAATGGCTTATTTCAAGAAAAATAATTTTTGCAATCGTCAATGTGTGAGAGTGCAGCTTTAAAGGTTGTGAAACTCATATATTTTTCGCATTTTCTCTTTCGTTCAGTAACATTTATACTTGTATGGTTTTGAAACCATTCAGGGGCATGGAAACCATATCGCGAAGAGCATCCGCTATGCCCGTCGTCATTAGATATTAGTCCACCCGTGTTTGGTCTTCGTCCCCTGTTGATTTGCGTTGCAATTTAAATTCGATCAAACTACGTAGTCCTGAACAATCCGGAACGAAACCTTTTCGTCACTCTATACATAAGAAAGATTTATATCCAAAGAATCTCAACAAATTACTCATTTCATGAAAAATAATTTTGGCCTTCGGTCAATGTGTGAGAGTGCAGCTTTAAAGGTTGTAAAACGCAAATATTTTTCGCATTTTTTGTCCGTTTAGTTGATAATTCAAGCCATATCGCGGAGCGCACCCGATATATCCGTCATCACTGAATATATGTCCCCCCCCCGTTGATTTGCGTTACAATTTGAATTCTAGCCAACTACGTTGTTCTGCGCCACGCGGAACGACACTTCTTCGTCACTCTATAAGACGGTCATGTTAGACAAGAACGGTTTATGTAGAAAGGATCTCCACAAATGGCTTATTTCAAGAAAATAATTTTTGCAATCGTCAATGTGTGAGAGTGCAGCTTTAAAGGTTGTGAAACTCATATATTTTTCGCATTTTCTCCTTCGTTCAGTAACATTTATACTTGTATGGTTTTGAAACCATTCAGGGGCATGGAAACCATATAGCGAAGAGCACCCGCCATGCCCGTCATCATTAAAAATTAGTCCCCCCCGTGTTTGGTCTTCGTCCCCTGTTGTTTTGCGTTGCAATTTGTATTCGATCAAACTACGTAGTTCTGAACCATCAGGAACGAAACATTTTCGTCACTCTATACATAAGAAAGATTTATATCCAAAGTATCTCAACAAATTACTCATTTTATGAAAAATAATTTTGGCCTTCGGTCAATGTGTGAGAGTGCAGCTTTTAAGGTTGTAAATCGCTACTATTTTCCGCAATTTCTTGTGCATTTATAAACATTGTTTAAATGTCATTAGATAATTCAAGCCACAACGCGGAGAGCACCGGCCATATCCGTGATCATTGAATATTTGTTCCCTGCGCTTTGGCGTCGTCCCCGTTGTTTGAAGTTGCAATTTGAATGCTATCCAACTACGGTGTCCTGCGCCATCCGGAACGACACATCTTTGTCACTCTATGAGACGATCGTGTTAGACAAGAACGGTTTATGTAGATAGGATCTCATTAAATGGCTTATTTCAAGAAAAATAATTTTTACAATCGTCAATGTGTGAGAGTGCAGCTTTAAAGGTTGTAAAACGCTAATATTTTTCGCATTTTCTCCTTCGTTCAGTAACATTTATACTTTTATGGCTTTGTTCGAAGCCATTCATGGGCATGGAAACCATATCGGGAAGAGCACCCGCCATGCCCGTCATCATTGAATATCAGTCCCCCCGTGTTTGGTCTTCGTCCCCTGTTGATTTGCGTTGCAATTTAAATTCGATCAAACTACGTAGTCCTGAACCATCCGGAACGAAACCTTTTCGTCACTCTATACATAAGAAAGATTTATATCCAAAGAATCTCAACAAATTGCCCTTTGATGAAAAATAATTTTGGCCTTCGGTCAATGTGTGAGAGTGCAGCTTTAAAGGTTGTAAAACGCTAATATTTTGCGCATTTTCTCCTTCGTTCAGTAACATTTATACTTTTTATGGCTTTGTTCGAAGCCATTCAGGGGCATGGAAAGCATATCGCGGAGAGCACCCGCCATGCCCGTCAGCATTGAATATCAGTCCCCCCGTGTTTGATCTTCGTCCCGTCAAACTACGTAGTCCTGGTTCATAAGAAAGATTTTTATGCAAATTATCTCAAAAAATTGCCCATTTGATGAAAAATAATTTTGGCCTTCGGTCAATGTGTGAGAGTGCAGCTTTAAAGGTTGTAAAACGCTTACATTTTTCGCATTTTCTCGTCCATTTAGTAACATTGTTTATGTTTCTTGAGATAATTCAAGCCACATCGCGGAGAGCACCCGATATATCCGTGATCATTGAATATTTGTTCCCAGCATTTTGGCGTCGTCCCCGTTGTTTTAAGTTGCAATTTGAACTCTATTCAACTACGGTGTCCTGCGCCATCCGGAACGACACATCTTTGTCACTCTATGAGACGGTCATGTTAGACAAGAACGGTTTTTGTAGAAAGGATCTCCACAAATGGCTCATTTCAAGAAAAATAATTTTTGCAATCGTCAATGTGTGAGAGTGCAGCTTTAAAAGTTGTGAAACTCTAATATTTTTCGCATTTTCTGCTTCGTTCAGTAACATTTATACTTGTATGGCTTTGTCCGAAACCATTCATGGGCATGGAAACCATATCGCAGAGAGCACCCGCCATGCCCGTCATCATTAAATATTAGTCCCCCCGTGTTTGGTCTTCGTCTCCTGTTGATTTGCGTTGCAATTTAAATTCGATCAAACTACCGGAACGAAACATTTTCGTTACTCTATACATAAGAAAGAATTATATCCAAAGTATCTCAACAAATTACTCATTTCATGAAAAATAATTTTGGCTTTCGGTTAATGTGTGAGAGTGCAGCTTTAAAGGTTGTAAAACGCAAATATTTTTCCCATTTTCTTGTCCATTTAGTTGATAATTCAAGCCATATCGCGGAGCGCACCCGATATATCCGTCATCACTGAATATCGATCAAACTTTACTTATAAGAAAGAATTATATCCAAAGTATCTCAACAATTACTCATTTCATGAAAAATAATTTTGGCTTTCGGTTAATGTGTGAGAGTGCAGCTTTAAAGGTTGTAAAACGCAAATATTTTTCGCATTTTTTGTCCATTTAGTTGATAATTCAAGCCATATCGCGGAGCGCACCGATATATCCGTCATCACTGAATATATGTCCCCCCCGTTTGGGCGTCGTGCCCGTTGATTTGCGTTACAATTTGAATTCTAGCCAACTACGTTGTGCTGCGCCACGCGGAACGACACTTCTTCGTCACTCTATAAGACGGTCATGTTAGACAAGAACGGTTTATGTAGAAAGGATCTCCACAAATGGCTTATTTCAAGAAAAATAATTTTTGCAATCGTCAATGTGTGAGAGTGCAGCTTTAAAGGTTGTGAAACTCATATATTTTTCGCATTTTCTCCTTCGTTCAGTAACATTTATACTTGTATGGTTTTGAAACCATTCAGGGGCATGGAAACCATATCGCGAAGAGCATCCGCTATGCCCGTCGTCATTAAATATCAGTCCCCCCGTGTTTGGTCTTCCTCCCCTGTTGATTTGCGTTGCAATTTAAATTCGATCAAACTACGTTGTCCTGAACCATCCAGAACGAAGTATTTTCGTCACTCTATACATAAGAAAGATTTTTATGCAAATTATCTCAACAAATTGCCCATTTGATGAAAATAATTTTGGCCTACGTTTTGTGAGAGTGCAGCTTTAAGGTTGTAAAACGCTTACATTTTTCGCATTTTCTCGTCCATTTAGTAACATTGTTTATGTTTCTTGAGATAATTCAAGCCACATCGCGGAGAGCACCCGATATATCCGTGATCATTGAATATTTGTTCCCAGCATTTTGGCGTCGTCCCCGTTGTTTTAAGTTGCAATTAGAACTCTATTCAACTACGGTGTCCTGCGCCATCCGGAACGAAACATCTTTGTCAGTCTATGAGACGGTCATGTTAGAAAAGAACGGTTTATGTAGATAGGATCTCCACAAATGGCTCATTTCAAGAAAAATAATTTTTGCAATCGTCAATGTGTGAGAGTGCAGCTTTAAAGGTTGTAAAACGCTAATATTTTTCCCATTTTCTTGTCCATTTAGTTGATAATTCAAGCCATATCGCGGAGCGCACCCGATATATCCGTCATCACTGAATATCGATCAAACTTTACTTATAAGAAAGAATTATATCCAAAGTATCTCAACAATTACTCATTTCATGAAAAATAATTTTGGTCTTCGGTCAATGTGTGAGAGTGCAGCTTTAAAGGTTGTAAAACGCTAATATTTTGCGCATTTTCGCCTTCGTTCAGTAACATTTATACTTTTTATGGCTTTGTTCGAACCCATTTAGGGGCATGGAAAGCATATCGCGGAGAGCACCCGCCATGCCCGTCAGCATTGAATATCAGTCCCCCGTGTTTGATTTTCGTCCCGTCAAACTACGTAGTCCTGGTTCATAAGAAAGATTTTTATGCAAATTATCTCAACAAATTGCCCATTTGATGAAAAATAATTTTGGCCTACGTTGTGTGAGAGTGCAGCTTTAAAGGTTGTAAAACGCTTACATTTTTCGCATTTTCTCGTCCATTTAGTAACATTGTTTATGTTTCTTGAGATAATTCAAGCCACATCGCGGAGAGCACCCGATATATATCCGTGATCATTGAATATTTGTTCCCAGCATTTTGGCGTCGTCCCCGTTGTTTTAAGTTGCAATTAGAACTCTATTCAACTACGGTGTCCTGCGCCATCCGGAACGAAACATCTTTGTCAGTCTATGAGACGGTCATGTTAGAAAAGAACGGTTTATGTAGATAGGATCTCCACAAATGGCTCATTTCAAGAAAAATAATTTTTGCAATCGTCAATGTGTGAGAGTGTAGCTTTAAAGGTTGTGAAACTCATATATTTTTCGCATTTTCTCTTTCGTTCAGTAACATTTATACTTGTATGGTTTTGAAACCATTCAGGGGCATGGAAACCATATCGCGAAGAGCATCCGCTATGCCCGTCGTCATTAGATATTAGTCCACCCGTGTTTGGTCTTCGTCCCCTGTTGATTTGCGTTGCAATTTAAATTTGATCAAACTACGTAGTCCTGAACCATCCGGAACGAAACCTTTTCGTCACTCTATACATAAGGAAGATTTATATCCAAAGAATCTCAACAAATTACTCATTTCATGAAAAATAATTTTGGCCTTCGGTCAATGTGTGAGAGTGCAGCTTTAAAGGTTGTAAAACGCTAATATTTTGCGCATTTTCGCCTTCGTTCAGTAACATTTATACTTTTTATGGGTTTGTTCGAACCCATTTAGGGGCATGGAAAGCATATCGCGGAGAGCACCCGCCATGCCCGTCAGCATTGAATATCAGTCCCCCCGTGTTTGATTTTCCTCCCGTCAAACTACGTAGTCCTGGTTCATAAGAAAGATTTTTATGCAAATTATCTCAACAAATTGCCCATTTGATGAAAAATAATTTTGGCCTACGTTGTGTGAGAGTGCAGCTTTAAAGGTTGTAAAACGCTTACATTTTTCGCATTTTCTCGTCCATTTAGTAACATTGTTTATGTTTCTTGAGATAATTCAAGCCACATCGCGGAGAGCACCCGATATATCCGTGATCATTGAATATTTGTTCCAGCATTTTGGCGTCGTCCCCGTTGTTTTAAGTTGAAATTAGAACTCTATTCAACTACGGTGTCCTGCGCCATCCGGAACGAAACATCTTTGTCAGTCTATGAGACGGTCATGTTAGAAAAGAACGGTTTATGTAGATAGGATCTCCACAAATGGCTCATTTCAAGAAAAATAATTTTTGCAATCGTCAATGTGTGAGAGTGTAGCTTTAAAAGTTGTGAAACTCATATATTTTTCGCATTTTCTCTTTCGTTCAGTAACATTTATACTTGTATGGTTTTGAAACCATTCAGGGGCATGGAAACCATATCGCGAAGAGCATCCGCTATGCCCGTCGTCATTAGATATTAGTCCACCCGTGTTTGGTCTTCGTCCCCTGTTGATTTGCGTTGCAATTTAAATTTGATCAAACTACGTAGTCCTGAACCATCCGGAACGAAACCTTTTCGTCACTCTATACATAAGGAAGATTTATATCCAAAGAATCTCAACAAATTACTCATTTCATGAAAATAATTTTGGCCTTCGGTCAATGTGTGAGAGTGCAGCTTTAAAGGTTGTAAAACGCTAATATTTTTCGCATTTTCTCCTTCGTTCAGTAACATTTATACTTGTATGGCTTTGTCCGAAACCATTCATGGGCATGGAAACCATATCGCAGAGAGCACCCGCCATGCCCGTCATCATTAAATATTAGTCCCCCCGTGTTTGGTCTTCGTCTGCTGTTGATTTGCGTTGCAATTTAAATTCGATCAAACTACCGGAACGAAACATTTTCGTTACTCTATACATAAGAAAGAATTATATCCAAAGTATCTCAACAAATTACTCATTTCATGAAAAATAATTTTGGCTTTCGGTTAATGTGTGAGAGTGCAGCTTTAAAGGTTGTAAAACGCAAATATTTTTCGCATTTTCTTGTCCATTTAGTTGATAATTCAAGCCATATCGCGGAGCGCACCCGATATATCCGTCATCACTGAATATCGATCAAACTTTACTTATAAGAAAGAATTATATCCAAAGTATCTCAACAATTACTCATTTCATGAAAAATAATTTTGGCTTTCGGTTAATGTGTGAGAGTGCAGCTTTAAAGGTTGTAAAACGCAAATATTTTTCGCATTTTTTGTCCATTTAGTTGATAATTCAAGCCATATCGCGGAGCGCACCCGATATATCCGTCATCACTGAATATATGTCCACCCCCGTTTGGGGGTCGTGCCCGTTGATTTGCGTTACAATTTGAATTCTAGCCAACTACGTTGTTCTGCGCCACGCGGAACGACACTTCTTCGTCACTCTATAAGACGGTCATGTTAGACAAGAACGGTTTATGTAGAAAGGATCTCCACAAATGGCTTATTTCAAGAAAAATAATTTTTGCAATCGTCAATGTGTGAGAGTGCAGCTTTAAAGGTTGTGAAACTCATATATTTTTCGCATTTTCTCCTTCGTTCAGTAACATTTATACTTGTATGGTTTTGAAACCATTCAGGGGCATGGAAACCATATCGCGAAGAGCATCCGCTATGCCCGTCGTCATTAAATATCAGTCCCCCCGTGTTTGGTCTTCCTCCCCTGTTGATTTGCGTTGCAATTTAAATTCGATCAAACTACGTTGTCCTGAACCATCCAGAACGAAGTATTTTCGTCACTCTATACATAAGAAAGATTTATATGCTAAGTATCTCAACAAATTGCCCATTTGATGAAAAATAATTTTGGTCTTCGGTCAATGTGTGAGAGTGCAGCTTTAAAGGTTGTAAAACGCTAATATTTTGCGCATTTTCGCCTTCGTTCAGTAACATTTATACTTTTTATGGCTTTGTTCGAACCCATTTAGGGGCATGGAAAGCATATCGCGGAGAGCACCCGCCATGCCCGTCAGCATTGAATATCAGTCCCCCCGTGTTTGATTTTCGTCCCGTCAAACTACGTAGTCCTGGTTCATAAGAAAGATTTTTAAGCAAATTATCTCAACAAATTGCCCATTTGATGAAAAATAATTTTGGCCTACGGTCAATGTGTGAGAGTGCAGCTTTAAAGGTTGTAAAACGCTTACATTTTTCGCATTTTCTTGTCCATTTAGTAACATTGTTTATGTTTCTTGAGATAATTCAAGCCACATCGCGGAGAGCACCCGATATATCCGTGATCATTGAATATTTGTTCCCAGCATTTTGGCGTCGTCCCCGTTGTTTTAAGTTGCAATTAGAACTCTATTCAACTACGGTGTCCTGCGCCATCCGGAACGAAACATCTTTGTCAGTCTATGAGACGGTCATGTTAGAAAAGAACGGTTTATGTAGATAGGATCTCCACAAATGGCTCATTTCAAGAAAAATAATTTTTGCAATCGTCAATGTGTGAGAGTGCAGGTTTAAAGGTTGTAAAACGCTAATATTTTTCGCATTTTGTTTTCCATTTAGATGATAATTTAAGCAACAACGCGGAGAGCACCCGCCATATCCGTGATCATTAAAAAGTTTTCACTGCGTTTTGGCGTCGGCAATTTGAATTCTAGCCAACTACGGTGTCCTGCGCCATCCGGAACGACACAACTTTGTCACTATATGAGACGGTCATGTTAGACAAGAACGGTTTTTGTAGAAAGGATCTCCACAAATGGCTCATTTCAAGAAAAATAATTTTTGCAATCTCCAATGGGTGAGAGTGCAGCTTTAAAAGTTGTGAAACTCTAACATTTTTCGCATTTTCTCCTTCGTTCAGTTACATTTATACTTGTATGGCTTTGTCCGAAACCATTCAAGGGCATGGAAACCATATCGCAGAGCACCCGCCATGCCCGTCATCATTAAATATTAGTCCCCCCGTGTTTGGTCTTCGTCTCCTGTTGATTTGCGTTGCAATTTAAATTCGATCAAACTACCGGAACGAAACATTTTCGTCACTCTATACATAAGAAAGAATTATATCCAAAGTATCTCAACAAATTACTCATTTCATAAAAAATAATTTTGGCTTTCGGTTAATGTGTGAGAGTGCAGCTTTAAAGGTTGTAAAACGCAAATATTTTTCGCATTTTTTGTCCATTTAGTTGATAATTCAAGCCATATCGCGGAGCGCACCCGATATATCCGTCATCACTGAATATATGTCCACCCCCGTTTGGGCGTCGTGCCCGTTGATTTGCGTTACAATTTGAATTCTAGCCAACTACGTTGTTCTGCGCCACGCGGAACGACACTTCTTCGTCACTCTATAAGACGGTCATGTTAGACAAGAACGGTTTATGTAGAAAGGATCTCCACAAATGGCTTATTTCAAGAAAAATAATTTTTGCAATCGTCAATGTGTGAGAGTGCAGCTTTAAAGGTTGTGAAACTCATATATTTTTCGCATTTTCTCCTTCGTTCAGTAACATTTATACTTGTATGGTTTTGAAACCATTCAGGGGCATGGAAACCATATCGCGAAGAGCATCCGCTATGCCCGTCGTCATTAAATATCAGTCCCCCCGTGTTTGGTCTTCCTCCCCTGTTGATTTGCGTTGCAATTTAAATTCGATCAAACTACGTTGTCCTGAACCATCCAGAACGAAGTATTTTCGTCACTCTATACATAAGAAAGATTTATATGCTAAGTATCTCAACAAATTGCCCATTTGATGAAAAATAATTTTGGTCTTCGGTCAATGTGTGAGAGTGCAGCTTTAAAGGTTGTAAAACGCTAATATTTTGCGCATTTTCGCCTTCGTTCAGTAACATTTATACTTTTTATGGCTTTGTTCGAACCCATTTAGGGGCATGGAAAGCATATCGCGGAGAGCACCCGCCATGCCCGTCAGCATTGAATATCAGTCCCCCCGTGTTTGATTTTCCTCCCGTCAAACTACGTAGTCCTGGTTCATAAGAAAGATTTTTATGCAAATTATCTCAACAAATTGCCCATTTGATGAAAAATAATTTTGGCCTACGTTGTGTGAGAGTGCAGCTTTAAAGGTTGTAAAACGCTTACATTTTTCGCATTTTCTCGTCCATTTAGTAACATTGTTTATGTTTCTTGAGATAATTCAAGCCACATCGCGGAGAGCACCCGATATATCCGTGATCATTGAATATTTGTTCCCAGCATTTTGGCGTCGTCCCCGTTGTTTTAAGTTGCAATTAGAACTCTATTCAACTACGGTGTCCTGCGCCATCCGGAACGAAACATCTTTGTCAGTCTATGAGACGGTCATGTTAGAAAAGAACGGTTTATGTAGATAGGATCTCCACAAATGGCTCATTTCAAGAAAAATAATTTGCAATCGTCAATGTGTGAGAGTGCAGCTTTAAAGGTTGTAAAACGCTAATATTTTTCGCATTTTGTTGTCCATTTAGATGATAATTTAAGCAACAACGCGGAGAGCACCCGCCATATCCGTGATCATTGAAAAGTTTTCACTGCGTTTTGGCGTCGTCACCGTTGTTTTGAGTTGCAATTTGAATTCTAGCCAACTACGGTGTCCTGCGCCATCCGGAACGACACAACTTTGTCACTATATGAGACGGTCATGTTAGACAAGAACGGTTTTTGTAGAAAGGATCTCCACAAATGGCTCATTTCAAGAAAAATAATTTTTGCAATCTCCAATGGGTGAGAGTGCAGCTTTAAAAGTTGTGAAACTCTAATATTTTTCGCATTTTCTCCTTCGTTCAGTTACATTTATACTTGTATGGCTTTGTCCAAAACCATTCAAGGGCATGGAAACCATATCGCAGAGAGCACCCGCCATGCCCGTCATCATTAAATATTAGTCCCCCCGTGTTTGGTCTTCGTCTCCTGTTGATTTGCGTTGCAATTTAAATTCGATCAAACTACCGGAACGAAACATTTTCGTCACTCTATACATAAGAAAGAATTATATCCAAAGTATCTCAACAAATTACTCATTTCATGAAAAATAATTTTGGCTTTCGGTTAATGTGTGAGAGTGCAGCTTTAAAGGTTGTAAAACGCAAATATTTTTCGCATTTTCTTGTCCATTTAGTTGATAATTCAAGCCATATCGCGGAGCGCACCCGATATATCCGTCATCACTGAATATCTGTCCCCCGCGTTTGGGCGTCGTGCCCGTTGATTTGCGTTACAATTTGAATTCTAGCCAACTACGTTGTTCTGCGCCACGCGGAACGACACTTCTTCGTCACTCTATGAGACGGTCATGTTAGACAAGAACGGTTTATGTAGAAAGGATCTCCACAAATGGCTTATTTCAAGAAAAATAATTTTTGCAATCGTCAATGTGTGAGAGTGTAGCTTTAAAGGTTGTGAAACTCATATATTTTTCGCATTTTCTCTTTCGTTCAGTAACATTTATACTTGTATGGTTTTGAAACCATTCAGGGGCATGGAAACCATATCGCGAAGAGCATCCGCTATGCCCGTCGTCATTAGATATTAGTCCCCCCGTGTTTGGTCTTCGTCCCCTGTTGATTTGCGTTGCAATTTAAATTCGATCAAACTACGTAGTCCTGAACCATCCGGAACGAAACCTTTTCGTCACTCTATACATAAGAAAGATTTATATCCAAAGAATCTCAACAAATTACTCATTTCATGAAAAATAATTTTGGCCTTCGGTCAATGTGTGAGAGTGCAGCTTTAAAGGTTGTAAAACGCTAATATTTTGCGCATTTTCGCCTTCGTTCAGTAACATTTATACTTGTATGGTTTTGAAACCATTCAGGGGCATGGAAACCATATAGCGAAGAGCACCCGCCATGCCCGTCATCATTAAAAATTAGTCCCCCCGTGTTTGGTCTTCGTCCCCTGTTGTTTTGCGTTGCAATTTGTATTCGATCAAACTACGTAGTCCTGAACCATCAGGAACGAAACATTTTCGTCACTCTATACATAAGAAAGATTTATATCCAAAGTATCTCAACAAATTACTCATTTATGAAAAATAATTTTGGCCTTCGGTCAATGTGTGAGAGTGCAGCTTTTAAGGTTGTAAAACGCTACTATTTTCCGCAATTTCTTGTGCATTTATAAACATTGTTTAAATGTCATTAGATAATTCAAGCCACAACGCGGAGAGCACCGGCCATATCCGTGATCATTGAATATTTGTTCCCTGCGCTTTGGCGTCGTCCCCGTTGTTTGAAGTTGCAATTTGAATGCTATCCAACTACGGTGTCCTGCGCCATCCGGAACGACACATCTTTGTCACTCTATGAGACGATCGTGTTAGACAAGAACGGTTTATGTAGATAGGATCTCATTAAATGGCTTATTTCAAGAAAAATAATTTTTACAATCGTCAATGTGTGAGAGTGCAGCTTTAAAGGTTGTAAAACGCTAATATTTTTCGCATTTTCTCCTTCGTTCTGTAACATTTATACTTTTATGGCTTTGTTCGAAGCCATTCATGGGCATGGAAACCATATCGGGAAGAGCACCCGCCATGCCCGTCATCATTGAATATCAGTCCCCCCGTGTTTGGTCTTCGTCCCCTGTTGATTTGCGTTGCAATTTAAATTCGATCAAACTACGTAGTCCTGAACCATCCGGAACGAAACCTTTTCGTCACTCTATACATAAGAAAGATTTATATCCAAAGAATCTCAACAAATTGCCCTTTGATGAAAAATAATTTTGGCCTTCGGTCAATGTGTGAGAGTGCAGCTTTAAAGGTTGTAAAACGCTAATATTTTGCGCATTTTCTCCTTCGTTCAGTAACATTTATACTTTTTATGGCTTTGTTCGAAGCCATTCAGGGGCATGGAAAGCATATCGCGGAGAGCACCCGCCATGCCCGTCAGCATTGAATATCAGTCCCCCCGTGTTTGATCTTCGTCCCGTCAAACTACGTAGTCCTGGTTCATAAGAAAGATTTTTATGCAAATTATCTCAAAAAATTGCCCATTTGATGAAAAATAATTTTGGCCTTCGGTCAATGTGTGAGAGTGCAGCTTTAAAGGTTGTAAAACGCTTACATTTTTCGCATTTTCTCGTCCATTTAGTAACATTGTTTATGTTTCTTGAGATAATTCAAGCCACATCGCGGAGAGCACCCGATATATCCGTGATCATTGAATATTTGTTCCCAGCATTTTGGAGTCGTCCCCGTTGTTTTAAGTTGCAATTTGAACTCTATTCAACTACGGTGTCCTGCGCCATCCGGAACGACACATCTTTGTCACTCTATGAGACGGTCATGTTAGACAAGAACGGTTTTTGTAGAAAGGATCTCCACAAATGGCTCATTTCAAGAAAAATATTTTTTGCAATCGTCAATGTGTGAGAGTGCAGCTTTAAAAGTTGTGAAACTCTAATATTAATTTTTCGCATTTTCTGCTTCGTTCAGTAACATTTATACTTGTATGGCTTTGTCCGAAACCATTCATGGGCATGGAAACCATATCGCAGAGAGCACCCGCCATGCCCGTCATCATTAAATATTAGTCCCCCCGTGTTTGGTCTTCGTCTCCTGTTGATTTGCGTTGCAATTTAAATTCGATCAAACTACCGGAACGAAACATTTTCGTTACTCTATACATAAGAAAGAATTATATCCAAAGTATCTCAACAAATTACTCATTTCATGAAAAATAATTTTGGCTTTCGGTTAATGTGTGAGAGTGCAGCTTTAAAGGTTGTAAAACGCAAATATTTTTCCCATTTTCTTGTCCATTTAGTTGATAATTCAAGCCATATCGCGGAGCGCACCCGATATATCCGTCATCACTGAATATCGATCAAACTTTACTTATAAGAAAGAATTATATCCAAAGTATCTCAACAATTACTCATTTCATGAAAAATAATTTTGGCTTTCGGTTAATGTGTGAGAGTGCAGCTTTAAAGGTTGTAAAACGCAAATATTTTTCGCATTTTTTGTCCATTTAGTTGATAATTCAAGCCATATCGCGGAGCGCACCCGATATATCCGTCATCACTGAATATATGTCCCCCCCGTTTGGGCGTCGTGCCCGTTGATTTGCGTTACAATTTGAATTCTAGCCAACTACGTTGTGCTGCGCCACGCGGAACGACACTTCTTCGTCACTCTATAAGACGGTCATGTTAGACAAGAACGGTTTATGTAGAAAGGATCTCCACAAATGGCTTATTTCAAGAAAAATAATTTTTGCAATCGTCAATGTGTGAGAGTGCAGCTTTAAAGGTTGTGAAACTCATATATTTTTCGCATTTTCTCCTTCGTTCAGTAACATTTATACTTGTATGGTTTTGAAACCATTCAGGGGCATGGAAACCATATCGCGAAGAGCATCCGCTATGCCCGTCGTCAT
Organism: Mya arenaria; assembly: GCF_026914265.1. Taxonomy (NCBI): domain Eukaryota; kingdom Metazoa; phylum Mollusca; class Bivalvia; order Myida; family Myidae; genus Mya; species Mya arenaria. The sequence continues at coordinate 45,295,245 of NC_069127.1, forward strand.
TAAATATCAGTCCCCCCTGTTTGGTCTTCCTCCCCTGTTGATTTGCGTTGCAATTTAAATTCGATCAAACTACGTTGTCCTGAACCATCCAGAACGAAGTATTTTCGTCACTCTATACATAAGAAAGATTTTTATGCAAATTATCTCAACAAATTGCCCATTTGATGAAAAATAATTTTGGCCTACGTTGTGTGAGAGTGCAGCTTTAAAGGTTGTAAAACGCTTACATTTTTCGCATTTTCTCGTCCATTTAGTAACATTGTTTATGTTTCTTGAGATAATTCAAGCCACATCGCGGAGAGCACCCGATATATCCGTGATCATTGAATATTTGTTCCCAGCATTTTGGCGTCGTCCCCGTTGTTTTAAGTTGCAATTAGAACTCTATTCAACTACGGTGTCCTGCGCCATCCGGAACGAAACATCTTTGTCAGTCTATGAGACGGTCATGTTAGAAAAGAACGGTTTATGTAGATAGGATCTCCACAAATGGCTCATTTCAAGAAAAATAATTTTTGCAATCGTCAATGTGTGAGAGTGCAGCTTTAAAGGTTGTAAAACGCTAATATTTTTCCCATTTTCTTGTCCATTTAGTTGATAATTCAAGCCATATCGCGGAGCGCACCCGATATATCCGTCATCACTGAATATCGATCAAACTTTACTTATAAGAAAGAATTATATCCAAAGTATCTCAACAATTACTCATTTCATGAAAAATAATTTTGGTCTTCGGTCAATGTGTGAGAGTGCAGCTTTAAAGGTTGTAAAACGCTAATATTTTGCGCATTTTCGCCTTCGTTCAGTAACATTTATACTTTTTATGGCTTTGTTCGAACCCATTTAGGGGCATGGAAAGCATATCGCGGAGAGCACCCGCCATGCCCGTCAGCATTGAATATCAGTCCCCCCGTGTTTGATTTTCGTCCCGTCAAACTACGTAGTCCTGGTTCATAAGAAAGATTTTTATGCAAATTATCTCAACAAATTGCCCATTTGATGAAAAATAATTTTGGCCTACGTTGTGTGAGAGTGCAGCTTTAAAGGTTGTAAAACGCTTACATTTTTCGCATTTTCTCGTCCATTTAGTAACATTGTTTATGTTTCTTGAGATAATTCAAGCCACATCGCGGAGAGCACCCGATATATCCGTGATCATTGAATATTTGTTCCCAGCATTTTGGCGTCGTCCCCGTTGTTTTAAGTTGCAATTAGAACTCTATTCAACTACGGTGTCCTGCGCCATCCGGAACGAAACATCTTTGTCAGTCTATGAGACGGTCATGTTAGAAAAGAACGGTTTATGTAGATAGGATCTCCACAAATGGCTCATTTCAAGAAAAATAATTTTTGCAATCGTCAATGTGTGAGAGTGCAGCTTTAAAGGTTGTAAAACGCTAATATTTTTCGCATTTTGTTGTCCATTTAGATGATAATTTAAGCAACAACGCGGAGAGCACCCGCCATATCCGTGATCATTGAAAAGTTTTCACTGCGTTTTGGCGTCGTCACCGTTGTTTTGAGTTGCAATTTGAATTCTAGCCAACTACGGTGTCCTGCGCCATCCGGAACGACACAACTTTGTCACTATATGAGACGGTCATGTTAGACAAGAACGGTTTTTGTAGAAAGGATCTCCACAAATGGCTCATTTCAAGAAAAATAATTTTTGCAATCTCCAATGGGTGAGAGTGCAGCTTTAAAAGTTGTGAAACTCTAATATTTTTCGCATTTTCTCCTTCGTTCAGTTACATTTATACTTGTATGGCTTTGTCCGAAACCATTCAAGGGCATGGAAACCATATCGCAGAGAGCACCCGCCATGCCCGTCATCATTAAATATTAGTCCCCCCGTGTTTGGTCTTCGTCTCCTGTTGATTTGCGTTGCAATTTAAATTCGATCAAACTACCGGAACGAAACATTTTCGTCACTCTATACATAAGAAAGAATTATATCCAAAGTATCTCAACAAATTACTCATTTCATGAAAAATAATTTTGGCTTTCGGTTAATGTGTGAGAGTGCAGCTTTAAAGGTTGTAAAACGCAAATATTTTTCGCATTTTCTTGTCCATTTAGTTGATAATTCAAGCCATATCGCGGAGCGCACCCGATATATCCGTCATCACTGAATATCTGTCCCCCGCGTTTGGGCGTCGTGCCCGTTGATTTGCGTTACAATTTGAATTCTAGCCAACTACGTTGTTCTGCGCCACGCGGAACGAGACTTCTTCGTCACTCTATGAGACGGTCATGTTAGACAAGAACGGTTTATGTAGAAAGGATCTCCACAAATGGCTTATTTCAAGAAAAATAATTTTTGCAATCGTCAATGTGTGAGAGTGTAGCTTTAAAGGTTGTGAAACTCATATATTTTTCGCATTTTCTCTTTCGTTCAGTAACATTTATACTTGTATGGTTTTGAAACCATTCAGGGGCATGGAAACCATATCGCGAAGAGCATCCGCTATGCCCGTCGTCATTAGATATTAGTCCCCCCGTGTTTGGTCTTCGTCCCCTGTTGATTTGCGTTGCAATTTAAATTCGATCAAACTACGTAGTCCTGAACCATCCGGAACGAAACCTTTTCGTCACTCTATACATAAGAAAGATTTATATCCAAAGAATCTCAACAAATTACTCATTTCATGAAAAATAATTTTGGCCTTCGGTCAATGTGTGAGAGTGCAGCTTTAAAGGTTGTAAAACGCTAAATTTTTCGCATTTTCTCCTTCGTTCAGTAACATTTATACTTGTATGGTTTTGAAACCATTCAGGGGCATGGAAACCATATAGCGAAGAGCACCCGCCATGCCCGTCATCATTAAAAATTAGTCCCCCCGTGTTTGGTCTTCGTCCCCTGTTGTTTTGCGTTGCAATTTGTATTCGATCAAACTACGTAGTCCTGAACCATCAGGAACGAAACATTTTCGTCACTCTATACATAAGAAAGATTTATATCCAAAGTATCTCAACAAATTACTCATTTTATGAAAAATAATTTTGGCCTTCGGTCAATGTGTGAGAGTGCAGCTTTTAAGGTTGTAAAACGCTACTATTTTCCGCAATTTCTTGTGCATTTATAAACATTGTTTAAATGTCATTAGATAATTCAAGCCACAACGCGGAGAGCACCGGCCATATCCGTGATCATTGAATATTTGTTCCCTGCGCTTTGGCGTCGTCCCCGTTGTTTGAAGTTGCAATTTGAATGCTATCCAACTACGATGTCCTGCGCCATCCGGAACGACACATCTTTGTCACTCTATGAGACGGTCATGTTAGACAAGAACGGTTTATGTAGATAGGATCTCATTAAATGGCTTATTTCAAGAAAAATAATTTTTACAATCGTCAATGTGTGAGAGTGCAGCTTTAAAGGTTGTAAAACGCTAATATTTTTCGCATTTTCTCCTTCGTTCAGTAACATTTATACTTGTATGGTTTTGAAACCATTCAGGGGCATGGAAACCATATAGCGAAGAGCACCCGCCATGCCCGTCATCATTAAAAATTAGTCCCCCCGTGTTTGGTCTTCGTCCCCTGTTGTTTTGCGTTGCAATTTGTATTCGATCAAACTACGTAGTTCTAAACCATCAGGAACGAAACATTTTCGTCACTCTATACATAAGAAAGATTTATATCCAAAGTATCTCAACAAATTACTCATTTTATGAAAAATAATTTTGGCCTTCGGTCAATGTGTGAGAGTGCAGCTTTTAAGGTTGTAAATCGCTACTATTTTCCGCAATTTCTTGTGCATTTATAAACATTGTTTAAATGTCATTAGATAATTCAAGCCACAACGCGGAGAGCACCGCCATATCCGTGATCATTGAATATTTGTTCCCTGCGCTTTGGCGTCGTCCCCGTTGTTTGAAGTTGCAATTTGAATGCTATCCAACTACGGTGTCCTGCGCCATCCGGAACGACACATCTTTGTCACTCTATGAGACGGTCGTGTTAGACAAGAACGGTTTATGTAGATAGGATCTCATTAAATGGCTTATTTCAAGAAAAATAATTTTTACAATCGTCAATGTGTGAGAGTGCAGCTTTAAAGGTTGTAAAACGCTAATATTTTTCGCATTTTCTCCTTCGTTCAGTAACATTTATACTTTTATGGCTTTGTTCGAAGCCATTCATGGGCATGGAAACCATATCGGGAAGAGCACCCGCCATGCCCGTCATCATTGAATATCAGTCCCCCCGTGTTTGGTCTTCGTCCCCTGTTGATTTGCGTTGCAATTTAAATTCGATCAAACTACGTAGTCCTGAACCATCCGGAACGAAACCTTTTCGTCACTCTATACATAAGAAAGATTTATATCCAAAGAATCTCAACAAATTGCCCTTTGATGAAAAATAATTTTGGCCTTCGGTCAATGTGTGAGAGTGCAGCTTTAAAGGTTGTAAAACGCTAATAATTTGCGCATTTTCTCCTTCGTTCAGTAACATTTATACTTTTTATGGCTTTGTTCGAAGCCATTCAGGGCATGGAAAGCATATCGCGGAGAGCACCCGCCATGCCCGTCAGCATTGAATATCAGTCCCCCCGTGTTTGATCTTCGTCCCGTCAAACTACGTAGTCCTGGTTCATAAGAAAGATTTTTATGCAAATTATCTCAAAAAATTGCCCATTTGATGAAAAATAATTTTGGCCTTCGGTCAATGTGTGAGAGTGCAGCTTTAAAGGTTGTAAAACGCTTACATTTTTCGCATTTTCTCGTCCATTTAGTAACATTGTTTATGTTTCTTGAGATAATTCAAGCCACATCGCGGAGAGCACCCGATATATCCGTGATCATTGAATATTTGTTCCCAGCATTTTGGCGTCGTCCCCGTTGTTTTAAGTTGCAATTTGAACTCTATTCAACTACGGTGTCCTGCGCCATCCGGAACGACACATCTTTGTCACTCTATGAGACGGTCATGTTAGACAAGAACGGTTTTTGTAGAAAGGATCTCCACAAATGGCTCATTTCAAGAAAAATAATTTTTGCAATCGTCAATGTGTGAGAGTGCAGCAGCTTTAAAAGTTGTGAAACTCTAATATTTTTCGCATTTTCTGCTTCGTTCAGTAACATTTATACTTGTATGGCTTTGTCCGAAACCATTCATGGGCATGGAAACCATATCGCAGAGAGCACCCGCCATGCCCGTCATCATTAAATATTAGTCCCCCCGTGTTTGGTCTTCGTCTCCTGTCGATTTGCGTTGCAATTTAAATTCGATCAAACTACCGGAACGAAACATTTTCGTTACTCTATACATAAGAAAGAATTATATCCAAAGTATCTCAACAAATTACTCATTTCGTGCAGCTTTAAAGGTTGTAAAACGCAAATATTTTTCGCATTTTCTTGTCCATTTAGTTGATAATTCAAGCCATATCGCGGAGCGCACCCGATATATCCGTCATCACTGAATATCGATCAAACTTTACTTATAAGAAAGAATTATATCCAAAGTATCTCAACAATTACTCATTTCATGAAAAATAATTTTGGCTTTCGGTTAATCGGTGAGAGTGCATCTTTAAAGGTTGTAAAACGCAAATATTTTTCGCATTTTTTGTCCATTTAGTTGATAATTCAAGCCATATCGCGGAGCGCACCCGATATATCCGTCATCACTGAATATATGTCCCCCCCGTTTGGGCGTCGTGCCCGTTGATTTGCGTTACAATTTGAATTCTAGCCAACTACGTTGTTCTGCGCCACGCGGAACGACACTTCTTCGTCACTCTATAAGACGGTCATGTTAGACAAGAACGGTTTATGTAGAAAGGATCTCCACAAATGGCTTATTTCAAGAAAAATAATTTTTGCAATCGTCAATGTGTGAGAGTGCAGCTTTAAAGGTTGTGAAACTCATATATTTTTCGCATTTTCTCCTTCGTTCAGTAACATTTATACTTGTATGGTTTTGAAACCATTCAGGGGCATGGAAACCATATCGCGAAGAGCATCCGCTATGCCCGTCGTCATTAAATATCAGTCCCCCCGTGTTTGGTCTTCCTCCCCTGTTGATTTGCGTTGCAATTTAAATTCGATCAAACTACGTTGTCCTGAACCATCCAGAACGAAGTATTTTCGTCACTCTATACATAAGAAAGATTTATATGCTAAGTATCTCAACAAATTGCTCATTTGATGAAAAATAATTTTGGTCTTCGGTCAATATATGAGAGTGCAGCTTTAAAGGTTGTAAAACGCTAATATTTTGCGCATTTTCGTCTTCGTTCAGTAACATTTATACTTTTTATGGCTTTGTTCGAACCCATTTAGGGGCATGGAAAGCATATCGCGGAGAGCACCCGCCATGCCCGTCAGCATTGAATATCAGTCCCCCCGTGTTTGATTTTCGTCCCGTCAAACTACGTAGTCCTGGTTCATAAGAAAGATTTTTATGCAAATTATCTCAACAAATTGCCCATTTGATGAAAAATAATTTTGGCCTACGTTGTGTGAGAGTGCAGCTTTAAAGGTTGTAAAACGCTTACATTTTTCGCATTTTCTCGTCCATTTAGTAACATTGTTTATGTTTCTTGAGATAATTCAAGCCACATCGCGGAGAGCACCCGATATATCCGTGATCATTGAATATTTGTTCCCAGCATTTTGGCGTCGTCCCCGTTGTTTTAAGTTGCAATTAGAACTCTATTCAACTACGGTGTCCTGCGCCATCCGGAACGAAACATCTTTGTCAGTCTATGAGACGGTCATGTTAGAAAAGAACGGTTTATGTAGATAGGATCTCCACAATGGCTCATTTCAAGAAAAATAATTTTTGCAATCGTCAATGTGTGAGAGTGTAGCTTTAAAGGTTGTGAAACTCATATATTTTTCGCATTTTCTCTTTCGTTCAGTAACATTTATACTTGTATGGTTTTGAAACCATTCAGGGGCATGGAAACCATATCGCGAAGAGCATCCGCTATGCCCGTCGTCATTAGATATTAGTCCACCCGTGTTTGGTCTTCGTCCCCTGTTGATTTGCGTTGCAATTTAAATTTGATCAAACTACGTAGTCCTGAACCATCCGGAACGAAACCTTTTCGTCACTCTATACATAAGGAAGATTTATATCCAAAGAATCTCAACAAATTACTCATTTCATGAAAAATAATTTTGGCCTTCGGTCAATGTGTGAGAGTGCAGCTTTAAAGGTTGTAAAACGCTAATATTTTGCGCATTTTCGCCTTCGTTCAGTAACATTTATACTTTTTATGGCTTTGTTCGAACCCATTTAGGGGCATGGAAAGCATATCGCGGAGAGCACCCGCCATGCCCGTCAGCATTGAATATCAGTCCCCCCGTGTTTGATTTTCCTCCCGTCAAACTACGTAGTCCTGGTTCATAAGAAAGATTTTTATGCAAATTATCTCAACAAATTGCCCATTTGATGAAAAATAATTTTGGCCTACGTTGTGTGAGAGTGCAGCTTTAAAGGTTGTAAAACGCTTACATTTTTCGCATTTTCTCGTCCATTTAGTAACATTGTTTATGTTTCTTGAGATAATTCAAGCCACATCGCGGAGAGCACCCGATATATCCGTGATCATTGAATATTTGTTCCCAGCATTTTGGCGTCGTCCCCGTTGTTTTAAGTTGAAATTAGAACTCTATTCAACTACGGTGTCCTGCGCCATCCGGAACGAAACATCTTTGTCAGTCTATGAGACGGTCATGTTAGAAAAGAACGGTTTATGTAGATAGGATCTCCACAAATGGCTCATTTCAAGAAAAATAATTTTTGCAATCGTCAATGTGTGAGAGTGTAGCTTTAAAAGTTGTGAAACTCATATATTTTTCGCATTTTCTCTTTCGTTCAGTAACATTTATACTTGTATGGTTTTGAAACCATTCAGGGGCATGGAAACCATATCGCGAAGAGCATCCGCTATGCCCGTCGTCATTAGATATTAGTCCACCCGTGTTTGGTCTTCGTCCCCTGTTGATTTGCGTTGCAATTTAAATTTGATCAAACTACGTAGTCCTGAACCATCCGGAACGAAACCTTTTCGTCACTCTATACATAAGGAAGATTTATATCCAAAGAATCTCAACAAATTACTCATTTCATGAAAAATAATTTTGGCCTTCGGTCAATGTGTGAGAGTGCAGCTTTAAAGGTTGTAAAACGCTAATATTTTTCGCATTTTCTCCTTCGTTCAGTAACATTTATACTTGTATGGCTTTGTCCGAAACCATTCATGGGCATGGAAACCATATCGCAGAGAGCACCCGCCATGCCCGTCATCATTAAATATTAGTCCCCCCGTGTTTGGTCTTCGTCTGCTGTTGATTTGCGTTGCAATTTAAATTCGATCAAACTACCGGAACGAAACATTTTCGTTACTCTATACATAAGAAAGAATTATATCCAAAGTATCTCAACAAATTACTCATTTCATGAAAAATAATTTTGGCTTTCGGTTAATGTGTGAGAGTGCAGCTTTAAAGGTTGTAAAACGCAAATATTTTTCGCATTTTCTTGTCCATTTAGTTGATAATTCAAGCCATATCGCGGAGCGCACCCGATATATCCGTCATCACTGAATATCGATCAAACTTTACTTATAAGAAAGAATTATATCCAAAGTATCTCAACAATTACTCATTTCATGAAAAATAATTTTGGCTTTCGGTTAATGTGTGAGAGTGCAGCTTTAAAGGTTGTAAAACGCAAATATTTTTCGCATTTTTTGTCCATTTAGTTGATAATTCAAGCCATATCGCGGAGCGCACCCGATATATCCGTCATCACTGAATATATGTCCACCCCCGTTTGGGCGTCGTGCCCGTTGATTTGCGTTACAATTTGAATTCTAGCCAACTACGTTGTTCTGCGCCACGCGGAACGACACTTCTTCGTCACTCTATAAGACGGTCATGTTAGACAAGAACGGTTTATGTAGAAAGGATCTCCACAAATGGCTTATTTCAAGAAAAATAATTTTTGCAATCGTCAATGTGTGAGAGTGCAGCTTTAAAGGTTGTGAAACTCATATATTTTTCGCATTTTCTCCTTCGTTCAGTAACATTTATACTTGTATGGTTTTGAAACCATTCAGGGGCATGGAAACCATATCGCGAAGAGCATCCGCTATGCCCGTCGTCATTAAATATCAGTCCCCCCGTGTTTGGTCTTCCTCCCCTGTTGATTTGCGTTGCAATTTAAATTCGATCAAACTACGTTGTCCTGAACCATCCAGAACGAAGTATTTTCGTCACTCTATACATAAGAAAGATTTATATGCTAAGTATCTCAACAAATTGCCCATTTGATGAAAAATAATTTTGGTCTTCGGTCAATGTGTGAGAGTGCAGCTTTAAAGGTTGTAAAACGCTAATATTTTGCGCATTTTCGCCTTCGTTCAGTAACATTTATACTTTTTATGGCTTTGTTCGAACCCATTTAGGGGCATGGAAAGCATATCGCGGAGAGCACCCGCCATGCCCGTCAGCATTGAATATCAGTCCCCCCGTGTTTGATTTTCGTCCCGTCAAACTACGTAGTCCTGGTTCATAAGAAAGATTTTTAAGCAAATTATCTCAACAAATTGCCCATTTGATGAAAAATAATTTTGGCCTACGGTCAATGTGTGAGAGTGCAGCTTTAAAGGTTGTAAAACGCTTACATTTTTCGCATTTTCTTGTCCATTTAGTAACATTGTTTATGTTTCTTGAGATAATTCAAGCCACATCGCGGAGAGCACCCGATATATCCGTGATCATTGAATATTTGTTCCCAGCATTTTGGCGTCGTCCCCGTTGTTTTAAGTTGCAATTAGAACTCTATTCAACTACGGTGTCCTGCGCCATCCGGAACGAAACATCTTTGTCAGTCTATGAGACGGTCATGTTAGAAAAGAACGGTTTATGTAGATAGGATCTCCACAAATGGCTCATTTCAAGAAAAATAATTTTTGCAATCGTCAATGTGTGAGAGTGCAGGTTTAAAGGTTGTAAAACGCTAATATTTTTCGCATTTTGTTTTCCATTTAGATGATAATTTAAGCAACAACGCGGAGAGCACCCGCCATATCCGTGATCATTAAAAAGTTTTCACTGCGTTTTGGCGTCGGCAATTTGAATTCTAGCCAACTACGGTGTCCTGCGCCATCCGGAACGACACAACTTTGTCACTATATGAGAGGTCATGTTAGACAAGAACGGTTTTTGTAGAAAGGATCTCCACAAATGGCTCATTTCAAGAAAAATAATTTTTGCAATCTCCAATGGGTGAGAGTGCAGCTTTAAAAGTTGTGAAACTCTAACATTTTTCGCATTTTCTCCTTCGTTCAGTTACATTTATACTTGTATGGCTTTGTCCGAAACCATTCAAGGGCATGGAAACCATATCGCAGAGAGCACCCGCCATGCCCGTCATCATTAAATATTAGTCCCCCCGTGTTTGGTCTTCGTCTCCTGTTGATTTGCGTTGCAATTTAAATTCGATCAAACTACCGGAACGAAACATTTTCGTCACTCTATACATAAGAAAGAATTATATCCAAAGTATCTCAACAAATTACTCATTTCATAAAAAATAATTTTGGCTTTCGGTTAATGTGTGAGAGTGCAGCTTTAAAGGTTGTAAAACGCAAATATTTTTCGCATTTTTTGTCCATTTAGTTGATAATTCAAGCCATATCGCGGAGCGCACCCGATATATCCGTCATCACTGAATATATGTCCACCCCCGTTTGGGGTCGTGCCCGTTGATTTGCGTTACAATTTGAATTCTAGCCAACTACGTTGTTCTGCGCCACGCGGAACGACACTTCTTCGTCACTCTATAAGACGGTCATGTTAGACAAGAACGGTTTATGTAGAAAGGATCTCCACAAATGGCTTATTTCAAGAAAAATAATTTTTGCAATCGTCAATGTGTGAGAGTGCAGCTTTAAAGGTTGTGAAACTCATATATTTTTCGCATTTTCTCCTTCGTTCAGTAACATTTATACTTGTATGGTTTTGAAACCATTCAGGGGCATGGAAACCATATCGCGAAGAGCATCCGCTATGCCCGTCGTCATTAAATATCAGTCCCCCCGTGTTTGGTCTTCCTCCCCTGTTGATTTGCGTTGCAATTTAAATTCGATCAAACTACCGGAACGAAACATTTTCGTCACTCTATACATAAGAAAGAATTATATCCAAAGTATCTCAACAAATTACTCATTTCATAAAAAATAATTTTGGCTTTCGGTTAATGTGTGAGAGTGCAGCTTTAAAGGTTGTAAAACGCAAATATTTTTCGCATTTTCTTGTCCATTTAGTTGATAATTCAAGCCATATCGCGGATCGCACCCGATATATCCGTCATCACTGAATATCTGTCCCCCGCGTTTGGGCGTCGTGCCCGTTGATTTGCGTTACAATTTGAATTCTAGCCAACTACGTTGTTCTGCGCCACGCGGAACGACACTTCTTCGTCACTCTATGAGACGGTCATGTTAGACAAGAACGGTTTATGTAGAAAGGATCTCCACAAATGGCTTATTTCAAGAAAAATAATTTTTGCAATCGTCAATTTGTGAGAGTGCAGCTTTAAAGGTTGTGAAACTCATATATTATTCGCATTCTCTCTTTCGTTCAGTAACATTTATACTTTTATGGTTTTGAAATCATTCAGGGGCATGGAAACCATATCGCGAAGAGCATCCGCTATGCCCGTCGTCATTAGATATTAGTCCACCCGTGTTTGGTCTTCGTCCCCTGTTGATTTGCGTTGCAATTTAAATTCGATCAAACTACGTAGTCCTGAACCATCCGGAACGAAACCTTTTCGTCACTCTATACATAAGAAAGATTTATATCCAAAGAATCTCAACAAATTACTCATTTCATGAAAAATAATTTTGGCCTTCGGTCAATGTGTGAGAGTGTAGCTTTAAAGGTTGTAAAACGCTAATATTTTTCGCATTTTCTCCTTCGTTCAGTAACATTTATACTTGTATGGTTTTGAAACCATTCAGGGGCATGGAAACCATATAGCGAAGAGCACCCGCCATGCCCGTCATCATTAAAAATTAGTACCCCCGTGTTTGGTCTTCGTCCCCTGTTGTTTTGCGTTGCAATTTGTATTCGATCAAACTACGTAGTCCTGAACGAACCATCAGGAACGAAACATTTTCGTCACTCTATACATAACAAAGATTTATATCCAAAGTATCTCAACAAATTACTCATTTTATGAAAAATAATTTTGGCCTTCGGTCAATATGTGAGATGCAGCTTTTAAGGTTGTAAAACGCTACTATTTTCCGCAATTTCTTGTGCATTTTAAACATTGTTTAAATGTCATTAGATAATTCAAGCCAAAACGCGGAGAGCACCGGCCATATCCGTGATCATTGAATATTTGTTCCCTGCGCTTTGACGTCGTCCCCGTTGTTTGAAGTTGCAATTTGAATGCTATCCAACTACGGTGTCCTGCGCCATCCGGAACGACACATCTTTGTCACTCTATGAGACGGTCATGTTAGACAAAAACGGTTTATGTAGATAGGATCTCATTAAATGGCTTATTTCAAGAAAAATAATTTTTACAATCGTCAATGTGTGAGAGTGCAGCTTTAAAGGTTGTAAAACGCTAATATTTTTCGCATTTTCTCCTTCGTTCAGTAACATTTATACTTGTATGGCTTTGTCCGAAACCATTCATGGGCATGGAAACCATATCGCAGAGAGCACCCGCCATGCCCGTCATCATTAAATATTAGTCCCCCCGTGTTTGGTCTTCGTCTCCTGTTGATTTGCGTTGCAATTTAAATTCGATCAAACTACCGGAACGAAACATTTTCGTTACTCTATACATAAGAAAGAATTATATCCAAAGTATCTCAACAAATTACTCATTTCATGAAAAATAATTTTGGCTTTCGGTTAATGTGTGAGAGTGCAGCTTTAAAGGTTGTAAAACGCAAATATTTTTCGCATTTTCTTGTCCATTTAGTTGATAATTCAAGCCATATCGCGGAGCTCACCCGATATATCAGTCATCACTGAATATCGATCAAACTTTACTTATAAGAAAGAATTATATCCAAAGTATCTCAACAATTACTCATTTCATGAAAAATAATTTTGGCTTTCGGTTAATGTGTGAGAGTGCAGCTTTAAAGGTTGTAAAACGCAAATATTTTTCGCATTTTCTTGTCCATTTAGTTGATAATTCAAGCCATATCGCGGATCGCACCCGATATATCCGTCATCACTGAATATCTGTCCCCCGCGTTTGGGCGTCGTGCCCGTTGATTTGCGTTACAATTTGAATTCTAGCCAACTACGTTGTTCTGCGCCACGCGGAACGACACTTCTTCGTCACTCTATGAGACGGTCATGTTAGACAAGAACGGTTCATGTAGAAAGGATCTCCACAAATGGCTTATTTCAAGAAAAATAATTTTTGCAATCGTCAATGTGTGAGAGTGCAGCTTTAAAGGTTGTGAAACTCATATATTATTCGCATTTTCTCTATCGTTCAGTAACATTTATACTTGTATGGTTTTGAAACCATTCAGGGGCATGGAAACCATATCGCGGAGAGCACCCGCCATGCCCGTCAGCATTGAATATCAGTCCCCCCGTGTTTGATCTTCGTCCCGTCAAACTACGTAGTCCTGGTTCATAAGAAAGATTTTTATGCAAATAATCTCAACAAATTGCCCATTTGATGAAAAATAATTTTGGCCTTCGGTCAATGTGTGAGAGTGCAGCTTTAAAGGTTGTAAAACGCTTACATTTTTCGCATTTTCTCGTCCATTTAGTAACATTGTTTATGTTTCTTGAGATAATTCAAGCCACATCGCGGAGAGCACCCGATATATCCGTGATCATTGAATATTTGTTCCCAGCATTTTGGCGTCGTCCCCGTTGTTTTAAGTTGCAATTTGAACTCTATTCAACTACGGTGTCCTGCGCCATCCGGAACGACACATCTTTGTCACTCTATGAGACGGTCATGTTAGACAAGAACGGTTTTTGTAGAAAGGATCTCCACAAATGGCTCATTTCAAGAAAAATAATTTTTGCAATCGTCAATGTGTGAGAGTGCAGCTTTAAAGGTTGTAAAACGCTAATATTTTTCGCATTTTGTTGTCCATTTAGATGATAATTTAAGCAACAACGCGGAGAGCACCCGCCATATCCGTGATCATTGAAAAGATTTCACTGCGTTTTGGCGTCGTCACCGTTGTTTTGAGTTGCAATTTGAATTCTAGCCAACTACGGTGTCCTGCGCCATCCGGAACGACACAACTTTGTCACTATATGAGACGGTCATGTTAGACAAGAACGGTTTTTGTAGAAAGGATCTCCACAAATGGCTCATTTCAAGAAAAATAATTTTTGCAATCTCCAATGGGTGAGAGTGCAGCTTTAAAAGTTGTGAAACTCTAATATTTTTCGCATTTTCTTGTCCATTTAGTTGATAATTCAAGCCATATCGCGGAGCGCACCCGATATATCACTCATTTCATGAAAAATAATTTTAGCTTTCGGTTAATGTGTGAGAGTGCAGCTTTAAAGGTTGTAAAACGCAAATATTTTTCGCATTTTCTTGTCCATTTAGTTGATAATTCAAGCCATATCGCGGAGCGCACCCGATATATCAGTCATCACTGAATATCGATCAAACTTTACTTATAAGAAAGAATTATATCCAAAGTATCTCAACAATTACTCATTTCATGAAAAATAATTTTGGCTTTCGGTTAATGTGTGAGAGTGCAGCTTTAAAGGTTGTAAAACGCAAATATTTTTTGCATTTTCTTGTCCATTTAGTTGATCATTCAAGCCATATCGCGGAGCGCACCCGATATATCCGTCATCACTGAATATATGTCCACCCCCGTTTGGGCGTCGTGCCCGTTGATTTGCGTTACAATTTGAATTCTAGCCAACTACGTTGTTCTGCGCCACGCGGAACGACACTTCTTCGTCACTCTATAAGACGGTCATGTTAGACAAGAACGGTTTATGTAGAAAGGATCTCCACAAATGGCTTATTTCAAGAAAAATAATTTTTGCAATCGTCAATGTGTGAGAGTGCAGCTTTAAAGGTTGTGAAACTCATATATTTTTCGCATTTTCTCCTTCGTTCAGTAACATTTATACTTGTATGGTTTTGAAACCATTCAGGGGCATGGAAACCATATCGCGAAGAGCATCCGCTATGCCCGTCGTCATTAAATATCAGTCCCCCCGTGTTTGGTCTTCCTCCCCTGTTGATTTGCGTTGCAATTTAAATTCGATCAAACTACGTTGTCCTGAACCATCCAGAACGAAGTATTTTCGTCACTCTATACATAAGAAAGATTTATATGCTAAGTATCTCAACAAATTGCCCATTTGATGAAAAATAATTTTGGTCTTCGGTCAATGTGTGAGAGTGCAGCTTTAAAGGTTGTAAAACGCTAATATTTTGCGCAATTTCTTGTGCATTTATAAACATTGTTTAAATGTCATTAGATAATTCAAGCCACAACGCGGAGAGCACCGGCCATATCCGTGATCATTGAATATTTGTTCCCTGAGCATTGGCGTCGTCCCCGTTGTTTGAAGTTGCAATTTGAATGCTATCCAACTACGGTGTCCTGCGCCATCCGGAACGACACATCTTTGTCACTCTATGAGACGGTCATGTTAGACAAGAACGGTTTATGTAGATAGGATCTCATTAAATGGCTTATTTCAAGAAAAATAATTATGGCCTTCGGTCAATGTGTGAGAGTGCAGCTTTAAAGGTTGTAAAACACTAATATTTTTCGCATTTTCTCCTTCGTTCAGTAACATTTATACTTGTATGGTTTTGAAACCATTCAGGGGCATGGAAACCATATAGCGAAGAGCACCCGTCATCATTAAAAATTAGTCCCCCCGTGTTTGGTCTTCGTCCCCTGTTGTTTTGCGTTGCAATTTGTATTCGATCAAACTACGTAGTCCTGAACCATCAGGAACGAAACATTTTCGTCACTCTATACATAAGAAAGATTTATATCCAAAGTATCTCAACAAATTACTCATTTTATGAAAAATAATTTTGGCCTTCGGTCAATGTGTGAGAGTGCAGCTTTTAAGGTTGTAAAACGCTACTATTTTCCGCAATTTCTTGTGCATTTATAAACATTGTTTAAATGTCATTAGATAATTCAAGCCACAACGCGGAGAGCACCGGCCATATCCGTGATCATTGAATATTTGTTCCCTGCGCTTTGGCGTCGTCCCCGTTGTTTGAAGTTGCAATTTGAATGCTATCCAACTACGGTGTCCTGCGCCATCCGGAACGACACATCTTTGTCACTCTATGAGACGGTCATGTTAGACAAGAACGGTTTATGTAGATAGGATCTCATTAAATGGCTTATTTCAAGAAAAATAATTTTTACAATCGTCAATGTGTGAGAGTGCAGCTTTAAAGGTTGTAAAACGCTAATATTTTTCGCATTTTCTCCTTCGTTCAGTAACATTTATACTTGTATGGTTTTGAAACCATTCAGGGGCATTGAAACCATATCGGGAAGAGCACCCGCCATGCCCGTCATCATTGAATATCAGTCCCCCCGTGTTTGGTCTTCGTCCCCTGTTGATTTGCGTTGCAATTTAAATTCGATCAAACTACGTAGTCCTGAACCATCCGGAACGAAACCTTTTCGTCACTCTATACATAAGAAAGATTTATATCCAAAGAATCTCAACAAATTGCCCTTTGATGAAAAATAATTTTGGCCTTCGGTCAATGTGTGAGAGTGCAGCTTTAAAGGTTGTAAAACGCTAATATTTTGCGCATTTTCTCCTTCGTTCAGTAACATTTATACTTTTTATGGCTTTGTTCGAAGCCATTCAGGGGCATGGAAAGCATATCGCGGAGAGCACCCGCCATGCCCGTCAGCATTGAATATCAGTCCCCCCGTGTTTGATCTTCGTCCCGTCAAACTAGGTAGTCCTGGTTCATAAGAAAGATTTTTATGCAAATTATCTCAACAAATTGCCCATTTGATGAAAAATAATTTTGGCCTTCGGTCAATGTGTGAGAGTGCAGCTTTAAAGGTTGTAAAACGCTTACATTTTTCGCATTTTCTCGTCCATTTAGTAACATTGTTTATGTTTCTTGAGATAATTCAAGCCACATCGCGGAGAGCACCCGATATATCCGTGATCATTGAATATTTGTTCCCAGCATTTTGGCGTCGTCCCCGTTGTTTTAAGTTGCAATTTGAACTCTATTCAACTACGGTGTCCTGCGCCATCCGGAACGACACATCTTTGTCACTCTATGAGACGGTCATGTTAGACAAGAACGGTTTTTGTAGAAAGGATCTCCACAAATGGCTCATTTCAAGAAAAATAATTTTTGCAATCGTCAATGTGTGAGAGTGCAGCTTTAAAGGTTGTAAAACGCTAATATTTTTCGCATTTTGTTGTCCATTTAGATGATAATTTAAGCAACAACGCGGAGAGCACCCGCCATATCCGTGATCATTGAAAAGATTTCACTGCGTTTTGGCGTCGTCACCGTTGTTTTGAGTTGCAATTTGAATTCTAGCCAACTACGGTGTCCTGCGCCATCCGGAACGACACAACTTTGTCACTATATGAGACGGTCATGTTAGACATGAACGGTTTTTGTAGAAAGGATCTCCACAAATGTCTCATTTCAAGAAAAATAATTTTTGCAATCTCCAATGGGTGAGAGTGCAGCTTTAAAAGTTGTGAAACTCTAATATTTTTCGCATTTTCTTGTCCATTTAGTTGATAATTCAAGCCATATCGCGGAGCGCACCCGATATATCACTCATTTCATGAAAAATAATTTTGGCTTTCGGTTAATGTGTGAGAGTGCAGCTTTAAAGGTTGTAAAACGCAAATATTTTTCGCATTTTCTTGTCCATTTAGTTGATAATTCAAGCCATATCGCGGAGCGCACCCGATATATCAGTCATCACTGAATATCGATCAAACTTTACTTATTAGAAAGAATTATATCCAAAGTATCTCAACAATTACTCATTTCATGAAAAATAATTTTGGCTTTCGGTTAATGTGTGAGAGTGCAGCTTTAAAGGTTGTAAAACGCAAATATTTTTCGCATTTTCTTGTCCATTTAGTTGATAATTCAAGCCATATCGCGCAGCGCACCCGATATATCCGTCATCACTGAATATCTGTCCCCCGCGTTTGGGCGTCGTGCCCGTTGATTTGCGTTACAATTTGAATTCTAGCCAACTACGTTGTTCTGCGCCACGCGGAACGACACTTCTTCGTCACTCTATGAGACGGTCATGTTAGACAAGAACGGTTTATGTAGAAAGGATCTCCACAAATGGCTTATTTCAAGAAAAATAATTTTTACAATCGTCAATGTGTGAGAGTGCAGCTTTAAAGGTTGTAAAACGCTAATATTTTTCGCATTTTCTCCTTCGTTCAGTAACATTTATACTTGTATGGTTTTGAAACCATTCAGGGGCATGGAAACCATATAGCGAAGAGCACCCGCCATGCCCGTCATCATTAAAAATTAGTCCCCCCGTGTTTGGTCTTCGTCCCCTGTTGTTTTGCGTTGCAATTTGTATTCGATCAAACTACGTAGTCCTGAACCATCAGGAACGAAACATTTTCGTCACTCTATACATAAGAAAGATTTATATCCAAAGTATCTCAACAAATTACTCATTTTATGAAAAATAATTTTGGCCTTCGGTCAATATGTGAGAGTGCAGCTTTTAAGGTTGTAAAACGCTACTATTTTCCGCAATTTCTTGTGCATTTATAAACATTGTTTAAATGTCATTAGATAATTCAAGCCAAAACGCGGAGAGCACCGGCCATATCCGTGATCATTGAATATTTGTTCCCTGCGCTTTGGCGTCGTCCCCGTTGTTTGAAGTTGCAATTTGAATGCTATCCAACTACGGTGTCCTGCGCCATCCGGAACGAAACCTTTTCGTCACTCTATACATAAGAAAGATTTATATCCAAAGAATCTCAACAAATTGCCCTTTGATGAAAATAATTTTGGCCTTCGGTCAATGTGTGAGAGTGCAGCTTTAAAGGTTGTAAAACGCTAATATTTTGCGCATTTTCTCCTTCTTTCAGTAACATTTATACTTTTTATGGCTTTGTTCGCAGCCATTCAGGGGCATGGAAAGCATATCGCGGAGAGCACCCGCCATGCCCGTCAGCATTGAATATCAGTCCCCCCGTGTTTGATCTTCGTCCCGTCAAACTACGTAGTCCTGGTTCATAAGAAAGATTTTTATGCAAATAATCTCAACAAATTGCCCATTTGATGAAAAATAATTTTGGCCTACGGTCAATGTGTGAGAGTGCAGCTTTAAAGGTTGTAAAACGCTTACATTTTTCGCATTTTCTTGTCCATTTAGTAACATTGTTTATGTTTCTTGAGATAATTCAAGCCACATCGCGGAGAGCACCCGATATATCCGTGATCATTGAATATTTGTTCCCAGCATTTTGGCGTCGTCCCCGTTGTTTTAAGTTGCAATTTGAATTCTAGCCAACTACGGTGTCCTGCGCCATCCGGAACGAAACATCTTTGTCAGTCTATGAGACGGTCATGTTAGAAAAGAACGGTTTATGTAGATAGGATCTCCACAAATGGCTCATTTCAAGAAAAATAATTTTGCAATCGTCAATGTGTGAGAGTGCAGCTTTAAAGGTTGTAAAACGCTAATATTTTTCGCATTTTGTTGTCCATTTAGATGATAATTTAAGCAACAACGCGGAGAGCACCCGCCATATCCGTGATCATTGAAAAGTTTTCACTGCGTTTTGGCGTCGTCACCGTTGTTTTGAGTTGCAATTTGAATTCTAGCCAACTACGTTGTTCTGCGCCACGCGGAACGACACTTCTTCGTCACTCTATGAGACGGTCATGTTAGACAAGAACGGTCATCATTAAATATTAGTCCCCCCGTGTTTGGTCTTCGTCTCCTGTTGATTTGCGTTGCAATTTAAATTCGATCAAACTACCGGAACGAAACATTTTCGTCACTCTATACATAAGAAAGAATTATATCCAAAGTATCTCAACAAATTACTCATTTCATGAAAAATAATTTTGCCTTCGGTTAATGTGTGAGAGTGCAGCTTTAAAGGTTGTAAAACGCAAATATTTTTCGCATTTTCTTGTCCATTTAGTTGATAATTCAAGCCATATCGCGGAGCGCACCCGATATATCCGTCATCACTGAATATCTGTCCCCCGCGTTTGGGCGTCGTGCCCGTTGATTTGCGTTACAATTTGAATTCTAGCCAACTACGTTGTTCTGCGCCACGCGGAACGACACTTCTTCGTCACTCTATGAGACGGTCATGTTAGACAAGAACGGTTCATGTAGAAAGGATCTCCACAAATGGCTTATTTCAAGAAAAATAATTTTTGCAATCGTCAATGTGTGAGAGTGCAGCTTTAAAGGTTGTGAAACTCATATATTTTTCGCATTTTCTCTTTCGTTCAGTAACATTTATACTTGTATGGTTTTGAAACCATTCAGGGGCATGGAAACCATATCGCGAAGAGCATCCGCTATGCCCGTCGTCATTAGATATTAGTCCACCCGTGTTTGGTCTTCGTCCCCTGTTGATTTGCGTTGCAATTTAAATTCGATCAAACTACGTAGTCCTGAACCATCCGGAACGAAACCTTTTCGTCACTCTATACATAAGAAAGATTTATATCCAAAGAATCTCAACAAATTACTCATTTCATGAAAAATAATTTTGGCCTTCGGTCAATGTGTGAGAGTGCAGCTTTAAAGGTTGTAAAACGCAAATATTTTTCGCATTTTTTGTCCATTTAGTTGATAATTCAAGCCATATCGCGGAGCGCACCCGATATATCCGTCATCACTGAATATATGTCCCCCCCCGTTGATTTGCGTTACAATTTGAATTCTAGCGAACTACGTTGTTCTGCGCCACGCGGAACGACACTTCTTCGTCACTCTATAAGACGGTCATGTTAGACAAGAACGGTTTATGTAGAAAGGATCTCCACAAATGGCTTATTTCAAGAAAAATAATTTTTGCAATCGTCAATGTGTGAGAGTGCAGCTTTAAAGGTTGTGAAACTCATATATTTTTCGCATTTTCTCCTTCGTTCAGTAACATTTATACTTGTATGGTTTTGAAACCATTCAGGGGCATGGAAACCATATAGCGAAGAGCACCCGCCATGCCCGTCATCATTAAAAATTAGTCCCCCCGTGTTTGGTCTTCGTCCCCTGTTGTTTTGCGTTGCAATTTGTATTCGATCAAACTACGTAGTTCTGAACCATCAGGAACGAAACATTTTCGTCACTCTATACATAAGAAAGATTTATATCCAAAGTATCTCAACAAATTACTCATTTTATGAAAAATAATTTTGGCCTTCGGTCAATGTGTGAGAGTGCAGCTTTTAAGGTTGTAAATCGCTACTATTTTCCGCAATTTCTTGTGCATTTATAAACATTGTTTAAATGTCATTAGATAATTCAAGCCACAACGCGGAGAGCACCGGCCATATCCGTGATCATTGAATATTTGTTCCCTGCGCTTTGGCGTCGTCCCCGTTGTTTGAAGTTGCAATTTGAATGCTATCCAACTACGGTGTCCTGCGCCATCCGGAACGACACATCTTTGTCACTCTATGAGACGATCGTGTTAGACAAGAACGGTTTATGTAGATAGGATCTCATTAAATGGCTTATTTCAAGAAAAATAATTTTTACAATCGTCAATGTGTGAGAGTGCAGCTTTAAAGGTTGTAAAACGCTAATATTGTTCGCATTTTCTCCTTCGTTCAGTAACATTTATACTTTTATGGCTTTGTTCGAAGCCATTCATGGGCATGGAAACCATATCGGGAAGAGCACCCGCCATGCCCGTCATCATTGAATATCAGTCCCCCCGTGTTTGGTCTTCGTCCCCTGTTGATTTGCGTTGCAATTTAAATTCGATCAAACTACGTAGTCCTGAACCATCCGGAAGGAAACCTTTTCGTCACTCTATACATAAGAAAGATTTATATCCAAAGAATCTCAACAAATTGCCCTTTGATGAAAAATAATTTTGGCCTTCGGTCAATGTGTGAGAGTGCAGCTTTAAAGGTTGTAAAACGCTAATATTTTGCGCATTTTCTCCTTCGTTCAGTAACATTTATACTTTTTATGGCTTTGTTCGAAGCCATTCAGGGGCATGGAAAGCATATCGCGGAGAGCACCCGCCATGCCCGTCAGCATTGAATATCAGTCCCCCGTGTTTGATCTTCGTCCCGTCAAACTAGGTAGTCCTGGTTCATAAGAAAGATTTTTATGCAAATTATCTCAAAAAATTGCCCATTTGATGAAAAATAATTTTGGCCTTCGGTCAATGTGTGAGAGTGCAGCTTTAAAGGTTGTAAAACGCTTACATTTTTCGCATTTTCTCGTCCATTTAGTAACATTGTTTATGTTTCTTGAGATAATTCAAGCCACATCGCGGAGAGCACCCGATATATCCGTGATCATTGAATATTTGTTCCCAGCATTTTGGCGTCGTCCCCGTTGTTTTAAGTTGCAATTTGAACTCTATTCAACTACGGTGTCCTGCGCCATCCGGAACGACACATCTTTGTCACTCTATGAGACGGTCATGTTAGACAAGAACGGTTTTTGTAGAAAGGATCTCCACAAATGGCTCATTTCAAGAAAAATAATTTTTGCAATCGTCAATGTGTGAGAGTGCAGCTTTAAAAGTTGTGAAACTCTAATATTTTTCGCATTTTCTGCTTCGTTCAGTAACATTTATACTTGTATGGCTTTGTCCGAAACCATTCATGGGCATGGAAACCATATCGCAGAGAGCACCCGTCATGCCCGTCATCATTAAATATTAGTCCCCCGTGTTTGGTCTTCGTCTCCTGTTGATTTGCGTTGCAATTTAAATTCGATCAAACTACCGGAACGAAACATTTTCGTTACTCTATACATAAGAAAGAATTATATCCAAAGTATCTCAACAAATTACTCATTTCATGAAAAATAATTTTGGCTTTCGGTTAATGTGTGAGAGTGCAGCTTTAAAGGTTGTAAAACGCAAATATTTTTCCCATTTTCTTGTCCATTTAGTTGATAATTCAAGCCATATCGCGGAGCGCACCCGATATATCCGTCATCACTGAATATCGATCAAACTTTACTTATAAGAAAGAATTATATCCAAAGTATCTCAACAATTACTCATTTCATGAAAAATAATTTTGGCTTTCGGTTAATGTGTGAGAGTGCAGCTTTAAAGGTTGTAAAACGCAAATATTTTTCGCATTTTTTGTCCATTTAGTTGATAATTCAAGCCATATCGCGGAGCGCACCCGATATATCCGTCATCACTGAATATATGTCCCCCCCGTTTGGGCGTCGTGCCCGTTGATTTGCGTTACAATTTGAATTCTAGCCAACTACGTTGTTCTGCGCCACGCGGAACGACACTTCTTCGTCACTCTATAAGATGGTCATGTTAGACAAGAACGGTTTATGTAGAAAGGATCTCCACAAATGGCTTATTTCAAGAAAAATAATTTTTGCAATCGTCAATGTGTGAGAGTGCAGCTTTAAAGGTTGTGAAACTCATATATTTTTCGCATTTTCTCCTTCGTTCAGTAACATTTATACTTGTATGGTTTTGAAACCATTCAGGGGCATGGAAACCATATCGCGAAGAGCATCCGCTATGCCCGTCGTCATTAAATATCAGTCCCCCCGTGTTTGGTCTTCCTCCCCTGTTGATTTGCGTTGCAATTTAAATTCGATCAAACTACGTTGTCCTGAACCATCCAGAACGAAGTATTTTCGTCACTCTATACATAAGAAAGATTTATATGCTAAGTATCTCAACAAATTGCCCATTTGATGAAAAATAATTTTGGTCTTCGGTCAATGTGTGAGAGTGCAGCTTTAAAGGTTGTAAAACGCTAATATTTTGCGCATTTTCGCCTTCGTTCAGTAACATTTATACTTTTTATGGCTTTGTTCGAACCCATTTAGGGGCATGGAAAGCATATCGCGGAGAGCACCCGCCATGCCCGTCAGCATTGAATATCAGTCCCCCCGTGTTTGATTTTCGTCCCGTCAAACTACGTAGTCCAGGTTCATAAGAAAGATTTTTATGCAAATTATCTCAACAAATTGCCCATTTGATGAAAAATAATTTTGGCCTACGTTGTGTGAGAGTGCAGCTTTAAAGGTTGTAAAACGCTTACATTTTTCGCATTTTCTCGTCCATTTAGTAACATTGTTTATGTTTCTTGAGATAATTCAAGCCACATCGCGGAGAGCACCCGATATATCCGTGATCATTGAATATTTGTTCCCAGCATTTTGGCGTCGTCCCCGTTGTTTTAAGTTGCAATTAGAACTCTATTCAACTACGGTGTCCTGCGCCATCCGGAACGAAACATCTTTGTCAGTCTATGAGACGGTCATGTTAGAAAAGAACGGTTTATGTAGATAGGATCTCCACAAATGGCTCATTTCAAGAAAAATAATTTTTGCAATCGTCAATGTGTGAGAGTGCAGCTTTAAAGGTTGTAAAACGCTAATATTTTTCGCATTTTGTTTTCCATTTAGATGATAATTTAAGCAACAACGCGGAGAGCACCCGCCATATCCGTGATCATTGAAAAGTTTTCACTGCGTTTTGGCGTCGTCACCGTTGTTTTGAGTTGCAATTTGAATTCTAGCCAACTACGGTGTCCTGCGCCATCCGGAACGACACAACTTTGACTCTATATGAGACGGTCATGTTAGACAAGAACGGTTTTTGTAGAAAGGATCTCCACAAATGGCTCATTTCAAGAAAAATAATTTTTGCAATCTCAAATGGGTGAGAGTGCAGCTTTAAAAGTTGTGAAACTCTAACATTTTTCGCATTTTCTCCTTCGTTCAGTTACATTTATACTTGTATGGCTTTGTCCGAAACCATTCAAGGGCATGGAAACCATATCGCAGAGAGTACCCGCCATGCCCGTCATCATTAAATATTAGTCCCCCCGTGTTTGGTCTTCGTCTCCTGTTGATTTGCGTTGCAATTTAAATTCGATCAAACTACCGGAACGAAACATTTTCGTCACTCTATACATAAGAAAGAATTATATCCAAAGTATCTCAACAAATTACTCATTTCATGAAAAATAATTTTGGCTTTCGGTTAATGTGTGAGAGTGCACTTTAAAGGTTGTAAAACGCAAATATTTTTCGCATTTTCTTGTCCATTTAGTTGATAATTCAAGCCATATCGCGGAGCTCACCCGATATATCAGTCATCACTGAATATCGATCAAACTTTACTTATAAGAAAGAATTATATCCAAAGTATCTCAACAATTACTCATTTCATGAAAAATAATTTTGGCTTTCGGTTAATGTGTGAGAGTGCAGCTTTAAAGGTTGTAAAACGCAAATTTTTTCGCATTTTCTTGTCCATTTAGTTGATAATTCAAGCCATATCGCGGAGCGCACCCGATATATCCGTCATCACTGAATATCTGTCCCCCGCGTTTGGGCGTCGTGCCCGTTGATTTGCGTTACAATTTGAATTCTAGCCAACTACGTTGTTCTGCGCCACGCGGAACGACACTTCTTCGTCACTCTATGAGACGGTCATGTTAGACAAGAACGGTTTATGTAGAAAGGATCTCCACAAATGGCTTATTTCAAGAAAAATAATTTTTGCAATCGTCAATGTGTGAGAGTGCAGCTTTAAAGGTTGTGAAACTCATATATTATTCGCATTTTCTCTTTCGTTCAGTAACATTTATACTTGTATGGTTTTGAAACCATTCAGGGGCATGGAAACCATATCGCGAAGAGCATCCGCTATGCCCGTCGTCATTAGATATTAGTCCACCCATGTTTGGTCTTCGTCCCCTGTTGATTTGCGTTGCAATTTAAATTCGATCAAACTACGTAGTCCTGAACCATCAGGAACGAAACCTTTTCGTCACTCTATACATAAGAAAGATTTATATCCAAAGTATCTCAACAAATTACTCATTTTATGAAAAATAATTTTGGCCTTCGGTCAATGTGTGAGAGTGCAGCTTTTAAGGTTGTAAAACGCTACTATTTTCCGCAATTTCTTGTGCATTTATAAACATTGTTTAAATGTCATTAGATAATTCAAGCCACAACGCGTAGAGCACCGGCCATATCCGTGATCATTGAATATTTGTTCCCTGAGCTTTGGCGTCGTCCCCGTTGTTTGAAGTTGCAATTTGAATGCTATCCAACTACGGTGTCCTGCGCCATCCGGAACGACACATCTTTGTCACTCTATGAGACGGTCATGTTAGACAAGAACGGTTTATGTAGATAGGATCTCATTAAATGGCTTATTTCAAGAAAAATAATTATGGCCTTCGGTCAATGTGTGAGAGTGCAGCTTTAAAGGTTGTAAAACGCTAATATTTTTCGCATTTTCTCCTTCGTTCAGTAACATTTATACTTGTATGGTTTTGAAACCATTCAGGGGCATGGAAACCATATAGCGAAGAGCACCCGTCATCATTAAAAATTAGTCCCCCCGTGTTTGGTCTTCGTCCCCTGTTGTTTTGCGTTGCAATTTGTATTCGATCAAACTACGTAGTCCTGAACCATCAGGAACGAAACCTTTTCGTCACTCTATACATAAGAAAGATTTATATCCAAAGTATCTCAACAAATTACTCATTTTATGAAAAATAATTTTGGCCTTCGGTCAATGTGTGAGAGTGCAGCTTTTAAGGTTGTAAAACGCTACTATTTTCCGCAATTTCTTGTGCATTTATAAACATTGTTTAAATGTCATTAGATAATTCAAGCCACAACGCGGAGAGCACCGGCCATATCCGTGATCATTGAATATTTGTTCCCTGCGCTTTGGCGTCGTCCCCGTTGTTTGAAGTTGCAATTTGAATGCTATCCAACTACGGTGTCCTGCGCCATCCGGAACGACACATCTTTGTCACTCTATGAGACGGTCATGTTAGACAAGAACGGTTTATGTAGATAGGATCTCATTAAATGGCTTATTTCAAGAAAAATAATTTTTACAATCGTCAATGTGTGAGAGTGCAGCTTTAAAGGTTGTAAAACGCTAATATTTTTCGCATTTTCTCCTTCGTTCAGTAACATTTATACTTGTATGGTTTTGAAACCATTCAGGGGCATGGAAACCATATCGGGAAGAGCACCCGCCATGCCCGTCATCATTGAATATCAGTCCCCCCGTGTTTGGTCTTCGTCCCCTGTTGATTTGCGTTGCAATTTAAATTCGATCAAACTACGTAGTCCTGAACCATCCGGAACGAAACCTTTTCGTCACTCTATACATAAGAAAGATTTATATCCAAAGAATCTCAACAAATTGCCCTTTGATGAAAAATAATTTTGGCCTTCGGTCAATGTGTGAGAGTGCAGCTTTAAAGGTTGTAAAACGCTAATATTTTGCGCATTTTCTCCTTCGTTCAGTAACATTTATACTTTTTATGGCTTTGTTCGAAGCAATTCAGGGGCATGGAAAGCATATCGCGGAGAGCACCCGCCATGCCCGTCAGCATTGAATATCAGTCCCCCCGTGTTTGATCTTCGTCCCGTCAAACTACGTAGTCCTGGTTCATAAGAAAGATTTTTATGCAAATTATCTCAACAAATTGCCCATTTGATGAAAAATAATTTTGGCCTTCGGTCAATGTGTGAGAGTGCAGCTTTAAAGGTTGTAAAACGCTTACATTTTTCGCATTTTCTCGTCCATTTAGTAACATTGTTTATGTTTCTTGAGATAATTCAAGCCACATCGCGGAGAGCACCCGATATATCCGTGATCATTGAATATTTGTTCCCAGCATTTTGGCGTCGTCCCCGTTGTTTTAAGTTGCAACTATTCAACTACGGTGTCCTGCGCCATCCGGAACGACACATCTTTGTCACTCTATGAGACGGTCATGTTAGACAAGAACGGTTTTTGTAGAAAGGATCTCCACAAATGGCTCATTTCAAGAAAAATAATTTTTGCAATCGTCAATGTGTGAGAGTGCAGCTTTAAAGGTTGTAAAACGCTAATATTTTTCGCATTTTGTTGTCC
Source organism: Mya arenaria (assembly GCF_026914265.1). Taxonomy (NCBI): domain Eukaryota; kingdom Metazoa; phylum Mollusca; class Bivalvia; order Myida; family Myidae; genus Mya; species Mya arenaria. The sequence continues at coordinate 45,323,360 of NC_069127.1, forward strand.
ATTTAGATGATAATTTAAGCAACAACGCGGAGAGCACCCGCCATATCCGTGATCATTGAAAAGATTTCACTGCGTTTTGGCGTCGTCACCGTTGTTTTGAGTTGCAATTTGAATTCTAGCCAACTACGGTGTCCTGCGCCATCCGGAACGACACAACTTTGTCACTATATGAGACGGTCATGTTAGACATGAACGGTTTTTGTAGAAAGGATCTCCACAAATGGCTCATTTCAAGAAAAATAATTTTTGCAATCTCCAATGGGTGAGAGTGCAGCAAGTGCAGCTTTAAAAGTTGTGAAACTCTAATATTTTTCGCATTTTCTTGTTTATTTAGTTGATAATTCAAGCCATATCGCGGAGCGCACCCGATATATCACTCATTTCATGAAAAATAATTTTGGCTTTCGGTTAATGTGTGAGAGTGCAGCTTTAAAGGTTGTAAAACGCAAATATTTTTCGCATTTTCTTGTCCATTTAGTTGATAATTCAAGCCATATCGCGGAGCGCACCCGATATATCAGTCATCACTGAATATCGATCAAACTTTACTTATTAGAAAGAATTATATCCAAAGTATCTCAACAATTACTCATTTCATGAAAAATAATTTTGGCTTTCGGTTAATGTGTGAGAGTGCAGCTTTAAAGGTTGTAAAACGCAAATATTTTTCGCATTTTCTTGTCCATTTAGTTGATAATTCAAGCCATATCGCGCAGCGCACCCGATATATCCGTCATCACTGAATATCTGTCCCCCGCGTTTGGGCGTCGTGCCCGTTGATTTGCGTTACAATTTGAATTCTAGCCAACTACGTTGTTCTGCGCCACGCGGAACGACACTTCTTCGTCACTCTATGAGACGGTCATGTTAGACAAGAACGGTTTATGTAGAAAGGATCTCCACAAATGGCTTATTTCAAGAAAAATAATTTTTGCAATCGTCAATGTGTGAGAGTGCAGCTTTAAAGGTTGTGAAACTCATATATTTTTCGCATTTTCTCCTTCGTTCAGTAACATTTATACTTTTATGGTTTTGAAATCATTCAGGGGCATGGAAACCATATCGCGAAGAGCATCCGCTATGCCCGTCGTCATTAGATATTAGTCCACCCGTGTTTGGTCTTCGTCCCCTGTTGATTTGCGTTGCAATTTAAATTCGATCAAACTACGTAGTCCTGAACCATCCGGAACGAAACCTTTTCGTCACTCTATACATAAGAAAGATTTATATCCAATGAATCTCAACAAATTACTCATTTCATGAAAAATAATTTTGGCCTTCGGTCAATGTGTGAGAGTGCAGCTTTAAAGGTTGTAAAACGCTAATATTTTTCGCATTTTCTCCTTCGTTCAGTAACATTTATACTTGTATGGTTTTGAAACCATTCAGGGGCATGGAAACCATATAGCGAAGAGCACCCGCCATGCCCGTCATCATTAAAAATTAGTCCCCCCGTGTTTGGTCTTCGTCCCCTGTTGTTTTGCGTTGCAATTTGTATTCGATCAAACTACGTAGTCCTGAACCATCAGGAACGAAACCTTTTCGTCACTCTATACATAAGAAAGATTTATATCCAAAGAATCTCAACAAATTGCCCTTTGATGAAAAATAATTTTGGCCTTCGGTCAATGTGTGAGAGTGCAGCTTTAAAGGTTGTAAAACGCTAATATTTTGCGCATTTTCTCCTTCTTTCAGTAACATTTATACTTTTTATGGCTTTGTTCGCAGCCATTCAGGGGCATGGAAAGCATATCGCGGAGAGCACCCGCCATGCCCGTCAGCATTGAATATCAGTCCCCCGTGTTTGATCTTCGTCCCGTCAAACTACGTAGTCCTGGTTCATAAGAAAGATTTTTATGCAAATAATCTCAACAAATTGCCCATTTGATGAAAAATAATTTTGGCCTACGGTCAATGTGTGAGAGTGCAGCTTTAAAGGTTGTAAAACGCTTACATTTTTCGCATTTTCTTGTCCATTTAGTAACATTGTTTATGTTTCTTGAGATAATTCAAGCCACATCGCGGAGAGCACCCGATATATCCGTGATCATTGAATATTTGTTCCCAGCATTTTGGCGTCGTCCCCGTTGTTTTAAGTTGCAATTTGAATTCTAGCCAACTACGGTGTCCTGCGCCATCCGGAACGAAACATCTTTGTCAGTCTATGAGACGGTCATGTTAGAAAAGAACGGTTTATGTAGATAGGATCTCCACAAATGGCTCATTTCAAGAAAAATAATTTTTGCAATCGTCAATGTGTGAGAGTGCAGCTTTAAAGGTTGTAAAACGCTAATATTTTTCGCATTTTGTTGTCCATTTAGATGATAATTTAAGCAACAACGCGGAGAGCACCCGCCATATCCGTGATCATTGAAAAGTTTTCACTGCGTTTTGGCGTCGTCACCGTTGTTTTGAGTTGCAATTTGAATTCTAGCCAACTACGTTGTTCTGCGCCACGCGGAACGACACTTCTTCGTCACTCTATGAGACGGTCATGTTAGACAAGAACGGTCATCATTAAATATTAGTCCCCCCGTGTTTGGTCTTCGTCTCCTGTTGATTTGCGTTGCAATTTAAATTCGATCAAACTACCGGAACGAAACATTTTCGTCACTCTATACATAAGAAAGAATTATATCCAAAGTATCTCAACAAATTACTCATTTCATGAAAAATAATTTTGGCTTTCGGTTAATGTGTGAGAGTGCAGCTTTAAAGGTTGTAAAACGCAAATATTTTTCGCATTTTCTTGTCCATTTAGTTGATAATTCAAGCCATATCGCGGAGCGCACCCGATATATCCGTCATCACTGAATATCTGTCCCCCGCGTTTGGGCGTCATGCCCGTTGATTTGCGTTACAATTTGAATTCTAGCCAACTACGTTGTTCTGCGCCACGCGGAACGACACTTCTTCGTCACTCTATGAGACGGTCATGTTAGACAAGAACGGTTCATGTAGAAAGGATCTCCACAAATGGCTTATTTCAAGAAAAATAATTTTTGCAATCGTCAATGTGTGAGAGTGCAGCTTTAAAGGTTGTGAAACTCATATATTTTTCGCATTTTCTCTTTCGTTCAGTAACATTTATACTTGTATGGTTTTGAAACCATTCAGGGGCATGGAAACCATATCGCGAAGAGCATCCGCTATGCCCGTCGTCATTAGATATTAGTCCACCCGTGTTTGGTCTTCGTCCCCTGTTGATTTGCGTTGCAATTTAAATTCGATCAAACTACGTAGTCCTGAACAATCCGGAACGAAACCTTTTCGTCACTCTATACATAAGAAAGATTTATATCCAAAGAATCTCAACAAATTACTCATTTCATGAAAAATAATTTTGGCCTTCGGTCAATGTGTGAGAGTGCAGCTTTAAAGGTTGTAAAACGCAAATATTTTTCGCATTTTTTGTCCGTTTAGTTGATAATTCAAGCCATATCGCGGAGCGCACCCGATATATCCGTCATCACTGAATATATGTCCCCCCCCGTTGATTTGCGTTACAATTTGAATTCTAGCCAACTACGTTGTTCTGCGCCACGCGGAACGACACTTCTTCGTCACTCTATAAGACGGTCATGTTAGACAAGAACGGTTTATGTAGAAAGGATCTCCACAAATGGCTTATTTCAAGAAAAATAATTTTTGCAATCGTCAATGTGTGAGAGTGCAGCTTTAAAGGTTGTGAAACTCATATATTTTTCGCATTTTCTCCTTCGTTCAGTAACATTTATACTTGTATGGTTTTGAAACCATTCAGGGGCATGGAAACCATATAGCGAAGAGCACCCGCCATGCCCGTCATCATTAAAAATTAGTCCCCCCGTGTTTGGTCTTCGTCCCCTGTTGTTTTGCGTTGCAATTTGTATTCGATCAAACTACGTAGTTCTGAACCATCAGGAACGAAACATTTTCGTCACTCTATACATAAGAAAGATTTATATCCAAAGTATCTCAACAAATTACTCATTTTATGAAAAATAATTTTGGCCTTCGGTCAATGTGTGAGAGTGCAGCTTTTAAGGTTGTAAATCGCTACTATTTTCCGCAATTTCTTGTGCATTTATAAACATTGTTTAAATGTCATTAGATAATTCAAGCCACAACGCGGAGAGCACCGGCCATATCCGTGATCATTGAATATTTGTTCCCTGCGCTTTGGCGTCGTCCCCGTTGTTTGAAGTTGCAATTTGAATGCTATCCAACTACGGTGTCCTGCGCCATCCGGAACGACACATCTTTGTCACTCTATGAGACGATCGTGTTAGACAAGAACGGTTTATGTAGATAGGATCTCATTAAATGGCTTATTTCAAGAAAAATAATTTTTACAATCGTCAATGTGTGAGAGTGCAGCTTTAAAGGTTGTAAAACGCTAATATTTTTCGCATTTTCTCCTTCGTTCAGTAACATTTATACTTTTATGGCTTTGTTCGAAGCCATTCATGGGCATGGAAACCATATCGGGAAGAGCACCCGCCATGCCCGTCATCATTGAATATCAGTCCCCCCGTGTTTGGTCTTCGTCCCCTGTTGATTTGCGTTGCAATTTAAATTCGATCAAACTACGTAGTCCTGAACCATCCGGAACGAAACCTTTTCGTCACTCTATACATAAGAAAGATTTATATCCAAAGAATCTCAACAAATTGCCCTTTGATGAAAAATAATTTTGGCCTTCGGTCAATGTGTGAGAGTGCAGCTTTAAAGGTTGTAAAACGCTAATATTTTGCGCATTTTCTCCTTCGTTCAGTAACATTTATACTTTTTATGGCTTTGTTCGAAGCCATTCAGGGGCATGGAAAGCATATCGCGGAGAGCACCCGCCATGCCCGTCAGCATTGAATATCAGTCCCCCCGTGTTTGATCTTCGTCCCGTCAAACTACGTAGTCCTGGTTCATAAGAAAGATTTTTATGCAAATTATCTCAAAAAATTGCCCATTTGATGAAAAATAATTTTGGCCTTCGGTCAATGTGTGAGAGTGCAGCTTTAAAGGTTGTAAAACGCTTACATTTTTCGCATTTTCTCGTCCATTTAGTAACATTGTTTATGTTTCTTGAGATAATTCAAGCCACATCGCGGAGAGCACCCGATATATCCGTGATCATTGAATATTTGTTCCCAGCATTTTGGCGTCGTCCCCGTTGTTTTAAGTTGCAATTTGAACTCTATTCAACTACGGTGTCCTGCGCCATCCGGAACGACACATCTTTGTCACTCTATGAGACGGTCATGTTAGACAAGAACGGTTTTTGTAGAAAGGATCTCCACAAATGGCTCATTTCAAGAAAAATAATTTTTGCAATCGTCAATGTGTGAGAGTGCAGCTTTAAAAGTTGTGAAACTCTAATATTTTTCGCATTTTCTGCTTCGTTCAGTAACATTTATACTTGTATGGCTTTGTCCGAAACCATTCATGGGCATGGAAACCATATCGCAGAGAGCACCCGCCATGCCCGTCATCATTAAATATTAGTCCCCCCGTGTTTGGTCTTCGTCTCCTGTTGATTTGCGTTGCAATTTAAATTCGATCAAACTACCGGAACGAAACATTTTCGTTACTCTATACATAAGAAAGAATTATATCCAAAGTATCTCAACAAATTACTCATTTCATGAAAAATAATTTTGGCTTTCGGTTAATGTGTGAGAGTGCAGCTTTAAAGGTTGTAAAACGCAAATATTTTTCCCATTTTCTTGTCCATTTAGTTGATAATTCAAGCCATATCGCGGAGCGCACCCGATATATCAGTCATCACTGAATATCGATCAAACTTTACTTATAAGAAAGAATTATATCCAAAGTATCTCAACAATTACTCATTTCATGAAAAATAATTTTGGCTTTCGGTTAATGTGTGAGAGTGCAGCTTTAAAGGTTGTAAAACGCAAATATTTTTCGCATTTTTTGTCCATTTAGTTGATAATTCAAGCCATATCGCGGAGCGCACCCGATATATCCGTCATCACTGAATATCTGTCCCCCGCGTTTGGGCGTCGTGCCCGTTGATTTGCGTTACAATTTGAATTCTAGCCAACTACGTTGTTCTGCGCCACGCGGAACGACACTTCTTCGTCACTCTATGAGACGGTCATGTTAGACAAGAACGGTTTATGTAGAAAGGATCTCCACAAATGGCTTATTTCAAGAAAAATAATTTTTGCAATCGTCAATGTGTGAGAGTGCAGCTTTAAAGGTTGTGAAACTCATATATTATTCGCATTTTCTCTTTCGTTCAGTAACATTTATACTTGTATGGTTTTGAAACCATTCAGGGGCATGGAAACCATATCGCGAAGAGCATCCGCTATGCCCGTCGTCATTAGATATTAGTCCACCCATGTTTGGTCTTCGTCCCCTGTTGATTTGCGTTGCAATTTAAATTCGATCAAACTACGTAGTCCTGAACCATCAGGAACGAAACCTTTTCGTCACTCTATACATAAGAAAGATTTATATCCAAAGTATCTCAACAAATTACTCATTTTATGAAAAATAATTTTGGCCTTCGGTCAATGTGTGAGAGTGCAGCTTTTAAGGTTGTAAAACGCTACTATTTTCCGCAATTTCTTGTGCATTTATAAACATTGTTTAAATGTCATTAGATAATTCAAGCCACAACGCGTAGAGCACCGGCCATATCCGTGATCATTGAATATTTGTTCCCTGAGCTTTGGCGTCGTCCCCGTTGTTTGAAGTTGCAATTTGAATGCTATCCAACTACGGTGTCCTGCGCCATCCGGAACGACACATCTTTGTCACTCTATGAGACGGTCATGTTAGACAAGAACGGTTTATGTAGATAGGATCTCATTAAATGGCTTATTTCAAGAAAAATAATTATGGCCTTCGGTCAATGTGTGAGAGTGCAGCTTTAAAGGTTGTAAAACGCTAATATTTTTCGCATTTTCTCCTTCGTTCAGTAACATTTATACTTGTATGGTTTTGAAACCATTCAGGGGCATGGAAACCATATAGCGAAGAGCACCCGTCATCATTAAAAATTAGTCCCCCCGTGTTTGGTCTTCGTCCCCTGTTGTTTTGCGTTGCAATTTGTATTCGATCAAACTACGTAGTCCTGAACCATCAGGAACGAAACATTTTCGTCACTCTATACATAAGAAAGATTTATATCCAAAGTATCTCAACAAATTACTCATTTTATGAAAAATAATTTTGGCCTTCGGTCAATGTGTGAGAGTGCAGCTTTTAAGGTTGTAAAACGCTACTATTTTCCGCAATTTCTTGTGCATTTATAAACATTGTTTAAATGTCATTAGATAATTCAAGCCACAACGCGGAGAGCACCGGCCATATCCGTGATCATTGAATATTTGTTCCCTGCGCTTTGGCGTCGTCCCCGTTGTTTGAAGTTGCAATTTGAATGCTATCCAACTACGGTGTCCTGCGCCATCCGGAACGACACAACTTTGTCACTATATGAGACGGTCATGTTAGACATGAACGGTTTTTGTAGAAAGGATCTCCACAAATGGCTCATTTCAAGAAAAATAATTTTTGCAATCTCCAATGGGTGAGAGTGCAGCTTTAAAAGTTGTGAAACTCTAATATTTTTCGCATTTTCTTGTCCATTTAGTTGATAATTCAAGCCATATCGCGGAGCGCACCCGATATATCACTCATTTCATGAAAAATAATTTTGGCTTTCGGTTAATGTGTGAGAGTGCAGCTTTAAAGGTTGTAAAACGCAAATTTTTTCGCATTTTCTTGTCCATTTAGTTGATAATTCAAGCCATATCGCGGAGCGCACCCGATATATCAGTCATCACTGAATATCGATCAAACTTTACTTATTAGAAAGAATTATATCCAAAGTATCTCAACAATTACTCATTTCATGAAAATAATTTTGGCTTTCGGTTAATGTGTGAGAGTGCAGCTTTAAAGGTTGTAAAACGCAAATATTTTTCGCATTTTCTTGTCCATTTAGTTGATAATTCAAGCCATATCGCGCAGCGCACCCGATATATCCGTCATCACTGAATATCTGTCCCCGCGTTTGGGCGTCGTGCCCGTTGATTTGCGTTACAATTTGAATTCTAGCCAACTACGTTGTTCTGCGCCACGCGGAACGACACTTCTTCGTCACTCTATGAGACGGTCATGTTAGACAAGAACGGTTTATGTAGAAAGGATCTCCACAAATGGCTTATTTCAAGAAAAATAATTTTTGCAATCGTCAATGTGTGAGAGTGCAGCTTTAAAGGTTGTGAAACTCATATATTTTTCGCATTTTCTCCTTCGTTCAGTAACATTTATACTTTTATGGTTTTGAAATCATTCAGGGGCATGGAAACCATATCGCGAAGAGCATCCGCTATGCCCGTCGTCATTAGATATTAGTCCACCCGTGTTTGGTCTTCGTCCCTGTTGATTTGCGTTGCAATTTAAATTCGATCAAACTACGTAGTCCTGAACCATCCGGAACGAAACCTTTTCGTCACTCTATACATAAGAAAGATTTATATCCAATGAATCTCAACAAATTACTCATTTCATGAAAAATAATTTTGGCCTTCGGTCAATGTGTGAGAGTGCAGCTTTAAAGGTTGTAAAACGCTAATATTTTTCGCATTTTCTCCTTCGTTCAGTAACATTTATACTTGTATGGTTTTGAAACCATTCAGGGGCATGGAAACCATATAGCGAAGAGCACCCGCCATGCCCGTCATCATTAAAAATTAGTCCCCCCGTGTTTGGTCTTCGTCCCCTGTTGTTTTGCGTTGCAATTTGTATTCGATCAAACTACGTAGTCCTGAACCATCAGGAACGAAACATTTTCGTCACTCTATACATAAGAAAGATTTATATCCAAAGTATCTCAACAAATTACTCATTTTATGAAAAATAATTTTGGCCTTCGGTCAATATGTGAGAGTGCAGCTTTTAAGGTTGTAAAACGCTACTATTTTCCGCAATTTCTTGTGCATTTATAAACATTGTTTAAATGTCATTAGATAATTCAAGCCAAAACGCGGAGAGCACCGGCCATATCCGTGATCATTGAATATTTGTTCCCTGCGCTTTGGCGTCGTCCCCGTTGTTTTGAAGTTGCAATTTGAATGCTATCCAACTACGGTGTCCTGCGCCATCCGGAACGAAACCTTTTCGTCACTCTATACATAAGAAAGATTTATATCCAAAGAATCTCAACAAATTGCCCTTTGATGAAAAATAATTTTGGCCTTCGGTCAATGTGTGAGAGTGCAGCTTTAAAGGTTGTAAAACGCTAATATTTTGCGCATTTTCTCCTTCTTTCAGTAACATTTATACTTTTTATGGCTTTGTTCGCAGCCATTCAGGGGCATGGAAAGCATATCGCGGAGAGCACCCGCCATGCCCGTCAGCATTGAATATCAGTCCCCCCGTGTTTGATCTTCGTCCCGTCAAACTACGTAGTCCTGGTTCATAAGAAAGATTTTTATGCAAATAATCTCAACAAATTGCCCATTTGATGAAAAATAATTTTGGCCTACGGTCAATGTGTGAGAGTGCAGCTTTAAAGGTTGTAAAACGCTTACATTTTTCGCATTTTCTTGTCCATTTAGTAACATTGTTTATGTTTCTTGAGATAATTCAAGCCACATCGCGGAGAGCACCCGATATATCCGTGATCATTGAATATTTGTTCCCAGCATTTTGGCGTCGTCCCCGTTGTTTTAAGTTGCAATTTGAATTCTAGCCAACTACGGTGTCCTGCGCCATCCGGAACGAAACATCTTTGTCAGTCTATGAGACGGTCATGTTAGAAAAGAACGGTTTATGTAGATAGGATCTCCACAAATGGCTCATTTCAAGAAAAATAATTTTTGCAATCGTCAATGTGTGAGAGTGCAGCTTTAAAGGTTGTAAAACGCTAATATTTTTCGCATTTTGTTGTCCATTTAGATGATAATTTAAGCAACAACGCGGAGAGCACCCGCCATATCCGTGATCATTGAAAAGTTTTCACTGCGTTTTGGCGTCGTCACCGTTGTTTTGAGTTGCAATTTGAATTCTAGCCAACTACGTTGTTCTGCGCCACGCGGAACGACACTTCTTCGTCACTCTATGAGACGGTCATGTTAGACAAGAACGGTCATCATTAAATATTAGTCCCCCGTGTTTGGTCTTCGTCTCCTGTTGATTTGCGTTGCAATTTAAATTCGATCAAACTACCGGAACGAAACATTTTCGTCACTCTATACATAAGAAAGAATTATATCCAAAGTATCTCAACAAATTACTCATTTCATGAAAAATAATTTTGGCTTTCGGTTAATGTGTGAGAGTGCAGCTTTAAAGGTTGTAAAACGCAAATATTTTTCGCATTTTCTTGTCCATTTAGTTGATAATTCAAGCCATATCGCGGAGCGCACCCGATATATCCGTCATCACTGAATATCTGTCCCCCGCGTTTGGGCGTCGTGCCCGTTGATTTGCGTTACAATTTGAATTCTAGCCAACTACGTTGTTCTGCGCCACGCGGAACGACACTTCTTCGTCACTCTATGAGACGGTCATGTTAGACAAGAACGGTTCATGTAGAAAGGATCTCCACAAATGGCTTATTTCAAGAAAAATAATTTTTGCAATCGTCAATGTGTGAGAGTGCAGCTTTAAAGGTTGTGAAACTCATATTTTTCGCATTTTCTCTTTCGTTCAGTAACATTTATACTTGTATGGTTTTGAAACCATTCAGGGGCATGGAAACCATATCGCGAAGAGCATCCGCTATGCCCGTCGTCATTAGATATTAGTCCACCCGTGTTTGGTCTTCGTCCCCTGTTGATTTGCGTTGCAATTTAAATTCGATCAAACTACGTAGTCCTGAACCATCCGGAACGAAACCTTTTCGTCACTCTATACATAAGAAAGATTTATATCCAAAGAATCTCAACAAATTACTCATTTCATGAAAAATAATTTTGGCCTTCGGTCAATGTGTGAGAGTGCAGCTTTAAAGGTTGTAAAACGCAAATATTTTTCGCATTTTTTGTCCATTTAGTTGATAATTCAAGCCATATCGCGGAGCGCACCCGATATATCCGTCATCACTGAATATATGTCCCCCCCCGTTGATTTGCGTTACAATTTGAATTCTAGCGAACTACGTTGTTCTGCGCCACGCGGAACGACACTTCTTCGTCACTCTATAAGACGGTCATGTTAGACAAGAACGGTTTATGTAGAAAGGATCTCCACAAATGGCTTATTTCAAGAAAAATAATTTTTGCAATCGTCAATGTGTGAGAGTGCAGCTTTAAAGGTTGTGAAACTCATATATTTTTCGCATTTTCTCCTTCGTTCAGTAACATTTATACTTGTATGGTTTTGAAACCATTCAGGGGCATGGAAACCATATAGCGAAGAGCACCCGCCATGCCCGTCATCATTAAAAATTAGTCCCCCGTGTTTGGTCTTCGTCCCCTGTTGTTTTGCGTTGCAATTTGTATTCGATCAAACTACGTAGTTCTGAACCATCAGGAACGAAACATTTTCGTCACTCTATACATAAGAAAGATTTATATCCAAAGTATCTCAACAAATTACTCATTTTATGAAAAATAATTTTGGCCTTCGGTCAATGTGTGAGAGTGCAGCTTTTAAGGTTGTAAATCGCTACTATTTTCCGCAATTTCTTGTGCATTTATAAACATTGTTTAAATGTCATTAGATAATTCAAGCCACAACGCGGAGAGCACCGGCCATATCCGTGATCATTGAATATTTGTTCCCTGCGCTTTGGCGTCGTCCCCGTTGTTTGAAGTTGCAATTTGAATGCTATCCAACTACGGTGTCCTGCGCCATCCGGAACGACACATCTTTGTCACTCTATGAGACGATCGTGTTAGACAAGAACGGTTTATGTAGATAGGATCTCATTAAATGGCTTATTTCAAGAAAAATAATTTTTACAATCGTCAATGTGTGAGAGTGCAGCTTTAAAGGTTGTAAAACGCTAATATTGTTCGCATTTTCTCCTTCGTTCAGTAACATTTATACTTTTATGGCTTTGTTCGAAGCCATTCATGGGCATGGAAACCATATCGGGAAGAGCACCCGCCATGCCCGTCATCATTGAATATCAGTCCCCCCGTGTTTGGTCTTCGTCCCCTGTTGATTTGCGTTGCAATTTAAATTCGATCAAACTACGTAGTCCTGAACCATCCGGAAGGAAACCTTTTCGTCACTCTATACATAAGAAAGATTTATATCCAAAGAATCTCAACAAATTGCCCTTTGATGAAAAATAATTTTGGCCTTCGGTCAATGTGTGAGAGTGCAGCTTTAAAGGTTGTAAAACGCTAATATTTTGCGCATTTTCTCCTTCGTTCAGTAACATTTATACTTTTTATGGCTTTGTTCGAAGCCATTCAGGGGCATGGAAAGCATATCGCGGAGAGCACCCGCCATGCCCGTCAGCATTGAATATCAGTCCCCCCGTGTTTGATCTTCGTCCCGTCAAACTAGGTAGTCCTGGTTCATAAGAAAGATTTTTATGCAAATTATCTCAAAAAATTGCCCATTTGATGAAAAATAATTTTGGCCTTCGGTCAATGTGTGAGAGTGCAGCTTTAAAGGTTGTAAAACGCTTACATTTTTCGCATTTTCTCGTCCATTTAGTAACATTGTTTATGTTTCTTGAGATAATTCAAGCCACATCGCGGAGAGCACCCGATATATCCGTGATCATTGAATATTTGTTCCCAGCATTTTGGCGTCGTCCCCGTTGTTTTAAGTTGCAATTTGAACTCTATTCAACTACGGTGTCCTGCGCCATCCGGAACGACACATCTTTGTCACTCTATGAGACGGTCATGTTAGACAAGAACGGTTTTGTAGAAAGGATCTCCACAAATGGCTCATTTCAAGAAAAATAATTTTTGCAATCGTCAATGTGTGAGAGTGCAGCTTTAAAAGTTGTGAAACTCTAATATTTTTCGCATTTTCTGCTTCGTTCAGTAACATTTATACTTGTATGGCTTTGTCCGAAACCATTCATGGGCATGGAAACCATATCGCAGAGAGCACCCGTCATGCCCGTCATCATTAAATATTAGTCCCCCCGTGTTTGGTCTTCGTCTCCTGTTGATTTGCGTTGCAATTTAAATTCGATCAAACTACCGGAACGAAACATTTTCGTTACTCTATACATAAGAAAGAATTATATCCAAAGTATCTCAACAAATTACTCATTTCATGAAAATAATTTTGGCTTTCGGTTAATGTGTGAGAGTGCAGCTTTAAAGGTTGTAAAACGCAAATATTTTTCCCATTTTCTTGTCCATTTAGTTGATAATTCAAGCCATATCGCGGAGCGCACCCGATATATCCGTCATCACTGAATATCGATCAAACTTTACTTATAAGAAAGAATTATATCCAAAGTATCTCAACAATTACTCATTTCATGAAAAATAATTTTGGCTTTCGGTTAATGTGTGAGAGTGCAGCTTTAAAGGTTGTAAAACGCAAATATTTTTCGCATTTTTTGTCCATTTAGTTGATAATTCAAGCCATATCGCGGAGCGCACCCGATATATCCGTCATCACTGAATATATGTCCCCCCCGTTTGGGCGTCGTGCCCGTTGATTTGCGTTACAATTTGAATTCTAGCCAACTACGTTGTTCTGCGCCACGCGGAACGACACTTCTTCGTCACTCTATAAGATGGTCATGTTAGACAAGAACGGTTTATGTAGAAAGGATCTCCACAAATGGCTTATTTCAAGAAAAATAATTTTTGCAATCGTCAATGTGTGAGAGTGCAGCTTTAAAGGTTGTGAAACTCATATATTTTTCGCATTTTCTCCTTCGTTCAGTAACATTTATACTTGTATGGTTTTGAAACCATTCAGGGGCATGGAAACCATATCGCGAAGAGCATCCGCTATGCCCGTCGTCATTAAATATCAGTCCCCCCGTGTTTGGTCTTCCTCCCCTGTTGATTTGCGTTGCAATTTAAATTCGATCAAACTACGTTGTCCTGAACCATCCAGAACGAAGTATTTTCGTCACTCTATACATAAGAAAGATTTATATGCTAAGTATCTCAACAAATTGCCCATTTGATGAAAAATAATTTTGGTCTTCGGTCAATGTGTGAGAGTGCAGCTTTAAAGGTTGTAAAACGCTAATATTTTGCGCATTTTCGCCTTCGTTCAGTAACATTTATACTTTTTATGGCTTTGTTCGAACCCATTTAGGGGCATGGAAAGCATATCGCGGAGAGCACCCGCCATGCCCGTCAGCATTGAATATCAGTCCCCCCGTGTTTGATTTTCGTCCCGTCAAACTACGTAGTCCAGGTTCATAAGAAAGATTTTTATGCAAATTATCTCAACAAATTGCCCATTTGATGAAAAATAATTTTGGCCTACGTTGTGTGAGAGTGCAGCTTTAAAGGTTGTAAAACGCTTACATTTTTCGCATTTTCTCGTCCATTTAGTAACATTGTTTATGTTTCTTGAGATAATTCAAGCCACATCGCGGAGAGCACCCGATATATCCGTGATCATTGAATATTTGTTCCCAGCATTTTGGCGTCGTCCCCGTTGTTTTAAGTTGCAATTAGAACTCTATTCAACTACGGTGTCCTGCGCCATCCGGAACGAAACATCTTTGTCAGTCTATGAGACGGTCATGTTAGAAAAGAACGGTTTATGTAGATAGGATCTCCACAAATGGCTCATTTCAAGAAAAATAATTTTTGCAATCGTCAATGTGTGAGAGTGCAGCTTTAAAGGTTGTAAAACGCTAATATTTTTCGCATTTTGTTTTCCATTTAGATGATAATTTAAGCAACAACGCGGAGAGCACCCGCCATATCCGTGATCATTGAAAAGTTTTCACTGCGTTTTGGCGTCGTCACCGTTGTTTTGAGTTGCAATTTGAATTCTAGCCAACTACGGTGTCCTGCGCCATCCGGAACGACACAACTTTGACTCTATATGAGACGGTCATGTTAGACAAGAACGGTTTTTGTAGAAAGGATCTCCACAAATGGCTCATTTCAAGAAAAATAATTTTTGCAATCTCAAATGGGTGAGAGTGCAGCTTTAAAAGTTGTGAAACTCTAACATTTTTCGCATTTTCTCCTTCGTTCAGTTACATTTATACTTGTATGGCTTTGTCCGAAACCATTCAAGGGCATGGAAACCATATCGCAGAGAGTACCCGCCATGCCCGTCATCATTAAATATTAGTCCCCCCGTGTTTGGTCTTCGTCTCCTGTTGATTTGCGTTGCAATTTAAATTCGATCAAACTACCGGAACGAAACATTTTCGTCACTCTATACATAAGAAAGAATTATATCCAAAGTATCTCAACAAATTACTCATTTCATGAAAAATAATTTGGCTTTCGGTTAATGTGTGAGAGTGCAGCTTTAAAGGTTGTAAAACGCAAATATTTTTCGCATTTTCTTGTCCATTTAGTTGATAATTCAAGCCATATCGCGGAGCTCACCCGATATATCAGTCATCACTGAATATCGATCAAACTTTACTTATAAGAAAGAATTATATCCAAAGTATCTCAACAATTACTCATTTCATGAAAAATAATTTTGGCTTTCGGTTAATGTGTGAGAGTGCAGCTTTAAAGGTTGTAAAACGCAAATATTTTTCGCATTTTCTTGTCCATTTAGTTGATAATTCAAGCCATATCGCGGAGCGCACCCGATATATCCGTCATCACTGAATATCTGTCCCCCGCGTTTGGGCGTCGTGCCCGTTGATTTGCGTTACAATTTGAATTCTAGCCAACTACGTTGTTCTGCGCCACGCGGAACGACACTTCTTCGTCACTCTATGAGACGGTCATGTTAGACAAGAACGGTTTATGTAGAAAGGATCTCCACAAATGGCTTATTTCAAGAAAAATAATTTTTGCAATCGTCAATGTGTGAGAGTGCAGCTTTAAAGGTTGTGAAACTCA
This sequence comes from Mya arenaria, assembly GCF_026914265.1. Taxonomy (NCBI): domain Eukaryota; kingdom Metazoa; phylum Mollusca; class Bivalvia; order Myida; family Myidae; genus Mya; species Mya arenaria. The sequence continues at coordinate 45,339,310 of NC_069127.1, forward strand.
TATATTATTCGCATTTTCTCTTTCGTTCAGTAACATTTATACTTGTATGGTTTTGAAACCATTCAGGGGCATGGAAACCATATCGCGAAGAGCATCCGCTATGCCCGTCGTCATTAGATATTAGTCCACCCATGTTTGGTCTTCGTCCCCTGTTGATTTGCGTTGCAATTTAAATTCGATCAAACTACGTAGTCCTGAACCATCAGGAACGAAACCTTTTCGTCACTCTATACATAAGAAAGATTTATATCCAAAGTATCTCAACAAATTACTCATTTTATGAAAAATAATTTTGGCCTTCGGTCAATGTGTGAGAGTGCAGCTTTTAAGGTTGTAAAACGCTACTATTTTCCGCAATTTCTTGTGCATTTATAAACATTGTTTAAATGTCATTAGATAATTCAAGCCACAACGCGTAGAGCACCGGCCATATCCGTGATCATTGAATATTTGTTCCCTGAGCTTTGGCGTCGTCCCCGTTGTTTGAAGTTGCAATTTGAATGCTATCCAACTACGGTGTCCTGCGCCATCCGGAACGACACATCTTTGTCACTCTATGAGACGGTCATGTTAGACAAGAACGGTTTATGTAGATAGGATCTCATTAAATGGCTTATTTCAAGAAAAATAATTATGGCCTTCGGTCAATGTGTGAGAGTGCAGCTTTAAAGGTTGTAAAACGCTAATATTTTTCGCATTTTCTCCTTCGTTCAGTAACATTTATACTTGTATGGTTTTGAAACCATTCAGGGGCATGGAAACCATATAGCGAAGAGCACCCGTCATCATTAAAAATTAGTCCCCCGTGTTTGGTCTTCGTCCCCTGTTGTTTTGCGTTGCAATTTGTATTCGATCAAACTACGTAGTCCTGAACCATCAGGAACGAAACCTTTTCGTCACTCTATACATAAGAAAGATTTATATCCAAAGTATCTCAACAAATTACTCATTTTATGAAAAATAATTTTGGCCTTCGGTCAATGTGTGAGAGTGCAGCTTTTAAGGTTGTAAAACGCTACTATTTTCCGCAATTTCTTGTGCATTTATAAACATTGTTTAAATGTCATTAGATAATTCAAGCCACAACGCGGAGAGCACCGGCCATATCCGTGATCATTGAATATTTGTTCCCTGCGCTTTGGCGTCGTCCCCGTTGTTTGAAGTTGCAATTTGAATGCTATCCAACTACGGTGTCCTGCGCCATCCGGAACGACACATCTTTGTCACTCTATGAGACGGTCATGTTAGACAAGAACGGTTTATGTAGATAGGATCTCATTAAATGGCTTATTTCAAGAAAAATAATTTTTACAATCGTCAATGTGTGAGAGTGCAGCTTTAAAGGTTGTAAAACGCTAATATTTTTCGCATTTTCTCCTTCGTTCAGTAACATTTATACTTGTATGGTTTTGAAACCATTCAGGGGCATGGAAACCATATCGGGAAGAGCACCCGCCATGCCCGTCATCATTGAATATCAGTCCCCCCGTGTTTGGTCTTCGTCCCCTGTTGATTTGCGTTGCAATTTAAATTCGATCAAACTACGTAGTCCTGAACCATCCGGAACGAAACCTTTTCGTCACTCTATACATAAGAAAGATTTATATCCAAAGAATCTCAACAAATTGCCCTTTGATGAAAAATAATTTTGGCCTTCGGTCAATGTGTGAGAGTGCAGCTTTAAAGGTTGTAAAACGCTAATATTTTGCGCATTTTCTCCTTCGTTCAGTAACATTTATACTTTTTATGGCTTTGTTCGAAGCAATTCAGGGGCATGGAAAGCATATCGCGGAGAGCACCCGCCATGCCCGTCAGCATTGAATATCAGTCCCCCCGTGTTTGATCTTCGTCCCGTCAAACTACGTAGTCCTGGTTCATAAGAAAGATTTTTATGCAAATTATCTCAACAAATTGCCCATTTGATGAAAAATAATTTTGGCCTTCGGTCAATGTGTGAGAGTGCAGCTTTAAAGGTTGTAAAACGCTTACATTTTTCGCATTTTCTCGTCCATTTAGTAACATTGTTTATGTTTCTTGAGATAATTCAAGCCACATCGCGGAGAGCACCCGATATATCCGTGATCATTGAATATTTGTTCCCAGCATTTTGGCGTCGTCCCCGTTGTTTTAAGTTGCAACTATTCAACTACGGTGTCCTGCGCCATCCGGAACGACACATCTTTGTCACTCTATGAGACGGTCATGTTAGACAAGAACGGTTTTTGTAGAAAGGATCTCCACAAATGGCTCATTTCAAGAAAAATAATTTTTGCAATCGTCAATGTGTGAGAGTGCAGCTTTAAAGGTTGTAAAACGCTAATATTTTTCGCATTTTGTTGTCCATTTAGATGATAATTTAAGCAACAACGCGGAGAGCACCCGCCATATCCGTGATCATTGAAAAGATTTCACTGCGTTTTGGCGTCGTCACCGTTGTTTTGAGTTGCAATTTGAATTCTAGCCAACTACGGTGTCCTGCGCCATCCGGAACGACACAACTTTGTCACTATATGAGACGGTCATGTTAGACATGAACGGTTTTTGTAGAAAGGATCTCCACAAATGGCTCATTTCAAGAAAAATAATTTTTGCAATCTCCAATGGGTGAGAGTGCAGCTTTAAAAGTTGTGAAACTCTAATATTTTTCGCATTTTCTTGTTTATTTAGTTGATAATTCAAGCCATATCGCGGAGCGCACCCGATATATCACTCATTTCATGAAAAATAATTTTGGCTTTCGGTTAATGTGTGAGAGTGCAGCTTTAAAGGTTGTAAAACGCAAATATTTTTCGCATTTTCTTGTCCATTTAGTTGATAATTCAAGCCATATCGCGGAGCGCACCCGATATATCAGTCATCACTGAATATCGATCAAACTTTACTTATTAGAAAGAATTATATCCAAAGTATCTCAACAATTACTCATTTCATGAAAAATAATTTTGGCTTTCGGTTAATGTGTGAGAGTGCAGCTTTAAAGGTTGTAAAACGCAAATATTTTTCGCATTTTCTTGTCCATTTAGTTGATAATTCAAGCCATATCGCGCAGCGCACCCGATATATCCGTCATCACTGAATATCTGTCCCCCGCGTTTGGGCGTCGTGCCCGTTGATTTGCGTTACAATTTGAATTCTAGCCAACTACGTTGTTCTGCGCCACGCGGAACGACACTTCTTCGTCACTCTATGAGACGGTCATGTTAGACAAGAACGGTTTATGTAGAAAGGATCTCCACAAATGGCTTATTTCAAGAAAAATAATTTTTGCAATCGTCAATGTGTGAGAGTGCAGCTTTAAAGGTTGTGAAACTCATATATTTTTCGCATTTTCTCCTTCGTTCAGTAACATTTATACTTTTATGGTTTTGAAATCATTCAGGGGCATGGAAACCATATCGCGAAGAGCATCCGCTATGCCCGTCGTCATTAGATATTAGTCCACCCGTGTTTGGTCTTCGTCCCCTGTTGATTTGCGTTGCAATTTAAATTCGATCAAACTACGTAGTCCTGAACCATCCGGAACGAAACCTTTTCGTCACTCTATACATAAGAAAGATTTATATCCAATGAATCTCAACAAATTACTCATTTCATGAAAAATAATTTTGGCCTTCGGTCAATGTGTGAGAGTGCAGCTTTAAAGGTTGTAAAACGCTAATATTTTTCGCATTTTCTCCTTCGTTCAGTAACATTTATACTTGTATGGTTTTGAAACCATTCAGGGGCATGGAAACCATATAGCGAAGAGCACCCGCCATGCCCGTCATCATTAAAAATTAGTCCCCCCGTGTTTGGTCTTCGTCCCCTGTTGTTTTGCGTTGCAATTTGTATTCGATCAAACTACGTAGTCCTGAACCATCAGGAACGAAACCTTTTCGTCACTCTATACATAAGAAAGATTTATATCCAAAGAATCTCAACAAATTGCCCTTTGATGAAAATAATTTTGGCCTTCGGTCAATGTGTGAGAGTGCAGCTTTAAAGGTTGTAAAACGCTAATATTTTGCGCATTTTCTCCTTCTTTCAGTAACATTTATACTTTTTATGGCTTTGTTCGCAGCCATTCAGGGGCATGGAAAGCATATCGCGGAGAGCACCCGCCATGCCCGTCAGCATTGAATATCAGTCCCCCCGTGTTTGATCTTCGTCCCGTCAAACTACGTAGTCCTGGTTCATAAGAAAGATTTTTATGCAAATAATCTCAACAAATTGCCCATTTGATGAAAAATAATTTTGGCCTACGGTCAATGTGTGAGAGTGCAGCTTTAAAGGTTGTAAAACGCTTACATTTTTCGCATTTTCTTGTCCATTTAGTAACATTGTTTATGTTTCTTGAGATAATTCAAGCCACATCGCGGAGAGCACCCGATATATCCGTGATCATTGAATATTTGTTCCCAGCATTTTGGCGTCGTCCCCGTTGTTTTAAGTTGCAATTTGAATTCTAGCCAACTACGGTGTCCTGCGCCATCCGGAACGAAACATCTTTGTCAGTCTATGAGACGGTCATGTTAGAAAAGAACGGTTTATGTAGATAGGATCTCCACAAATGGCTCATTTCAAGAAAAATAATTTTTGCAATCGTCAATGTGTGAGAGTGCAGCTTTAAAGGTTGTAAAACGCTAATATTTTTCGCATTTTGTTGTCCATTTAGATGATAATTTAAGCAACAACGCGGAGAGCACCCGCCATATCCGTGATCATTGAAAAGTTTTCACTGCGTTTTGGCGTCGTCACCGTTGTTTTGAGTTGCAATTTGAATTCTAGCCAACTACGTTGTTCTGCGCCACGCGGAACGACACTTCTTCGTCACTCTATGAGACGGTCATGTTAGACAAGAACGGTCATCATTAAATATTAGTCCCCCCGTGTTTGGTCTTCGTCTCCTGTTGATTTGCGTTGCAATTTAAATTCGATCAAACTACCGGAACGAAACATTTTCGTCACTCTATACATAAGAAAGAATTATATCCAAAGTATCTCAACAAATTACTCATTTCATGAAAAATAATTTTGGCTTTCGGTTAATGTGTGAGAGTGCAGCTTTAAAGGTTGTAAAACGCAAATATTTTTCGCATTTTCTTGTCCATTTAGTTGATAATTCAAGCCATATCGCGGAGCGCACCCGATATATCCGTCATCACTGAATATCTGTCCCCCGCGTTTGGGCGTCATGCCCGTTGATTTGCGTTACAATTTGAATTCTAGCCAACTACGTTGTTCTGCGCCACGCGGAACGACACTTCTTCGTCACTCTATGAGACGGTCATGTTAGACAAGAACGGTTCATGTAGAAAGGATCTCCACAAATGGCTTATTTCAAGAAAAATAATTTTTGCAATCGTCAATGTGTGAGAGTGCAGCTTTAAAGGTTGTGAAACTCATATATTTTTCGCATTTTCTCTTTCGTTCAGTAACATTTATACTTGTATGGTTTTGAAACCATTCAGGGGCATGGAAACCATATCGCGAAGAGCATCCGCTATGCCCGTCGTCATTAGATATTAGTCCACCCGTGTTTGGTCTTCGTCCCCTGTTGATTTGCGTTGCAATTTAAATTCGATCAAACTACGTAGTCCTGAACAATCCGGAACGAAACCTTTTCGTCACTCTATACATAAGAAAGATTTATATCCAAAGAATCTCAACAAATTACTCATTTCATGAAAAATAATTTTGGCCTTCGGTCAATGTGTGAGAGTGCAGCTTTAAAGGTTGTAAAACGCAAATATTTTTCGCATTTTTTGTCCGTTTAGTTGATAATTCAAGCCATATCGCGGAGCGCACCCGATATATCCGTCATCACTGAATATATGTCCCCCCCCCGTTGATTTGCGTTACAATTTGAATTCTAGCCAACTACGTTGTTCTGCGCCACGCGGAACGACACTTCTTCGTCACTCTATAAGACGGTCATGTTAGACAAGAACGGTTTATGTAGAAAGGATCTCCACAAATGGCTTATTTCAAGAAAAATAATTTTTGCAATCGTCAATGTGTGAGAGTGCAGCTTTAAAGGTTGTGAAACTCATATATTTTTCGCATTTTCTCCTTCGTTCAGTAACATTTATACTTGTATGGTTTTGAAACCATTCAGGGGCATGGAAACCATATAGCGAAGAGCACCCGCCATGCCCGTCATCATTAAAAATTAGTCCCCCCGTGTTTGGTCTTCGTCCCCTGTTGTTTTGCGTTGCAATTTGTATTCGATCAAACTACGTAGTTCTGAACCATCAGGAACGAAACATTTTCGTCACTCTATACATAAGAAAGATTTATATCCAAAGTATCTCAACAAATTACTCATTTTATGAAAAATAATTTTGGCCTTCGGTCAATGTGTGAGAGTGCAGCTTTTAAGGTTGTAAATCGCTACTATTTTCCGCAATTTCTTGTGCATTTATAAACATTGTTTAAATGTCATTAGATAATTCAAGCCACAACGCGGAGAGCACCGGCCATATCCGTGATCATTGAATATTTGTTCCCTGCGCTTTGGCGTCGTCCCCGTTGTTTGAAGTTGCAATTTGAATGCTATCCAACTACGGTGTCCTGCGCCATCCGGAACGACACATCTTTGTCACTCTATGAGACGATCGTGTTAGACAAGACGGTTTATGTAGATAGGATCTCATTAAATGGCTTATTTCAAGAAAAATAATTTTTACAATCGTCAATGTGTGAGAGTGCAGCTTTAAAGGTTGTAAAACGCTAATATTTTTCGCATTTTCTCCTTCGTTCAGTAACATTTATACTTTTATGGCTTTGTTCGAAGCCATTCATGGGCATGGAAACCATATCGGGAAGAGCACCCGCCATGCCCGTCATCATTGAATATCAGTCCCCCCGTGTTTGGTCTTCGTCCCCTGTTGATTTGCGTTGCAATTTAAATTCGATCAAACTACGTAGTCCTGAACCATCCGGAACGAAACCTTTTCGTCACTCTATACATAAGAAAGATTTATATCCAAAGAATCTCAACAAATTGCCCTTTGATGAAAAATAATTTTGGCCTTCGGTCAATGTGTGAGAGTGCAGCTTTAAAGGTTGTAAAACGCTAATATTTTGCGCATTTTCTCCTTCGTTCAGTAACATTTATACTTTTTATGGCTTTGTTCGAAGCCATTCAGGGGCATGGAAAGCATATCGCGGAGAGCACCCGCCATGCCCGTCAGCATTGAATATCAGTCCCCCGTGTTTGATCTTCGTCCCGTCAAACTACGTAGTCCTGGTTCATAAGAAAGATTTTTATGCAAATTATCTCAAAAAATTGCCCATTTGATGAAAAATAATTTTGGCCTTCGGTCAATGTGTGAGAGTGCAGCTTTAAAGGTTGTAAAACGCTTACATTTTTCGCATTTTCTCGTCCATTTAGTAACATTGTTTATGTTTCTTGAGATAATTCAAGCCACATCGCGGAGAGCACCCGATATATCCGTGATCATTGAATATTTGTTCCCAGCATTTTGGCGTCGTCCCCGTTGTTTTAAGTTGCAATTTGAACTCTATTCAACTACGGTGTCCTGCGCCATCCGGAACGACACATCTTTGTCACTCTATGAGACGGTCATGTTAGACAAGAACGGTTTTTGTAGAAAGGATCTCCACAAATGGCTCATTTCAAGAAAAATAATTTTTGCAATCGTCAATGTGTGAGAGTGCAGCTTTAAAAGTTGTGAAACTCTAATATTTTTCGCATTTTCTGCTTCGTTCAGTAACATTTATACTTGTATGGCTTTGTCCGAAACCATTCATGGGCATGGAAACCATATCGCAGAGAGCACCCGCCATGCCCGTCATCATTAAATATTAGTCCCCCCGTGTTTGGTCTTCGTCTCCTGTTGATTTGCGTTGCAATTTAAATTCGATCAAACTACCGGAACGAAACATTTTCGTTACTCTATACATAAGAAAGAATTATATCCAAAGTATCTCAACAAATTACTCATTTCATGAAAAATAATTTTGGCTTTCGGTTAATGTGTGAGAGTGCAGCTTTAAAGGTTGTAAAACGCAAATATTTTTCCCATTTTCTTGTCCATTTAGTTGATAATTCAAGCCATATCGCGGAGCGCACCCGATATATCCGTCATCACTGAATATCGATCAAACTTTACTTATAAGAAAGAATTATATCCAAAGTATCTCAACAATTACTCATTTCATGAAAATAATTTTGGCTTTCGGTTAATGTGTGAGAGTGCAGCTTTAAAGGTTGTAAAACGCAAATATTTTTCGCATTTTTTGTCCATTTAGTTGATAATTCAAGCCATATCGCGGAGCGCACCCGATATATCCGTCATCACTGAATATATGTCCCCCCCGTTTGGGCGTCGTGCCCGTTGATTTGCGTTACAATTTGAATTCTAGCCAACTACGTTGTGCTGCGCCACGCGGAACGACACTTCTTCGTCACTCTATAAGACGGTCATGTTAGACAAGAACGGTTTATGTAGAAAGGATCTCCACAAATGGCTTATTTCAAGAAAAATAATTTTTGCAATCGTCAATGTGTGAGAGTGCAGCTTTAAAGGTTGTGAAACTCATATATTTTTCGCATTTTCTCCTTCGTTCAGTAACATTTATACTTGTATGGTTTTGAAACCATTCAGGGGCATGGAAACCATATCGCGAAGAGCATCCGCTATGCCCGTCGTCATTAAATATCAGTCCCCCCGTGTTTGGTCTTCCTCCCCTGTTGATTTGCGTTGCAATTTAAATTCGATCAAACTACGTTGTCCTGAACCATCCAGAACGAAGTATTTTCGTCACTCTATACATAAGAAAGATTTTTATGCAAATTATCTCAACAAATTGCCCATTTGATGAAAAATAATTTTGGCCTACGTTTTGTGAGAGTGCAGCTTTAAAGGTTGTAAAACGCTTACATTTTTCGCATTTTCTCGTCCATTTAGTAACATTGTTTATGTTTCTTGAGATAATTCAAGCCACATCGCGGAGAGCACCCGATATATCCGTGATCATTGAATATTTGTTCCCAGCATTTTGGCGTCGTCCCCGTTGTTTTAAGTTGCAATTAGAACTCTATTCAACTACGGTGTCCTGCGCCATCCGGAACGAACATCTTTGTCAGTCTATGAGACGGTCATGTTAGAAAAGAACGGTTTATGTAGATAGGATCTCCACAAATGGCTCATTTCAAGAAAAATAATTTTTGCAATCGTCAATGTGTGAGAGTGCAGCTTTAAAGGTTGTAAAACGCTAATATTTTTCCCATTTTCTTGTCCATTTAGTTGATAATTCAAGCCATATCGCGGAGCGCACCCGATATATCCGTCATCACTGAATATCGATCAAACTTTACTTATAAGAAAGAATTATATCCAAAGTATCTCAACAATTACTCATTTCATGAAAAATAATTTTGGTCTTCGGTCAATGTGTGAGAGTGCAGCTTTAAAGGTTGTAAAACGCTAATATTTTGCGCATTTTCGCCTTCGTTCAGTAACATTTATACTTTTTATGGCTTTGTTCGAACCCATTTAGGGGCATGGAAAGCATATCGCGGAGAGCACCCGCCATGCCCGTCAGCATTGAATATCAGTCCCCCGTGTTTGATTTTCGTCCCGTCAAACTACGTAGTCCTGGTTCATAAGAAAGATTTTTATGCAAATTATCTCAACAAATTGCCCATTTGATGAAAAATAATTTTGGCCTACGTTGTGTGAGAGTGCAGCTTTAAAGGTTGTAAAACGCTTACATTTTTCGCATTTTCTCGTCCATTTAGTAACATTGTTTATGTTTCTTGAGATAATTCAAGCCACATCGCGGAGAGCACCCGATATATATCCGTGATCATTGAATATTTGTTCCCAGCATTTTGGCGTCGTCCCCGTTGTTTTAAGTTGCAATTAGAACTCTATTCAACTACGGTGTCCTGCGCCATCCGGAACGAAACATCTTTGTCAGTCTATGAGACGGTCATGTTAGAAAAGAACGGTTTATGTAGATAGGATCTCCACAAATGGCTCATTTCAAGAAAAATAATTTTTGCAATCGTCAATGTGTGAGAGTGTAGCTTTAAAGGTTGTGAAACTCATATATTTTTCGCATTTTCTCTTTCGTTCAGTAACATTTATACTTGTATGGTTTTGAAACCATTCAGGGGCATGGAAACCATATCGCGAAGAGCATCCGCTATGCCCGTCGTCATTAGATATTAGTCCACCCGTGTTTGGTCTTCGTCCCCTGTTGATTTGCGTTGCAATTTAAATTTGATCAAACTACGTAGTCCTGAACCATCCGGAACGAAACCTTTCGTCACTCTATACATAAGGAAGATTTATATCCAAAGAATCTCAACAAATTACTCATTTCATGAAAAATAATTTTGGCCTTCGGTCAATGTGTGAGAGTGCAGCTTTAAAGGTTGTAAAACGCTAATATTTTGCGCATTTTCGCCTTCGTTCAGTAACATTTATACTTTTTATGGGTTTGTTCGAACCCATTTAGGGGCATGGAAAGCATATCGCGGAGAGCACCCGCCATGCCCGTCAGCATTGAATATCAGTCCCCCCGTGTTTGATTTTCCTCCCGTCAAACTACGTAGTCCTGGTTCATAAGAAAGATTTTTATGCAAATTATCTCAACAAATTGCCCATTTGATGAAAAATAATTTTGGCCTACGTTGTGTGAGAGTGCAGCTTTAAAGGTTGTAAAACGCTTACATTTTTCGCATTTTCTCGTCCATTTAGTAACATTGTTTATGTTTCTTGAGATAATTCAAGCCACATCGCGGAGAGCACCCGATATATCCGTGATCATTGAATATTTGTTCCAGCATTTTGGCGTCGTCCCCGTTGTTTTAAGTTGAAATTAGAACTCTATTCAACTACGGTGTCCTGCGCCATCCGGAACGAAACATCTTTGTCAGTCTATGAGACGGTCATGTTAGAAAAGAACGGTTTATGTAGATAGGATCTCCACAAATGGCTCATTTCAAGAAAATAATTTTTGCAATCGTCAATGTGTGAGAGTGTAGCTTTAAAAGTTGTGAAACTCATATATTTTTCGCATTTTCTCTTTCGTTCAGTAACATTTATACTTGTATGGTTTTGAAACCATTCAGGGGCATGGAAACCATATCGCGAAGAGCATCCGCTATGCCCGTCGTCATTAGATATTAGTCCACCCGTGTTTGGTCTTCGTCCCCTGTTGATTTGCGTTGCAATTTAAATTTGATCAAACTACGTAGTCCTGAACCATCCGGAACGAAACCTTTTCGTCACTCTATACATAAGGAAGATTTATATCCAAAGAATCTCAACAAATTACTCATTTCATGAAAATAATTTTGGCCTTCGGTCAATGTGTGAGAGTGCAGCTTTAAAGGTTGTAAAACGCTAATATTTTTCGCATTTTCTCCTTCGTTCAGTAACATTTATACTTGTATGGCTTTGTCCGAAACCATTCATGGGCATGGAAACCATATCGCAGAGAGCACCCGCCATGCCCGTCATCATTAAATATTAGTCCCCCCGTGTTTGGTCTTCGTCTGCTGTTGATTTGCGTTGCAATTTAAATTCGATCAAACTACCGGAACGAAACATTTTCGTTACTCTATACATAAGAAAGAATTATATCCAAAGTATCTCAACAAATTACTCATTTCATGAAAAATAATTTTGGCTTTCGGTTAATGTGTGAGAGTGCAGCTTTAAAGGTTGTAAAACGCAAATATTTTTCGCATTTTCTTGTCCATTTAGTTGATAATTCAAGCCATATCGCGGAGCGCACCCGATATATCCGTCATCACTGAATATCGATCAAACTTTACTTATAAGAAAGAATTATATCCAAAGTATCTCAACAATTACTCATTTCATGAAAAATAATTTTGGCTTTCGGTTAATGTGTGAGAGTGCAGCTTTAAAGGTTGTAAAACGCAAATATTTTTCGCATTTTTTGTCCATTTAGTTGATAATTCAAGCCATATCGCGGAGCGCACCCGATATATCCGTCATCACTGAATATATGTCCACCCCCGTTTGGGGGTCGTGCCCGTTGATTTGCGTTACAATTTGAATTCTAGCCAACTACGTTGTTCTGCGCCACGCGGAACGACACTTCTTCGTCACTCTATAAGACGGTCATGTTAGACAAGAACGGTTTATGTAGAAAGGATCTCCACAAATGGCTTATTTCAAGAAAAATAATTTTTGCAATCGTCAATGTGTGAGAGTGCAGCTTTAAAGGTTGTGAAACTCATATATTTTTCGCATTTTCTCCTTCGTTCAGTAACATTTATACTTGTATGGTTTTGAAACCATTCAGGGGCATGGAAACCATATCGCGAAGAGCATCCGCTATGCCCGTCGTCATTAAATATCAGTCCCCCCGTGTTTGGTCTTCCTCCCCTGTTGATTTGCGTTGCAATTTAAATTCGATCAAACTACGTTGTCCTGAACCATCCAGAACGAAGTATTTTCGTCACTCTATACATAAGAAAGATTTATATGCTAAGTATCTCAACAAATTGCCCATTTGATGAAAAATAATTTTGGTCTTCGGTCAATGTGTGAGAGTGCAGCTTTAAAGGTTGTAAAACGCTAATATTTTGCGCATTTTCGCCTTCGTTCAGTAACATTTATACTTTTTATGGCTTTGTTCGAACCCATTTAGGGGCATGGAAAGCATATCGCGGAGAGCACCCGCCATGCCCGTCAGCATTGAATATCAGTCCCCCCGTGTTTGATTTTCGTCCCGTCAAACTACGTAGTCCTGGTTCATAAGAAAGATTTTTAAGCAAATTATCTCAACAAATTGCCCATTTGATGAAAAATAATTTTGGCCTACGGTCAATGTGTGAGAGTGCAGCTTTAAAGGTTGTAAAACGCTTACATTTTTCGCATTTTCTTGTCCATTTAGTAACATTGTTTATGTTTCTTGAGATAATTCAAGCCACATCGCGGAGAGCACCCGATATATCCGTGATCATTGAATATTTGTTCCCAGCATTTTGGCGTCGTCCCCGTTGTTTTAAGTTGCAATTAGAACTCTATTCAACTACGGTGTCCTGCGCCATCCGGAACGAAACATCTTTGTCAGTCTATGAGACGGTCATGTTAGAAAAGAACGGTTTATGTAGATAGGATCTCCACAAATGGCTCATTTCAAGAAAAATAATTTTTGCAATCGTCAATGTGTGAGAGTGCAGGTTTAAAGGTTGTAAAACGCTAATATTTTTCGCATTTTGTTTTCCATTTAGATGATAATTTAAGCAACAACGCGGAGAGCACCCGCCATATCCGTGATCATTAAAAAGTTTTCACTGCGTTTTGGCGTCGGCAATTTGAATTCTAGCCAACTACGGTGTCCTGCGCCATCCGGAACGACACAACTTTGTCACTATATGAGACGGTCATGTTAGACAAGAACGGTTTTTGTAGAAAGGATCTCCACAAATGGCTCATTTCAAGAAAATAATTTTTGCAATCTCCAATGGGTGAGAGTGCAGCTTTAAAAGTTGTGAAACTCTAACATTTTTCGCATTTTCTCCTTCGTTCAGTTACATTTATACTTGTATGGCTTTGTCCGAAACCATTCAAGGGCATGGAAACCATATCGCAGAGAGCACCCGCCATGCCCGTCATCATTAAATATTAGTCCCCCCGTGTTTGGTCTTCGTCTCCTGTTGATTTGCGTTGCAATTTAAATTCGATCAAACTACCGGAACGAAACATTTTCGTCACTCTATACATAAGAAAGAATTATATCCAAAGTATCTCAACAAATTACTCATTTCATAAAAAATAATTTTGGCTTTCGGTTAATGTGTGAGAGTGCAGCTTTAAAGGTTGTAAAACGCAAATATTTTTCGCATTTTTTGTCCATTTAGTTGATAATTCAAGCCATATCGCGGAGCGCACCCGATATATCCGTCATCACTGAATATATGTCCACCCCCGTTTGGGCGTCGTGCCCGTTGATTTGCGTTACAATTTGAATTCTAGCCAACTACGTTGTTCTGCGCCACGCGGAACGACACTTCTTCGTCACTCTATAAGACGGTCATGTTAGACAAGAACGGTTTATGTAGAAAGGATCTCCACAAATGGCTTATTTCAAGAAAAATAATTTTTGCAATCGTCAATGTGTGAGAGTGCAGCTTTAAAGGTTGTGAAACTCATATATTTTTCGCATTTTCTCCTTCGTTCAGTAACATTTATACTTGTATGGTTTTGAAACCATTCAGGGGCATGGAAACCATATCGCGAAGAGCATCCGCTATGCCCGTCGTCATTAAATATCAGTCCCCCCGTGTTTGGTCTTCCTCCCCTGTTGATTTGCGTTGCAATTTAAATTCGATCAAACTACGTTGTCCTGAACCATCCAGAACGAAGTATTTTCGTCACTCTATACATAAGAAAGATTTATATGCTAAGTATCTCAACAAATTGCCCATTTGATGAAAAATAATTTTGGTCTTCGGTCAATGTGTGAGAGTGCAGCTTTAAAGGTTGTAAAACGCTAATATTTTGCGCATTTTCGCCTTCGTTCAGTAACATTTATACTTTTTATGGCTTTGTTCGAACCCATTTAGGGGCATGGAAAGCATATCGCGGAGAGCACCCGCCATGCCCGTCAGCATTGAATATCAGTCCCCCCGTGTTTGATTTTCCTCCCGTCAAACTACGTAGTCCTGGTTCATAAGAAAGATTTTTATGCAAATTATCTCAACAAATTGCCCATTTGATGAAAAATAATTTTGGCCTACGTTGTGTGAGAGTGCAGCTTTAAAGGTTGTAAAACGCTTACATTTTTCGCATTTTCTCGTCCATTTAGTAACATTGTTTATGTTTCTTGAGATAATTCAAGCCACATCGCGGAGAGCACCCGATATATCCGTGATCATTGAATATTTGTTCCCAGCATTTTGGCGTCGTCCCCGTTGTTTTAAGTTGCAATTAGAACTCTATTCAACTACGGTGTCCTGCGCCATCCGGAACGAAACATCTTTGTCAGTCTATGAGACGGTCATGTTAGAAAAGAACGGTTTATGTAGATAGGATCTCCACAAATGGCTCATTTCAAGAAAAATAATTTTTGCAATCGTCAATGTGTGAGAGTGCAGCTTTAAAGGTTGTAAAACGCTAATATTTTTCGCATTTTGTTGTCCATTTAGATGATAATTTAAGCAACAACGCGGAGAGCACCCGCCATATCCGTGATCATTGAAAAGTTTTCACTGCGTTTTGGCGTCGTCACCGTTGTTTTGAGTTGCAATTTGAATTCTAGCCAACTACGGTGTCCTGCGCCATCCGGAACGACACAACTTTGTCACTATATGAGACGGTCATGTTAGACAAGAACGGTTTTTTGTAGAAAGGATCTCCACAAATGGCTCATTTCAAGAAAAATAATTTTTGCAATCTCCAATGGGTGAGAGTGCAGCTTTAAAAGTTGTGAAACTCTAATATTTTTCGCATTTTCTCCTTCGTTCAGTTACATTTATACTTGTATGGCTTTGTCCAAAACCATTCAAGGGCATGGAAACCATATCGCAGAGAGCACCCGCCATGCCCGTCATCATTAAATATTAGTCCCCCGTGTTTGGTCTTCGTCTCCTGTTGATTTGCGTTGCAATTTAAATTCGATCAAACTACCGGAACGAAACATTTTCGTCACTCTATACATAAGAAAGAATTATATCCAAAGTATCTCAACAAATTACTCATTTCATGAAAAATAATTTTGGCTTTCGGTTAATGTGTGAGAGTGCAGCTTTAAAGGTTGTAAAACGCAAATATTTTTCGCATTTTCTTGTCCATTTAGTTGATAATTCAAGCCATATCGCGGAGCGCACCCGATATATCCGTCATCACTGAATATCTGTCCCCCGCGTTTGGGCGTCGTGCCCGTTGATTTGCGTTACAATTTGAATTCTAGCCAACTACGTTGTTCTGCGCCACGCGGAACGACACTTCTTCGTCACTCTATGAGACGGTCATGTTAGACAAGAACGGTTTATGTAGAAAGGATCTCCACAAATGGCTTATTTCAAGAAAAATAATTTTTGCAATCGTCAATGTGTGAGAGTGTAGCTTTAAAGGTTGTGAAACTCATATATTTTTCGCATTTTCTCTTTCGTTCAGTAACATTTATACTTGTATGGTTTTGAAACCATTCAGGGGCATGGAAACCATATCGCGAAGAGCATCCGCTATGCCCGTCGTCATTAGATATTAGTCCCCCCGTGTTTGGTCTTCGTCCCCTGTTGATTTGCGTTGCAATTTAAATTCGATCAAACTACGTAGTCCTGAACCATCCGGAACGAAACCTTTTCGTCACTCTATACATAAGAAAGATTTATATCCAAAGAATCTCAACAAATTACTCATTTCATGAAAAATAATTTTGGCCTTCGGTCAATGTGTGAGAGTGCAGCTTTAAAGGTTGTAAAACGCTAATATTTTGCGCATTTTCGCCTTCGTTCAGTAACATTTATACTTGTATGGTTTTGAAACCATTCAGGGGCATGGAAACCATATAGCGAAGAGCACCCGCCATGCCCGTCATCATTAAAAATTAGTCCCCCCGTGTTTGGTCTTCGTCCCCTGTTGTTTTGCGTTGCAATTTGTATTCGATCAAACTACGTAGTCCTGAACCATCAGGAACGAAACATTTTCGTCACTCTATACATAAGAAAGATTTATATCCAAAGTATCTCAACAAATTACTCATTTTATGAAAAATAATTTTGGCCTTCGGTCAATGTGTGAGAGTGCAGCTTTTAAGGTTGTAAAACGCTACTATTTTCCGCAATTTCTTGTGCATTTATAAACATTGTTTAAATGTCATTAGATAATTCAAGCCACAACGCGGAGAGCACCGGCCATATCCGTGATCATTGAATATTTGTTCCCTGCGCTTTGGCGTCGTCCCCGTTGTTTGAAGTTGCAATTTGAATGCTATCCAACTACGGTGTCCTGCGCCATCCGGAACGACACATCTTTGTCACTCTATGAGACGATCGTGTTAGACAAGAACGGTTTATGTAGATAGGATCTCATTAAATGGCTTATTTCAAGAAAAATAATTTTTACAATCGTCAATGTGTGAGAGTGCAGCTTTAAAGGTTGTAAAACGCTAATATTTTTCGCATTTTCTCCTTCGTTCTGTAACATTTATACTTTTATGGCTTTGTTCGAAGCCATTCATGGGCATGGAAACCATATCGGGAAGAGCACCCGCCATGCCCGTCATCATTGAATATCAGTCCCCCCGTGTTTGGTCTTCGTCCCCTGTTGATTTGCGTTGCAATTTAAATTCGATCAAACTACGTAGTCCTGAACCATCCGGAACGAAACCTTTTCGTCACTCTATACATAAGAAAGATTTATATCCAAAGAATCTCAACAAATTGCCCTTTGATGAAAAATAATTTTGGCCTTCGGTCAATGTGTGAGAGTGCAGCTTTAAAGGTTGTAAAACGCTAATATTTTGCGCATTTTCTCCTTCGTTCAGTAACATTTATACTTTTTATGGCTTTGTTCGAAGCCATTCAGGGCATGGAAAGCATATCGCGGAGAGCACCCGCCATGCCCGTCAGCATTGAATATCAGTCCCCCCGTGTTTGATCTTCGTCCCGTCAAACTACGTAGTCCTGGTTCATAAGAAAGATTTTTATGCAAATTATCTCAAAAAATTGCCCATTTGATGAAAAATAATTTTGGCCTTCGGTCAATGTGTGAGAGTGCAGCTTTAAAGGTTGTAAAACGCTTACATTTTTCGCATTTTCTCGTCCATTTAGTAACATTGTTTATGTTTCTTGAGATAATTCAAGCCACATCGCGGAGAGCACCCGATATATCCGTGATCATTGAATATTTGTTCCCAGCATTTTGGAGTCGTCCCCGTTGTTTTAAGTTGCAATTTGAACTCTATTCAACTACGGTGTCCTGCGCCATCCGGAACGACACATCTTTGTCACTCTATGAGACGGTCATGTTAGACAAGAACGGTTTTTGTAGAAAGGATCTCCACAAATGGCTCATTTCAAGAAAAATATTTTTTGCAATCGTCAATGTGTGAGAGTGCAGCTTTAAAAGTTGTGAAACTCTAATATTAATTTTTCGCATTTTCTGCTTCGTTCAGTAACATTTATACTTGTATGGCTTTGTCCGAAACCATTCATGGGCATGGAAACCATATCGCAGAGAGCACCCGCCATGCCCGTCATCATTAAATATTAGTCCCCCCGTGTTTGGTCTTCGTCTCCTGTTGATTTGCGTTGCAATTTAAATTCGATCAAACTACCGGAACGAAACATTTTCGTTACTCTATACATAAGAAAGAATTATATCCAAAGTATCTCAACAAATTACTCATTTCATGAAAAATAATTTTGGCTTTCGGTTAATGTGTGAGAGTGCAGCTTTAAAGGTTGTAAAACGCAAATATTTTTCCCATTTTCTTGTCCATTTAGTTGATAATTCAAGCCATATCGCGGAGCGCACCCGATATATCCGTCATCACTGAATATCGATCAAACTTTACTTATAAGAAAGAATTATATCCAAAGTATCTCAACAATTACTCATTTCATGAAAAATAATTTTGGCTTTCGGTTAATGTGTGAGAGTGCAGCTTTAAAGGTTGTAAAACGCAAATATTTTTCGCATTTTTTGTCCATTTAGTTGATAATTCAAGCCATATCGCGGAGCGCACCCGATATATCCGTCATCACTGAATATATGTCCCCCCCGTTTGGGCGTCGTGCCCGTTGATTTGCGTTACAATTTGAATTCTAGCCAACTACGTTGTGCTGCGCCACGCGGAACGACACTTCTTCGTCACTCTATAAGACGGTCATGTTAGACAAGAACGGTTTATGTAGAAAGGATCTCCACAAATGGCTTATTTCAAGAAAATAATTTTTGCAATCGTCAATGTGTGAGAGTGCAGCTTTAAAGGTTGTGAAACTCATATATTTTTCGCATTTTCTCCTTCGTTCAGTAACATTTATACTTGTATGGTTTTGAAACCATTCAGGGGCATGGAAACCATATCGCGAAGAGCATCCGCTATGCCCGTCGTCATTAAATATCAGTCCCCCCGTGTTTGGTCTTCCTCCCCTGTTGATTTGCGTTGCAATTTAAATTCGATCAAACTACGTTGTCCTGAACCATCCAGAACGAAGTATTTTCGTCACTCTATACATAAGAAAGATTTTTATGCAAATTATCTCAACAAATTGCCCATTTGATGAAAAATAATTTTGGCCTACGTTGTGTGAGAGTGCAGCTTTAAAGGTTGTAAAACGCTTACATTTTTCGCATTTTCTCGTCCATTTAGTAACATTGTTTATGTTTCTTGAGATAATTCAAGCCACATCGCGGAGAGCACCCGATATATCCGTGATCATTGAATATTTGTTCCCAGCATTTGGCGTCGTCCCCGTTGTTTTAAGTTGCAATTAGAACTCTATTCAACTACGGTGTCCTGCGCCATCCGGAACGAAACATCTTTGTCAGTCTATGAGACGGTCATGTTAGAAAAGAACGGTTTATGTAGATAGGATCTCCACAAATGGCTCATTTCAAGAAAAATAATTTTTGCAATCGTCAATGTGTGAGAGTGCAGCTTTAAAGGTTGTAAAACGCTAATATTTTTCCCATTTTCTTGTCCATTTAGTTGATAATTCAAGCCATATCGCGGAGCGCACCCGATATATCCGTCATCACTGAATATCGATCAAACTTTACTTATAAGAAAGAATTATATCCAAAGTATCTCAACAATTACTCATTTCATGAAAAATAATTTTGGTCTTCGGTCAATGTGTGAGAGTGCAGCTTTAAAGGTTGTAAAACGCTAATATTTTGCGCATTTTCGCCTTCGTTCAGTAACATTTATACTTTTTATGGCTTTGTTCGAACCCATTTAGGGGCATGGAAAGCATATCGCGGAGAGCACCCGCCATGCCCGTCAGCATTGAATATCAGTCCCCCCGTGTTTGATTTTCGTCCCGTCAAACTACGTAGTCCTGGTTCATAAGAAAGATTTTTATGCAAATTATCTCAACAAATTGCCCATTTGATGAAAAATAATTTTGGCCTACGTTGTGTGAGAGTGCAGCTTTAAAGGTTGTAAAACGCTTACATTTTTCGCATTTTCTCGTCCATTTAGTAACATTGTTTATGTTTCTTGAGATAATTCAAGCCACATCGCGGAGAGCACCCGATATATCCGTGATCATTGAATATTTGTTCCCAGCATTTTGGCGTCGTCCCCGTTGTTTTAAGTTGCAATTAGAACTCTATTCAACTACGGTGTCCTGCGCCATCCGGAACGAAACATCTTTGTCAGTCTATGAGACGGTCATGTTAGAAAAGAACGGTTTATGTAGATAGGATCTCCACAAATGGCTCATTTCAAGAAAAATAATTTTTGCAATCGTCAATGTGTGAGAGTGCAGCTTTAAAGGTTGTAAAACGCTAATATTTTTCGCATTTTGTTGTCCATTTAGATGATAATTTAAGCAACAACGCGGAGAGCACCCGCCATATCCGTGATCATTGAAAAGTTTTCACTGCGTTTTGGCGTCGTCACCGTTGTTTTGAGTTGCAATTTGAATTCTAGCCAACTACGGTGTCCTGCGCCATCCGGAACGACACAACTTTGTCACTATATGAGACGGTCATGTTAGACAAGAACGGTTTTTGTAGAAAGGATCTCCACAAATGGCTCATTTCAAGAAAAATAATTTTTGCAATCTCCAATGGGTGAGAGTGCAGCTTTAAAAGTTGTGAAACTCTAATATTTTTCGCATTTTCTCCTTCGTTCAGTTACATTTATACTTGTATGGCTTTGTCCGAAACCATTCAAGGGCATGGAAACCATATCGCAGAGAGCACCCGCCATGCCCGTCATCATTAAATATTAGTCCCCCGTGTTTGGTCTTCGTCTCCTGTTGATTTGCGTTGCAATTTAAATTCGATCAAACTACCGGAACGAAACATTTTCGTCACTCTATACATAAGAAAGAATTATATCCAAAGTATCTCAACAAATTACTCATTTCATGAAAAATAATTTTGGCTTTCGGTTAATGTGTGAGAGTGCAGCTTTAAAGGTTGTAAAACGCAAATATTTTTCGCATTTTCTTGTCCATTTAGTTGATAATTCAAGCCATATCGCGGAGCGCACCCGATATATCCGTCATCACTGAATATCTGTCCCCCGCGTTTGGGCGTCGTGCCCGTTGATTTGCGTTACAATTTGAATTCTAGCCAACTACGTTGTTCTGCGCCACGCGGAACGAGACTTCTTCGTCACTCTATGAGACGGTCATGTTAGACAAGAACGGTTTATGTAGAAAGGATCTCCACAAATGGCTTATTTCAAGAAAAATAATTTTTGCAATCGTCAATGTGTGAGAGTGTAGCTTTAAAGGTTGTGAAACTCATATATTTTTCGCATTTTCTCTTTCGTTCAGTAACATTTATACTTGTATGGTTTTGAAACCATTCAGGGGCATGGAAACCATATCGCGAAGAGCATCCGCTATGCCCGTCGTCATTAGATATTAGTCCCCCCGTGTTTGGTCTTCGTCCCCTGTTGATTTGCGTTGCAATTTAAATTCGATCAAACTACGTAGTCCTGAACCATCCGGAACGAAACCTTTTCGTCACTCTATACATAAGAAAGATTTATATCCAAAGAATCTCAACAAATTACTCATTTCATGAAAATAATTTTGGCCTTCGGTCAATGTGTGAGAGTGCAGCTTTAAAGGTTGTAAAACGCTAATATTTTTCGCATTTTCTCCTTCGTTCAGTAACATTTATACTTGTATGGTTTTGAAACCATTCAGGGGCATGGAAACCATATAGCGAAGAGCACCCGCCATGCCCGTCATCATTAAAAATTAGTCCCCCCGTGTTTGGTCTTCGTCCCCTGTTGTTTTGCGTTGCAATTTGTATTCGATCAAACTACGTAGTCCTGAACCATCAGGAACGAAACATTTTCGTCACTCTATACATAAGAAAGATTTATATCCAAAGTATCTCAACAAATTACTCATTTTATGAAAAATAATTTTGGCCTTCGGTCAATGTGTGAGAGTGCAGCTTTTAAGGTTGTAAAACGCTACTATTTTCCGCAATTTCTTGTGCATTTATAAACATTGTTTAAATGTCATTAGATAATTCAAGCCACAACGCGGAGAGCACCGGCCATATCCGTGATCATTGAATATTTGTTCCCTGCGCTTTGGCGTCGTCCCCGTTGTTTGAAGTTGCAATTTGAATGCTATCCAACTACGATGTCCTGCGCCATCCGGAACGACACATCTTTGTCACTCTATGAGACGGTCATGTTAGACAAGAACGGTTTATGTAGATAGGATCTCATTAAATGGCTTATTTCAAGAAAAATAATTTTTACAATCGTCAATGTGTGAGAGTGCAGCTTTAAAGGTTGTAAAACGCTAATATTTTTCGCATTTTCTCCTTCGTTCAGTAACATTTATACTTGTATGGTTTTGAAACCATTCAGGGGCATGGAAACCATATAGCGAAGAGCACCCGCCATGCCCGTCATCATTAAAAATTAGTCCCCCCGTGTTTGGTCTTCGTCCCCTGTTGTTTTGCGTTGCAATTTGTATTCGATCAAACTACGTAGTTCTAAACCATCAGGAACGAAACATTTTCGTCACTCTATACATAAGAAAGATTTATATCCAAAGTATCTCAACAAATTACTCATTTTATGAAAAATAATTTTGGCCTTCGGTCAATGTGTGAGAGTGCAGCTTTTAAGGTTGTAAATCGCTACTATTTTCCGCAATTTCTTGTGCATTTATAAACATTGTTTAAATGTCATTAGATAATTCAAGCCACAACGCGGAGAGCACCGGCCATATCCGTGATCATTGAATATTTGTTCCCTGCGCTTTGGCGTCGTCCCCGTTGTTTGAAGTTGCAATTTGAATGCTATCCAACTACGGTGTCCTGCGCCATCCGGAACGACACATCTTTGTCACTCTATGAGACGGTCGTGTTAGACAAGAACGGTTTATGTAGATAGGATCTCATTAAATGGCTTATTTCAAGAAAAATAATTTTTACAATCGTCAATGTGTGAGAGTGCAGCTTTAAAGGTTGTAAAACGCTAATATTTTTCGCATTTTCTCCTTCGTTCAGTAACATTTATACTTTTATGGCTTTGTTCGAAGCCATTCATGGGCATGGAAACCATATCGGGAAGAGCACCCGCCATGCCCGTCATCATTGAATATCAGTCCCCCCGTGTTTGGTCTTCGTCCCCTGTTGATTTGCGTTGCAATTTAAATTCGATCAAACTACGTAGTCCTGAACCATCCGGAACGAAACCTTTTCGTCACTCTATACATAAGAAAGATTTATATCCAAAGAATCTCAACAAATTGCCCTTTGATGAAAAATAATTTTGGCCTTCGGTCAATGTGTGAGAGTGCAGCTTTAAAGGTTGTAAAACGCTAATAATTTGCGCATTTTCTCCTTCGTTCAGTAACATTTATACTTTTTATGGCTTTGTTCGAAGCCATTCAGGGGCATGGAAAGCATATCGCGGAGAGCACCCGCCATGCCCGTCAGCATTGAATATCAGTCCCCCCGTGTTTGATCTTCGTCCCGTCAAACTACGTAGTCCTGGTTCATAAGAAAGATTTTTATGCAAATTATCTCAAAAAATTGCCCATTTGATGAAAAATAATTTTGGCCTTCGGTCAATGTGTGAGAGTGCAGCTTTAAAGGTTGTAAAACGCTTACATTTTTCGCATTTTCTCGTCCATTTAGTAACATTGTTTATGTTTCTTGAGATAATTCAAGCCACATCGCGGAGAGCACCCGATATATCCGTGATCATTGAATATTTGTTCCCAGCATTTTGGCGTCGTCCCCGTTGTTTTAAGTTGCAATTTGAACTCTATTCAACTACGGTGTCCTGCGCCATCCGGAACGACACATCTTTGTCACTCTATGAGACGGTCATGTTAGACAAGAACGGTTTTTGTAGAAAGGATCTCCACAAATGGCTCATTTCAAGAAAAATAATTTTTGCAATCGTCAATGTGTGAGAGTGCAGCTTTAAAAGTTGTGAAACTCTAATATTTTTCGCATTTTCTGCTTCGTTCAGTAACATTTATACTTGTATGGCTTTGTCCGAAACCATTCATGGGCATGGAAACCATATCGCAGAGAGCACCCGCCATGCCCGTCATCATTAAATATTAGTCCCCCCGTGTTTGGTCTTCGTCTCCTGTCGATTTGCGTTGCAATTTAAATTCGATCAAACTACCGGAACGAAACATTTTCGTTACTCTATACATAAGAAAGAATTATATCCAAAGTATCTCAACAAATTACTCATTTCGTGCAGCTTTAAAGGTTGTAAAACGCAAATATTTTTCGCATTTTCTTGTCCATTTAGTTGATAATTCAAGCCATATCGCGGAGCGCACCCGATATATCCGTCATCACTGAATATCGATCAAACTTTACTTATAAGAAAGAATTATATCCAAAGTATCTCAACAATTACTCATTTCATGAAAAATAATTTTGGCTTTCGGTTAATCGTGAGAGTGCATCTTTAAAGGTTGTAAAACGCAAATATTTTTCGCATTTTTTGTCCATTTAGTTGATAATTCAAGCCATATCGCGGAGCGCACCCGATATATCCGTCATCACTGAATATATGTCCCCCCCGTTTGGGCGTCGTGCCCGTTGATTTGCGTTACAATTTGAATTCTAGCCAACTACGTTGTTCTGCGCCACGCGGAACGACACTTCTTCGTCACTCTATAAGACGGTCATGTTAGACAAGAACGGTTTATGTAGAAAGGATCTCCACAAATGGCTTATTTCAAGAAAAATAATTTTTGCAATCGTCAATGTGTGAGAGTGCAGCTTTAAAGGTTGTGAAACTCATATATTTTTCGCATTTTCTCCTTCGTTCAGTAACATTTATACTTGTATGGTTTTGAAACCATTCAGGGGCATGGAAACCATATCGCGAAGAGCATCCGCTATGCCCGTCGTCATTAAATATCAGTCCCCCCGTGTTTGGTCTTCCTCCCCTGTTGATTTGCGTTGCAATTTAAATTCGATCAAACTACGTTGTCCTGAACCATCCAGAACGAAGTATTTTCGTCACTCTATACATAAGAAAGATTTATATGCTAAGTATCTCAACAAATTGCTCATTTGATGAAAAATAATTTTGGTCTTCGGTCAATATATGAGAGTGCAGCTTTAAAGGTTGTAAAACGCTAATATTTTGCGCATTTTCGTCTTCGTTCAGTAACATTTATACTTTTTATGGCTTTGTTCGAACCCATTTAGGGGCATGGAAAGCATATCGCGGAGAGCACCCGCCATGCCCGTCAGCATTGAATATCAGTCCCCCCGTGTTTGATTTTCGTCCCGTCAAACTACGTAGTCCTGGTTCATAAGAAAGATTTTTATGCAAATTATCTCAACAAATTGCCATTTGATGAAAATAATTTTGGCCTACGTTGTGTGAGAGTGCAGCTTTAAAGGTTGTAAAACGCTTACATTTTTCGCATTTTCTCGTCCATTTAGTAACATTGTTTATGTTTCTTGAGATAATTCAAGCCACATCGCGGAGAGCACCCGATATATCCGTGATCATTGAATATTTGTTCCCAGCATTTTGGCGTCGTCCCCGTTGTTTTAAGTTGCAATTAGAACTCTATTCAACTACGGTGTCCTGCGCCATCCGGAACGAAACATCTTTGTCAGTCTATGAGACGGTCATGTTAGAAAAGAACGGTTTATGTAGATAGGATCTCCACAAATGGCTCATTTCAAGAAAAATAATTTTTGCAATCGTCAATGTGTGAGAGTGTAGCTTTAAAGGTTGTGAAACTCATATATTTTTCGCATTTTCTCTTTCGTTCAGTAACATTTATACTTGTATGGTTTTGAAACCATTCAGGGGCATGGAAACCATATCGCGAAGAGCATCCGCTATGCCCGTCGTCATTAGATATTAGTCCACCCGTGTTTGGTCTTCGTCCCCTGTTGATTTGCGTTGCAATTTAAATTTGATCAAACTACGTAGTCCTGAACCATCCGGAACGAAACCTTTTCGTCACTCTATACATAAGGAAGATTTATATCCAAAGAATCTCAACAAATTACTCATTTCATGAAAAATAATTTTGGCCTTCGGTCAATGTGTGAGAGTGCAGCTTTAAAGGTTGTAAAACGCTAATATTTTGCGCATTTTCGCCTTCGTTCAGTAACATTTATACTTTTTATGGCTTTGTTCGAACCCATTTAGGGGCATGGAAAGCATATCGCGGAGAGCACCCGCCATGCCCGTCAGCATTGAATATCAGTCCCCCCGTGTTTGATTTTCCTCCCGTCAAACTACGTAGTCCTGGTTCATAAGAAAGATTTTTATGCAAATTATCTCAACAAATTGCCCATTTGATGAAAAATAATTTTGGCCTACGTTGTGTGAGAGTGCAGCTTTAAAGGTTGTAAAACGCTTACATTTTTCGCATTTTCTCTCGTCATTTAGTAACATTGTTTATGTTTCTTGAGATAATTCAAGCCACATCGCGGAGAGCACCCGATATATCCGTGATCATTGAATATTTGTTCCCAGCATTTTGGCGTCGTCCCCGTTGTTTTAAGTTGAAATTAGAACTCTATTCAACTACGGTGTCCTGCGCCATCCGGAACGAAACATCTTTGTCAGTCTATGAGACGGTCATGTTAGAAAAGAACGGTTTATGTAGATAGGATCTCCACAAATGGCTCATTTCAAGAAAAATAATTTTTGCAATCGTCAATGTGTGAGAGTGTAGCTTTAAAAGTTGTGAAACTCATATATTTTTCGCATTTTCTCTTTCGTTCAGTAACATTTATACTTGTATGGTTTTGAAACCATTCAGGGGCATGGAAACCATATCGCGAAGAGCATCCGCTATGCCCGTCGTCATTAGATATTAGTCCACCCGTGTTTGGTCTTCGTCCCCTGTTGATTTGCGTTGCAATTTAAATTTGATCAAACTACGTAGTCCTGAACCATCCGGAACGAAACCTTTTCGTCACTCTATACATAAGGAAGATTTATATCCAAAGAATCTCAACAAATTACTCATTTCATGAAAAATAATTTTGGCCTTCGGTCAATGTGTGAGAGTGCAGCTTTAAAGGTTGTAAAACGCTAATATTTTTCGCATTTTCTCCTTCGTTCAGTAACATTTATACTTGTATGGCTTTGTCCGAAACCATTCATGGGCATGGAAACCATATCGCAGAGAGCACCCGCCATGCCCGTCATCATTAAATATTAGTCCCCCCGTGTTTGGTCTTCGTCTGCTGTTGATTTGCGTTGCAATTTAAATTCGATCAAACTACCGGAACGAAACATTTTCGTTACTCTATACATAAGAAAGAATTATATCCAAAGTATCTCAACAAATTACTCATTTCATGAAAAATAATTTTGGCTTTCGGTTAATGTGTGAGAGTGCAGCTTTAAAGGTTGTAAAACGCAAATATTTTTCGCATTTTCTTGTCCATTTAGTTGATAATTCAAGCCATATCGCGGAGCGCACCCGATATATCCGTCATCACTGAATATCGATCAA
Source organism: Mya arenaria (assembly GCF_026914265.1). Taxonomy (NCBI): domain Eukaryota; kingdom Metazoa; phylum Mollusca; class Bivalvia; order Myida; family Myidae; genus Mya; species Mya arenaria. The sequence goes on from NC_069127.1 coordinate 45,366,944, forward strand.
ACTTTACTTATAAGAAAGAATTATATCCAAAGTATCTCAACAATTACTCATTTCATGAAAAATAATTTTGGCTTTCGGTTAATGTGTGAGAGTGCAGCTTTAAAGGTTGTAAAACGCAAATATTTTTCGCATTTTTTGTCCATTTAGTTGATAATTCAAGCCATATCGCGGAGCGCACCCGATATATCCGTCATCACTGAATATATGTCCACCCCCGTTTGGGCGTCGTGCCCGTTGATTTGCGTTACAATTTGAATTCTAGCCAACTACGTTGTTCTGCGCCACGCGGAACGACACTTCTTCGTCACTCTATAAGACGGTCATGTTAGACAAGAACGGTTTATGTAGAAAGGATCTCCACAAATGGCTTATTTCAAGAAAAATAATTTTTGCAATCGTCAATGTGTGAGAGTGCAGCTTTAAAGGTTGTGAAACTCATATATTTTTCGCATTTTCTCCTTCGTTCAGTAACATTTATACTTGTATGGTTTTGAAACCATTCAGGGGCATGGAAACCATATCGCGAAGAGCATCCGCTATGCCCGTCGTCATTAAATATCAGTCCCCCCGTGTTTGGTCTTCCTCCCTGTTGATTTGCGTTGCAATTTAAATTCGATCAAACTACGTTGTCCTGAACCATCCAGAACGAAGTATTTTCGTCACTCTATACATAAGAAAGATTTATATGCTAAGTATCTCAACAAATTGCCCATTTGATGAAAAATAATTTTGGTCTTCGGTCAATGTGTGAGAGTGCAGCTTTAAAGGTTGTAAAACGCTAATATTTTGCGCATTTTCGCCTTCGTTCAGTAACATTTATACTTTTTATGGCTTTGTTCGAACCCATTTAGGGGCATGGAAAGCATATCGCGGAGAGCACCCGCCATGCCCGTCAGCATTGAATATCAGTCCCCCCGTGTTTGATTTTCGTCCCGTCAAACTACGTAGTCCTGGTTCATAAGAAAGATTTTTAAGCAAATTATCTCAACAAATTGCCCATTTGATGAAAAATAATTTTGGCCTACGGTCAATGTGTGAGAGTGCAGCTTTAAAGGTTGTAAAACGCTTACATTTTTCGCATTTTCTTGTCCATTTAGTAACATTGTTTATGTTTCTTGAGATAATTCAAGCCACATCGCGGAGAGCACCCGATATATCCGTGATCATTGAATATTTGTTCCCAGCATTTTGGCGTCGTCCCCGTTGTTTTAAGTTGCAATTAGAACTCTATTCAACTACGGTGTCCTGCGCCATCCGGAACGAAACATCTTTGTCAGTCTATGAGACGGTCATGTTAGAAAAGAACGGTTTATGTAGATAGGATCTCCACAAATGGCTCATTTCAAGAAAAATAATTTTTGCAATCGTCAATGTGTGAGAGTGCAGGTTTAAAGGTTGTAAAACGCTAATATTTTTCGCATTTTGTTTTCCATTTAGATGATAATTTAAGCAACAACGCGGAGAGCACCCGCCATATCCGTGATCATTAAAAAGTTTTCACTGCGTTTTGGCGTCGGCAATTTGAATTCTAGCCAACTACGGTGTCCTGCGCCATCCGGAACGACACAACTTTGTCACTATATGAGACGGTCATGTTAGACAAGAACGGTTTTTGTAGAAAGGATCTCCACAAATGGCTCATTTCAAGAAAAATAATTTTTGCAATCTCCAATGGGTGAGAGTGCAGCTTTAAAAGTTGTGAAACTCTAACATTTTTCGCATTTTCTCCTTCGTTCAGTTACATTTATACTTGTATGGCTTTGTCCGAAACCATTCAAGGGCATGGAAACCATATCGCAGAGAGCACCCGCCATGCCCGTCATCATTAAATATTAGTCCCCCCGTGTTTGGTCTTCGTCTCCTGTTGATTTGCGTTGCAATTTAAATTCGATCAAACTACCGGAACGAAACATTTTCGTCACTCTATACATAAGAAAGAATTATATCCAAAGTATCTCAACAAATTACTCATTTCATAAAAAATAATTTTGGCTTTCGGTTAATGTGTGAGAGTGCAGCTTTAAAGGTTGTAAAACGCAAATATTTTTCGCATTTTTTGTCCATTTAGTTGATAATTCAAGCCATATCGCGGAGCGCACCCGATATATCCGTCATCACTGAATATATGTCCACCCCCGTTTGGGGGTCGTGCCCGTTGATTTGCGTTACAATTTGAATTCTAGCCAACTACGTTGTTCTGCGCCACGCGGAACGACACTTCTTCGTCACTCTATAAGACGGTCATGTTAGACAAGAACGGTTTATGTAGAAAGGATCTCCACAAATGGCTTATTTCAAGAAAAATAATTTTTGCAATCGTCAATGTGTGAGAGTGCAGCTTTAAAGGTTGTGAAACTCATATATTTTCGCATTTTCTCCTTCGTTCAGTAACATTTATACTTGTATGGTTTTGAAACCATTCAGGGGCATGGAAACCATATCGCGAAGAGCATCCGCTATGCCCGTCGTCATTAAATATCAGTCCCCCCGTGTTTGGTCTTCCTCCCCTGTTGATTTGCGTTGCAATTTAAATTCGATCAAACTACCGGAACGAAACATTTTCGTCACTCTATACATAAGAAAGAATTATATCCAAAGTATCTCAACAAATTACTCATTTCATAAAAAATAATTTTGGCTTTCGGTTAATGTGTGAGAGTGCAGCTTTAAAGGTTGTAAAACGCAAATATTTTTCGCATTTTCTTGTCCATTTAGTTGATAATTCAAGCCATATCGCGGATCGCACCCGATATATCCGTCATCACTGAATATCTGTCCCCGCGTTTGGGCGTCGTGCCCGTTGATTTGCGTTACAATTTGAATTCTAGCCAACTACGTTGTTCTGCGCCACGCGGAACGACACTTCTTCGTCACTCTATGAGACGGTCATGTTAGACAAGAACGGTTTATGTAGAAAGGATCTCCACAAATGGCTTATTTCAAGAAAAATAATTTTTGCAATCGTCAATTTGTGAGAGTGCAGCTTTAAAGGTTGTGAAACTCATATATTATTCGCATTCTCTCTTTCGTTCAGTAACATTTATACTTTTATGGTTTTGAAATCATTCAGGGGCATGGAAACCATATCGCGAAGAGCATCCGCTATGCCCGTCGTCATTAGATATTAGTCCACCCGTGTTTGGTCTTCGTCCCCTGTTGATTTGCGTTGCAATTTAAATTCGATCAAACTACGTAGTCCTGAACCATCCGGAACGAAACCTTTTCGTCACTCTATACATAAGAAAGATTTATATCCAAAGAATCTCAACAAATTACTCATTTCATGAAAAATAATTTTGGCCTTCGGTCAATGTGTGAGAGTGTAGCTTTAAAGGTTGTAAAACGCTAATATTTTTCGCATTTTCTCCTTCGTTCAGTAACATTTATACTTGTATGGTTTTGAAACCATTCAGGGGCATGGAAACCATATAGCGAAGAGCACCCGCCATGCCCGTCATCATTAAAAATTAGTACCCCCGTGTTTGGTCTTCGTCCCCTGTTGTTTTGCGTTGCAATTTGTATTCGATCAAACTACGTAGTCCTGAACGAACCATCAGGAACGAAACATTTTCGTCACTCTATACATAACAAAGATTTATATCCAAAGTATCTCAACAAATTACTCATTTTATGAAAAATAATTTTGGCCTTCGGTCAATATGTGAGATGCAGCTTTTAAGGTTGTAAAACGCTACTATTTTCCGCAATTTCTTGTGCATTTATAAACATTGTTTAAATGTCATTAGATAATTCAAGCCAAAACGCGGAGAGCACCGGCCATATCCGTGATCATTGAATATTTGTTCCCTGCGCTTTGACGTCGTCCCCGTTGTTTGAAGTTGCAATTTGAATGCTATCCAACTACGGTGTCCTGCGCCATCCGGAACGACACATCTTTGTCACTCTATGAGACGGTCATGTTAGACAAAAACGGTTTATGTAGATAGGATCTCATTAAATGGCTTATTTCAAGAAAAATAATTTTTACAATCGTCAATGTGTGAGAGTGCAGCTTTAAAGGTTGTAAAACGCTAATATTTTTCGCATTTTCTCCTTCGTTCAGTAACATTTATACTTGTATGGCTTTGTCCGAAACCATTCATGGGCATGGAAACCATATCGCAGAGAGCACCCGCCATGCCCGTCATCATTAAATATTAGTCCCCCCGTGTTTGGTCTTCGTCTCCTGTTGATTTGCGTTGCAATTTAAATTCGATCAAACTACCGGAACGAAACATTTTCGTTACTCTATACATAAGAAAGAATTATATCCAAAGTATCTCAACAAATTACTCATTTCATGAAAAATAATTTTGGCTTTCGGTTAATGTGTGAGAGTGCAGCTTTAAAGGTTGTAAAACGCAAATATTTTTCGCATTTTCTTGTCCATTTAGTTGATAATTCAAGCCATATCGCGGAGCTCACCCGATATATCAGTCATCACTGAATATCGATCAAACTTTACTTATAAGAAAGAATTATATCCAAAGTATCTCAACAATTACTCATTTCATGAAAAATATTTTGGCTTTCGGTTAATGTGTGAGAGTGCAGCTTTAAAGGTTGTAAAACGCAAATATTTTTCGCATTTTCTTGTCCATTTAGTTGATAATTCAAGCCATATCGCGGATCGCACCCGATATATCCGTCATCACTGAATATCTGTCCCCCGCGTTTGGGCGTCGTGCCCGTTGATTTGCGTTACAATTTGAATTCTAGCCAACTACGTTGTTCTGCGCCACGCGGAACGACACTTCTTCGTCACTCTATGAGACGGTCATGTTAGACAAGAACGGTTCATGTAGAAAGGATCTCCACAAATGGCTTATTTCAAGAAAAATAATTTTTGCAATCGTCAATGTGTGAGAGTGCAGCTTTAAAGGTTGTGAAACTCATATATTATTCGCATTTTCTCTATCGTTCAGTAACATTTATACTTGTATGGTTTTGAAACCATTCAGGGGCATGGAAACCATATCGCGGAGAGCACCCGCCATGCCCGTCAGCATTGAATATCAGTCCCCCCGTGTTTGATCTTCGTCCCGTCAAACTACGTAGTCCTGGTTCATAAGAAAGATTTTTATGCAAATAATCTCAACAAATTGCCCATTTGATGAAAAATAATTTTGGCCTTCGGTCAATGTGTGAGAGTGCAGCTTTAAAGGTTGTAAAACGCTTACATTTTTCGCATTTTCTCGTCCATTTAGTAACATTGTTTATGTTTCTTGAGATAATTCAAGCCACATCGCGGAGAGCACCCGATATATCCGTGATCATTGAATATTTGTTCCCAGCATTTTGGCGTCGTCCCCGTTGTTTTAAGTTGCAATTTGAACTCTATTCAACTACGGTGTCCTGCGCCATCCGGAACGACACATCTTTGTCACTCTATGAGACGGTCATGTTAGACAAGAACGGTTTTTGTAGAAAGGATCTCCACAAATGGCTCATTTCAAGAAAAATAATTTTTGCAATCGTCAATGTGTGAGAGTGCAGCTTTAAAGGTTGTAAAACGCTAATATTTTTCGCATTTTGTTGTCCATTTAGATGATAATTTAAGCAACAACGCGGAGAGCACCCGCCATATCCGTGATCATTGAAAAGATTTCACTGCGTTTTGGCGTCGTCACCGTTGTTTTGAGTTGCAATTTGAATTCTAGCCAACTACGGTGTCCTGCGCCATCCGGAACGACACAACTTTGTCACTATATGAGACGGTCATGTTAGACAAGAACGGTTTTTGTAGAAAGGATCTCCACAAATGGCTCATTTCAAGAAAAATAATTTTTGCAATCTCCAATGGGTGAGAGTGCAGCTTTAAAAGTTGTGAAACTCTAATATTTTTCGCATTTTCTTGTCCATTTAGTTGATAATTCAAGCCATATCGCGGAGCGCACCCGATATATCACTCATTTCATGAAAAATAATTTTAGCTTTCGGTTAATGTGTGAGAGTGCAGCTTTAAAGGGTTGTAAAACGCAAATATTTTTCGCATTTTCTTGTCCATTTAGTTGATAATTCAAGCCATATCGCGGAGCGCACCCGATATATCAGTCATCACTGAATATCGATCAAACTTTACTTATAAGAAAGAATTATATCCAAAGTATCTCAACAATTACTCATTTCATGAAAAATAATTTTGGCTTTCGGTTAATGTGTGAGAGTGCAGCTTTAAAGGTTGTAAAACGCAAAATTTTTTGCATTTTCTTGTCCATTTAGTTGATCATTCAAGCCATATCGCGGAGCGCACCCGATATATCCGTCATCACTGAATATATGTCCACCCCCGTTTGGGCGTCGTGCCCGTTGATTTGCGTTACAATTTGAATTCTAGCCAACTACGTTGTTCTGCGCCACGCGGAACGACACTTCTTCGTCACTCTATAAGACGGTCATGTTAGACAAGAACGGTTTATGTAGAAAGGATCTCCACAAATGGCTTATTTCAAGAAAAATAATTTTTGCAATCGTCAATGTGTGAGAGTGCAGCTTTAAAGGTTGTGAAACTCATATATTTTCGCATTTTCTCCTTCGTTCAGTAACATTTATACTTGTATGGTTTTGAAACCATTCAGGGGCATGGAAACCATATCGCGAAGAGCATCCGCTATGCCCGTCGTCATTAAATATCAGCCCCCCGTGTTTGGTCTTCCTCCCCTGTTGATTTGCGTTGCAATTTAAATTCGATCAAACTACGTTGTCCTGAACCATCCAGAACGAAGTATTTTCGTCACTCTATACATAAGAAAGATTTATATGCTAAGTATCTCAACAAATTGCCCATTTGATGAAAAATAATTTTGGTCTTCGGTCAATGTGTGAGAGTGCAGCTTTAAAGGTTGTAAAACGCTAATATTTTGCGCAATTTCTTGTGCATTTATAAACATTGTTTAAATGTCATTAGATAATTCAAGCCACAACGCGGAGAGCACCGGCCATATCCGTGATCATTGAATATTTGTTCCCTGAGCATTGGCGTCGTCCCCGTTGTTTGAAGTTGCAATTTGAATGCTATCCAACTACGGTGTCCTGCGCCATCCGGAACGACACATCTTTGTCACTCTATGAGACGGTCATGTTAGACAAGAACGGTTTATGTAGATAGGATCTCATTAAATGGCTTATTTCAAGAAAAATAATTATGGCCTTCGGTCAATGTGTGAGAGTGCAGCTTTAAAGGTTGTAAAACACTAATATTTTTCGCATTTTCTCCTTCGTTCAGTAACATTTATACTTGTATGGTTTTGAAACCATTCAGGGGCATGGAAACCATATAGCGAAGAGCACCCGTCATCATTAAAAATTAGTCCCCCCGTGTTTGGTCTTCGTCCCCTGTTGTTTTGCGTTGCAATTTGTATTCGATCAAACTACGTAGTCCTGAACCATCAGGAACGAAACATTTTCGTCACTCTATACATAAGAAAGATTTATATCCAAAGTATCTCAACAAATTACTCATTTTATGAAAAATAATTTTGGCCTTCGGTCAATGTGTGAGAGTGCAGCTTTTAAGGTTGTAAAACGCTACTATTTTCCGCAATTTCTTGTGCATTTATAAACATTGTTTAAATGTCATTAGATAATTCAAGCCACAACGCGGAGAGCACCGGCCATATCCGTGATCATTGAATATTTGTTCCCTGCGCTTTGGCGTCGTCCCCGTTGTTTGAAGTTGCAATTTGAATGCTATCCAACTACGGTGTCCTGCGCCATCCGGAACGACACATCTTTGTCACTCTATGAGACGGTCATGTTAGACAAGAACGGTTTATGTAGATAGGATCTCATTAAATGGCTTATTTCAAGAAAAATAATTTTTACAATCGTCAATGTGTGAGAGTGCAGCTTTAAAGGTTGTAAAACGCTAATATTTTTCGCATTTTCTCCTTCGTTCAGTAACATTTATACTTGTATGGTTTTGAAACCATTCAGGGGCATTGAAACCATATCGGGAAGAGCACCCGCCATGCCCGTCATCATTGAATATCAGTCCCCCCGTGTTTGGTCTTCGTCCCCTGTTGATTTGCGTTGCAATTTAAATTCGATCAAACTACGTAGTCCTGAACCATCCGGAACGAAACCTTTTCGTCACTCTATACATAAGAAAGATTTATATCCAAAGAATCTCAACAAATTGCCCTTTGATGAAAAATAATTTTGGCCTTCGGTCAATGTGTGAGAGTGCAGCTTTAAAGGTTGTAAAACGCTAATATTTTGCGCATTTTCTCCTTCGTTCAGTAACATTTATACTTTTTATGGCTTTGTTCGAAGCCATTCAGGGGCATGGAAAGCATATCGCGGAGAGCACCCGCCATGCCCGTCAGCATTGAATATCAGTCCCCCCGTGTTTGATCTTCGTCCCGTCAAACTAGGTAGTCCTGGTTCATAAGAAAGATTTTTATGCAAATTATCTCAACAAATTGCCCATTTGATGAAAAATAATTTTGGCCTTCGGTCAATGTGTGAGAGTGCAGCTTTAAAGGTTGTAAAACGCTTACATTTTTCGCATTTTCTCGTCCATTTAGTAACATTGTTTATGTTTCTTGAGATAATTCAAGCCACATCGCGGAGAGCACCCGATATATCCGTGATCATTGAATATTTGTTCCCAGCATTTTGGCGTCGTCCCCGTTGTTTTAAGTTGCAATTTGAACTCTATTCAACTACGGTGTCCTGCGCCATCCGGAACGACACATCTTTGTCACTCTATGAGACGGTCATGTTAGACAAGAACGGTTTTTGTAGAAAGGATCTCCACAAATGGCTCATTTCAAGAAAAATAATTTTTGCAATCGTCAATGTGTGAGAGTGCAGCTTTAAAGGTTGTAAAACGCTAATATTTTTTTCGCATTTTGTTGTCCATTTAGATGATAATTTAAGCACAACGCGGAGAGCACCGCCATATCCGTGATCATTGAAAAGATTTCACCTGCGTTTTGGCGTCGTCACCGTTGTTTTGAGTTGCAATTTGAATTCTAGCCAACTACGGTGTCCTGCGCCATCCGGAACGACACAACTTTGTCACTATATGAGACGGTCATGTTAGACATGAACGGTTTTTGTAGAAAGGATCTCCACAAATGTCTCATTTCAAGAAAAATAATTTTTGCAATCTCCAATGGTGAGAGTGCAGCTTTAAAAGTTGTGAAACTCTAATATTTTTCGCATTTTCTTGTCCATTTAGTTGATAATTCAAGCCATATCGCGGAGCGCCCCCGATATATCACTCATTTCATGAAAAATAATTTTGGCTTTCGGTTAATGTGTGAGAGTGCAGCTTTAAAGGTTGTAAAACGCAAATATTTTCGCATTTTCTTGTCCATTTAGTTGATAATTCAAGCCATATCGCGGAGCGCACCCGATATATCAGTCATCACTGAATATCGATCAAACTTTACTTATTAGAAAGAATTATATCCAAAGTATCTCAACAATTACTCATTTCATGAAAAATAATTTTGGCTTTCGGTTAATGTGTGAGAGTGCAGCTTTAAAGGTTGTAAAACGCAAATATTTTTCGCATTTTCTTGTCCATTTAGTTGATAATTCAAGCCATATCGCGCAGCGCACCGATATATCCGTCATCACTGAATATCTGTCCCCCGCGTTTGGGCGTCGTGCCCGTTGATTTTGCGTTACAATTTGAATTCTAGCCAACTACGTTGTTCTGCGCCACGCGGAACGACACTTCTTCGTCACTCTATGAGACGGTCATGTTAGACAGAACGGTTTATGTAGAAAGGATCTCCACAAATGGCTTATTTCAAGAAAAATAATTTTTACAATCGTCAATGTGTGAGAGTGCAGCTTTAAAGGTTGTAAAACGCTAATATTTTTCGCATTTTCTCCTTCGTTCAGTAACATTTATACTTGTATGGTTTTGAAACCATTCAGGGGCATGGAAACCATATAGCGAAGAGCACCCGCCATGCCCGTCATCATTAAAAATTAGTCCCCCCGTGTTTGGTCTTCGTCCCCTGTTGTTTTGCGTTGCAATTTGTATTCGATCAAACTACGTAGTCCTGAACCATCAGGAACGAAACATTTTCGTCACTCTATACATAAGAAAGATTTATATCCAAAGTATCTCAACAAATTACTCATTTTATGAAAAATAATTTTGGCCTTCGGTCAATATGTGAGAGTGCAGCTTTTAAGGTTGTAAAACGCTACTATTTTCCGCAATTTCTTGTGCATTTATAAACATTGTTTAAATGTCATTAGATAATTCAAGCCAAAACGCGGAGAGCACCGGCCATATCCGTGATCATTGAATATTTGTTCCCTGCGCTTTGGCGTCGTCCCCGTTGTTTGAAGTTGCAATTTGAATGCTATCCAACTACGGTGTCCTGCGCCATCCGGAACGAAACCTTTTCGTCACTCTATACATAAGAAAGATTTATATCCAAAGAATCTCAACAAATTGCCCTTTGATGAAAAATAATTTTGGCCTTCGGTCAATGTGTGAGAGTGCAGCTTTAAAGGTTGTAAAACGCTAATATTTTGCGCATTTTCTCCTTCTTTCAGTAACATTTATACTTTTTATGGCTTTGTTCGCAGCCATTCAGGGGCATGGAAAGCATATCGCGGAGAGCACCCGCCATGCCCGTCAGCATTGAATATCAGTCCCCCCGTGTTTGATCTTCGTCCCGTCAAACTACGTAGTCCTGGTTCATAAGAAAGATTTTTATGCAAATAATCTCAACAAATTGCCCATTTGATGAAAATAATTTTGGCCTACGGTCAATGTGTGAGAGTGCAGCTTTAAAGGTTGTAAAACGCTTACATTTTTCGCATTTTCTTGTCCATTTAGTAACATTGTTTATGTTTCTTGAGATAATTCAAGCCACATCGCGGAGAGCACCCGATATATCCGTGATCATTGAATATTTGTTCCCAGCATTTTGGCGTCGTCCCCGTTGTTTTAAGTTGCAATTTGAATTCTAGCCAACTACGGTGTCCTGCGCCATCCGGAACGAAACATCTTTGTCAGTCTATGAGACGGTCATGTTAGAAAAGAACGGTTTATGTAGATAGGATCTCCACAAATGGCTCATTTCAAGAAAAATAATTTTTGCAATCGTCAATGTGTGAGAGTGCAGCTTTAAAGGTTGTAAAACGCTAATATTTTTCGCATTTTGTTGTCCATTTAGATGATAATTTAAGCAACAACGCGGAGAGCACCCGCCATATCCGTGATCATTGAAAAGTTTTCACTGCGTTTTGGCGTCGTCACCGTTGTTTTGAGTTGCAATTTGAATTCTAGCCAACTACGTTGTTCTGCGCCACGCGGAACGACACTTCTTCGTCACTCTATGAGACGGTCATGTTAGACAAGAACGGTCATCATTAAATATTAGTCCCCCCGTGTTTGGTCTTCGTCTCCTGTTGATTTGCGTTGCAATTTAAATTCGATCAAACTACCGGAACGAAACATTTTCGTCACTCTATACATAAGAAAGAATTATATCCAAAGTATCTCAACAAATTACTCATTTCATGAAAAATAATTTTGCCTTCGGTTAATGTGTGAGAGTGCAGCTTTAAAGGTTGTAAAACGCAAATATTTTTCGCATTTTCTTGTCCATTTAGTTGATAATTCAAGCCATATCGCGGAGCGCACCCGATATATCCGTCATCACTGAATATCTGTCCCCCGCGTTTGGGCGTCGTGCCCGTTGATTTGCGTTACAATTTGAATTCTAGCCAACTACGTTGTTCTGCGCCACGCGGAACGACACTTCTTCGTCACTCTATGAGACGGTCATGTTAGACAAGAACGGTTCATGTAGAAAGGATCTCCACAAATGGCTTATTTCAAGAAAAATAATTTTTGCAATCGTCAATGTGTGAGAGTGCAGCTTTAAAGGTTGTGAAACTCATATATTTTTCGCATTTTCTCTTTCGTTCAGTAACATTTATACTTGTATGGTTTTGAAACCATTCAGGGGCATGGAAACCATATCGCGAAGAGCATCCGCTATGCCCGTCGTCATTAGATATTAGTCCACCCGTGTTTGGTCTTCGTCCCCTGTTGATTTGCGTTGCAATTTAAATTCGATCAAACTACGTAGTCCTGAACCATCCGGAACGAAACCTTTTCGTCACTCTATACATAAGAAAGATTTATATCCAAAGAATCTCAACAAATTACTCATTTCATGAAAAATAATTTTGGCCTTCGGTCAATGTGTGAGAGTGCAGCTTTAAAGGTTGTAAAACGCAAATATTTTTCGCATTTTTTGTCCATTTAGTTGATAATTCAAGCCATATCGCGGAGCGCACCCGATATATCCGTCATCACTGAATATATGTCCCCCCCCGTTGATTTGCGTTACAATTTGAATTCTAGCGAACTACGTTGTTCTGCGCCACGCGGAACGACACTTCTTCGTCACTCTATAAGACGGTCATGTTAGACAAGAACGGTTTATGTAGAAAGGATCTCCACAAATGGCTTATTTCAAGAAAAATAATTTTTGCAATCGTCAATGTGTGAGAGTGCAGCTTTAAAGGTTGTGAAACTCATATATTTTTCGCATTTTCTCCTTCGTTCAGTAACATTTATACTTGTATGGTTTTGAAACCATTCAGGGGCATGGAAACCATATAGCGAAGAGCACCCGCCATGCCCGTCATCATTAAAAATTAGTCCCCCCGTGTTTGGTCTTCGTCCCCTGTTGTTTTGCGTTGCAATTTGTATTCGATCAAACTACGTAGTTCTGAACCATCAGGAACGAAACATTTTCGTCACTCTATACATAAGAAAGATTTATATCCAAAGTATCTCAACAAATTACTCATTTTATGAAAAATAATTTTGGCCTTCGGTCAATGTGTGAGAGTGCAGCTTTTAAGGTTGTAAATCGCTACTATTTTCCGCAATTTCTTGTGCATTTATAAACATTGTTTAAATGTCATTAGATAATTCAAGCCACAACGCGGAGAGCACCGGCCATATCCGTGATCATTGAATATTTGTTCCCTGCGCTTTGGCGTCGTCCCCGTTGTTTGAAGTTGCAATTTGAATGCTATCCAACTACGGTGTCCTGCGCCATCCGGAACGACACATCTTTGTCACTCTATGAGACGATCGTGTTAGACAAGAACGGTTTATGTAGATAGGATCTCATTAAATGGCTTATTTCAAGAAAAATAATTTTTACAATCGTCAATGTGTGAGAGTGCAGCTTTAAAGGTTGTAAAACGCTAATATTGTTCGCATTTTCTCCTTCGTTCAGTAACATTTATACTTTTATGGCTTTGTTCGAAGCCATTCATGGGCATGGAAACCATATCGGGAAGAGCACCCGCCATGCCCGTCATCATTGAATATCAGTCCCCCCGTGTTTGGTCTTCGTCCCCTGTTGATTTGCGTTGCAATTTAAATTCGATCAAACTACGTAGTCCTGAACCATCCGGAAGGAAACCTTTTCGTCACTCTATACATAAGAAAGATTTATATCCAAAGAATCTCAACAAATTGCCCTTTGATGAAAAATAATTTTGGCCTTCGGTCAATGTGTGAGAGTGCAGCTTTAAAGGTTGTAAAACGCTAATATTTTGCGCATTTTCTCCTTCGTTCAGTAACATTTATACTTTTTATGGCTTTGTTCGAAGCCATTCAGGGGCATGGAAAGCATATCGCGGAGAGCACCCGCCATGCCCGTCAGCATTGAATATCAGTCCCCCCGTGTTTGATCTTCGTCCCGTCAAACTAGGTAGTCCTGGTTCATAAGAAAGATTTTTATGCAAATTATCTCAAAAATTGCCCATTTGATGAAAAATAATTTTGGCCTTCGGTCAATGTGTGAGAGTGCAGCTTTAAAGGTTGTAAAACGCTTACATTTTTCGCATTTTCTCGTCCATTTAGTAACATTGTTTATGTTTCTTGAGATAATTCAAGCCACATCGCGGAGAGCACCCGATATATCCGTGATCATTGAATATTTGTTCCCAGCATTTTGGCGTCGTCCCCGTTGTTTTAAGTTGCAATTTGAACTCTATTCAACTACGGTGTCCTGCGCCATCCGGAACGACACATCTTTGTCACTCTATGAGACGGTCATGTTAGACAAGAACGGTTTTTGTAGAAAGGATCTCCACAAATGGCTCATTTCAAGAAAAATAATTTTTGCAATCGTCAATGTGTGAGAGTGCAGCTTTAAAAGTTGTGAAACTCTAATATTTTTCGCATTTTCTGCTTCGTTCAGTAACATTTATACTTGTATGGCTTTGTCCGAAACCATTCATGGGCATGGAAACCATATCGCAGAGAGCACCCGTCATGCCCGTCATCATTAAATATTAGTCCCCCCGTGTTTGGTCTTCGTCTCCTGTTGATTTGCGTTGCAATTTAAATTCGATCAAACTACCGGAACGAAACATTTTCGTTACTCTATACATAAGAAAGAATTATATCCAAAGTATCTCAACAAATTACTCATTTCATGAAAAATAATTTTGGCTTTCGGTTAATGTGTGAGAGTGCAGCTTTAAAGGTTGTAAAACGCAAATATTTTTCCCATTTTCTTGTCCATTTAGTTGATAATTCAAGCCATATCGCGGAGCGCACCCGATATATCCGTCATCACTGAATATCGATCAAACTTTACTTATAAGAAAGAATTATATCCAAAGTATCTCAACAATTACTCATTTCATGAAAAATAATTTTGGCTTTCGGTTAATGTGTGAGAGTGCAGCTTTAAAGGTTGTAAAACGCAAATATTTTTCGCATTTTTTGTCCATTTAGTTGATAATTCAAGCCATATCGCGGAGCGCACCCGATATATCCGTCATCACTGAATATATGTCCCCCCCGTTTGGGCGTCGTGCCCGTTGATTTGCGTTACAATTTGAATTCTAGCCAACTACGTTGTTCTGCGCCACGCGGAACGACACTTCTTCGTCACTCTATAAGATGGTCATGTTAGACAAGAACGGTTTATGTAGAAAGGATCTCCACAAATGGCTTATTTCAAGAAAAATAATTTTTGCAATCGTCAATGTGTGAGAGTGCAGCTTTAAAGGTTGTGAAACTCATATATTTTTCGCATTTTCTCCTTCGTTCAGTAACATTTATACTTGTATGGTTTTGAAACCATTCAGGGGCATGGAAACCATATCGCGAAGAGCATCCGCTATGCCCGTCGTCATTAAATATCAGTCCCCCCGTGTTTGGTCTTCCTCCCCTGTTGATTTGCGTTGCAATTTAAATTCGATCAAACTACGTTGTCCTGAACCATCCAGAACGAAGTATTTTCGTCACTCTATACATAAGAAAGATTTATATGCTAAGTATCTCAACAAATTGCCCATTTGATGAAAAATAATTTTGGTCTTCGGTCAATGTGTGAGAGTGCAGCTTTAAAGGTTGTAAAACGCTAATATTTTGCGCATTTTCGCCTTCGTTCAGTAACATTTATACTTTTTATGGCTTTGTTCGAACCCATTTAGGGGCATGGAAAGCATATCGCGGAGAGCACCCGCCATGCCCGTCAGCATTGAATATCAGTCCCCCCGTGTTTGATTTTCGTCCCGTCAAACTACGTAGTCCAGGTTCATAAGAAAGATTTTTATGCAAATTATCTCAACAAATTGCCCATTTGATGAAAAATAATTTTGGCCTACGTTGTGTGAGAGTGCAGCTTTAAAGGTTGTAAAACGCTTACATTTTTCGCATTTTCTCGTCCATTTAGTAACATTGTTTATGTTTCTTGAGATAATTCAAGCCACATCGCGGAGAGCACCCGATATATCCGTGATCATTGAATATTTGTTCCCAGCATTTTGGCGTCGTCCCCGTTGTTTTAAGTTGCAATTAGAACTCTATTCAACTACGGTGTCCTGCGCCATCCGGAACGAAACATCTTTGTCAGTCTATGAGACGGTCATGTTAGAAAAGAACGGTTTATGTAGATAGGATCTCCACAAATGGCTCATTTCAAGAAAAATAATTTTTGCAATCGTCAATGTGTGAGAGTGCAGCTTTAAAGGTTGTAAAACGCTAATATTTTTCGCATTTTGTTTTCCATTTAGATGATAATTTAAGCAACAACGCGGAGAGCACCCGCCATATCCGTGATCATTGAAAAGTTTTCACTGCGTTTTGGCGTCGTCACCGTTGTTTTGAGTTGCAATTTGAATTCTAGCCAACTACGGTGTCCTGCGCCATCCGGAACGACACAACTTTGACTCTATATGAGACGGTCATGTTAGACAAGAACGGTTTTTGTAGAAAGGATCTCCACAAATGGCTCATTTCAAGAAAAATAATTTTTGCAATCTCAAATGGGTGAGAGTGCAGCTTTAAAAGTTGTGAAACTCTAACATTTTTCGCATTTTCTCCTTCGTTCAGTTACATTTATACTTGTATGGCTTTGTCCGAAACCATTCAAGGGCATGGAAACCATATCGCAGAGAGTACCCGCCATGCCCGTCATCATTAAATATTAGTCCCCCCGTGTTTGGTCTTCGTCTCCTGTTGATTTGCGTTGCAATTTAAATTCGATCAAACTACCGGAACGAAACATTTTCGTCACTCTATACATAAGAAAGAATTATATCCAAAGTATCTCAACAAATTACTCATTTCATGAAAAATAATTTTGGCTTTCGGTTAATGTGTGAGAGTGCAGCTTTAAAGGTTGTAAAACGCAAATATTTTTCGCATTTTCTTGTCCATTTAGTTGATAATTCAAGCCATATCGCGGAGCTCACCCGATATATCAGTCATCACTGAATATCGATCAAACTTTACTTATAAGAAAGAATTATATCCAAAGTATCTCAACAATTACTCATTTCATGAAAAATAATTTTGGCTTTCGGTTAATGTGTGAGAGTGCAGCTTTAAAGGTTGTAAAACGCAAATATTTTTCGCATTTTCTTGTCCATTTAGTTGATAATTCAAGCCATATCGCGGAGCGCACCCGATATATCCGTCATCACTGAATATCTGTCCCCCGCGTTTGGGCGTCGTGCCCGTTGATTTGCGTTACAATTTGAATTCTAGCCAACTACGTTGTTCTGCGCCACGCGGAACGACACTTCTTCGTCACTCTATGAGACGGTCATGTTAGACAAGAACGGTTTATGTAGAAAGGATCTCCACAAATGGCTTATTTCAAGAAAAATAATTTTTGCAATCGTCAATGTGTGAGAGTGCAGCTTTAAAGGTTGTGAAACTCATATATTATTCGCATTTTCTCTTTCGTTCAGTAACATTTATACTTGTATGGTTTTGAAACCATTCAGGGGCATGGAAACCATATCGCGAAGAGCATCCGCTATGCCCGTCGTCATTAGATATTAGTCCACCCATGTTTGGTCTTCGTCCCCTGTTGATTTGCGTTGCAATTTAAATTCGATCAAACTACGTAGTCCTGAACCATCAGGAACGAAACCTTTTCGTCACTCTATACATAAGAAAGATTTATATCCAAAGTATCTCAACAAATTACTCATTTTATGAAAAATAATTTTGGCCTTCGGTCAATGTGTGAGAGTGCAGCTTTTAAGGTTGTAAAACGCTACTATTTTCCGCAATTTCTTGTGCATTTATAAACATTGTTTAAATGTCATTAGATAATTCAAGCCACAACGCGTAGAGCACCGGCCATATCCGTGATCATTGAATATTTGTTCCCTGAGCTTTGGCGTCGTCCCCGTTGTTTGAAGTTGCAATTTGAATGCTATCCAACTACGGTGTCCTGCGCCATCCGGAACGACACATCTTTGTCACTCTATGAGACGGTCATGTTAGACAAGAACGGTTTATGTAGATAGGATCTCATTAAATGGCTTATTTCAAGAAAAATAATTATGGCCTTCGGTCAATGTGTGAGAGTGCAGCTTTAAAGGTTGTAAAACGCTAATATTTTTCGCATTTTCTCCTTCGTTCAGTAACATTTATACTTGTATGGTTTTGAAACCATTCAGGGGCATGGAAACCATATAGCGAAGAGCACCCGTCATCATTAAAAATTAGTCCCCCCGTGTTTGGTCTTCGTCCCCTGTTGTTTTGCGTTGCAATTTGTATTCGATCAAACTACGTAGTCCTGAACCATCAGGAACGAAACCTTTTCGTCACTCTATACATAAGAAAGATTTATATCCAAAGTATCTCAACAAATTACTCATTTTATGAAAAATAATTTTGGCCTTCGGTCAATGTGGAGAGTGCAGCTTTTAAGGTTGTAAAACGCTACTATTTTCCGCAATTTCTTGTGCATTTATAAACATTGTTTAAATGTCATTAGATAATTCAAGCCACAACGCGGAGAGCACCGGCCATATCCGTGATCATTGAATATTTGTTCCCTGCGCTTTGGCGTCGTCCCCGTTGTTTGAAGTTGCAATTTGAATGCTATCCAACTACGGTGTCCTGCGCCATCCGGAACGACACATCTTTGTCACTCTATGAGACGGTCATGTTAGACAAGAACGGTTTATGTAGATAGGATCTCATTAAATGGCTTATTTCAAGAAAAATAATTTTTACAATCGTCAATGTGTGAGAGTGCAGCTTTAAAGGTTGTAAAACGCTAATATTTTTCGCATTTTCTCCTTCGTTCAGTAACATTTATACTTGTATGGTTTTGAAACCATTCAGGGGCATGGAAACCATATCGGGAAGAGCACCCGCCATGCCCGTCATCATTGAATATCAGTCCCCCCGTGTTTGGTCTTCGTCCCCTGTTGATTTGCGTTGCAATTTAAATTCGATCAAACTACGTAGTCCTGAACCATCCGGAACGAAACCTTTTCGTCACTCTATACATAAGAAAGATTTATATCCAAAGAATCTCAACAAATTGCCCTTTGATGAAAAATAATTTTGGCCTTCGGTCAATGTGTGAGAGTGCAGCTTTAAAGGTTGTAAAACGCTAATATTTTGCGCATTTTCTCCTTCGTTCAGTAACATTTATACTTTTTATGGCTTTGTTCGAAGCAATTCAGGGGCATGGAAAGCATATCGCGGAGAGCACCCGCCATGCCCGTCAGCATTGAATATCAGTCCCCCCGTGTTTGATCTTCGTCCCGTCAAACTACGTAGTCCTGGTTCATAAGAAAGATTTTTATGCAAATTATCTCAACAAATTGCCCATTTGATGAAAAATAATTTTGGCCTTCGGTCAATGTGTGAGAGTGCAGCTTTAAAGGTTGTAAAACGCTTACATTTTTCGCATTTTCTCGTCCATTTAGTAACATTGTTTATGTTTCTTGAGATAATTCAAGCCACATCGCGGAGAGCACCCGATATATCCGTGATCATTGAATATTTGTTCCCAGCATTTTGGCGTCGTCCCCGTTGTTTTAAGTTGCAACTATTCAACTACGGTGTCCTGCGCCATCCGGAACGACACATCTTTGTCACTCTATGAGACGGTCATGTTAGACAAGAACGGTTTTTGTAGAAAGGATCTCCACAAATGGCTCATTTCAAGAAAAATAATTTTTGCAATCGTCAATGTGTGAGAGTGCAGCTTTAAAGGTTGTAAAACGCTAATATTTTTCGCATTTTGTTGTCCATTTAGATGATAATTTAAGCAACAACGCGGAGAGCACCCGCCATATCCGTGATCATTGAAAAGATTTCACTGCGTTTTGGCGTCGTCACCGTTGTTTTGAGTTGCAATTTGAATTCTAGCCAACTACGGTGTCCTGCGCCATCCGGAACGACACAACTTTGTCACTATATGAGACGGTCATGTTAGACATGAACGGTTTTTGTAGAAAGGATCTCCACAAATGGCTCATTTCAAGAAAAATAATTTTTGCAATCTCCAATGGGTGAGAGTGCAGCTTTAAAAGTTGTGAAACTCTAATATTTTTCGCATTTTCTTGTTTATTTAGTTGATAATTCAAGCCATATCGCGGAGCGCACCCGATATATCACTCATTTCATGAAAAATAATTTTGGCTTTCGGTTAATGTGTGAGAGTGCAGCTTTAAAGGTTGTAAAACGCAAATATTTTTCGCATTTTCTTGTCCATTTAGTTGATAATTCAAGCCATATCGCGGAGCGCACCCGATATATCAGTCATCACTGAATATCGATCAAACTTTACTTATTAGAAAGAATTATATCCAAAGTATCTCAACAATTACTCATTTCATGAAAAATAATTTTGGCTTTCGGTTAATGTGTGAGAGTGCAGCTTTAAAGGTTGTAAAACGCAAATATTTTTCGCATTTTCTTGTCCATTTAGTTGATAATTCAAGCCATATCGCGCAGCGCACCCGATATATCCGTCATCACTGAATATCTGTCCCCCGCGTTTGGGCGTCGTGCCCGTTGATTTGCGTTACAATTTGAATTCTAGCCAACTACGTTGTTCTGCGCCACGCGGAACGACACTTCTTCGTCACTCTATGAGACGGTCATGTTAGACAAGAACGGTTTATGTAGAAAGGATCTCCACAAATGGCTTATTTCAAGAAAAATAATTTTTGCAATCGTCAATGTGTGAGAGTGCAGCTTTAAAGGTTGTGAAACTCATATATTTTTCGCATTTTCTCCTTCGTTCAGTAACATTTATACTTTTATGGTTTTGAAATCATTCAGGGGCATGGAAACCATATCGCGAAGAGCATCCGCTATGCCCGTCGTCATTAGATATTAGTCCACCCGTGTTTGGTCTTCGTCCCCTGTTGATTTGCGTTGCAATTTAAATTCGATCAAACTACGTAGTCCTGAACCATCCGGAACGAAACCTTTTCGTCACTCTATACATAAGAAAGATTTATATCCAATGAATCTCAACAAATTACTCATTTCATGAAAAATAATTTTGGCCTTCGGTCAATGTGTGAGAGTGCAGCTTTAAAGGTTGTAAAACGCTAATATTTTTCGCATTTTCTCCTTCGTTCAGTAACATTTATACTTGTATGGTTTTGAAACCATTCAGGGGCATGGAAACCATATAGCGAAGAGCACCCGCCATGCCCGTCATCATTAAAAATTAGTCCCCCCGTGTTTGGTCTTCGTCCCCTGTTGTTTTGCGTTGCAATTTGTATTCGATCAAACTACGTAGTCCTGAACCATCAGGAACGAAACCTTTTCGTCACTCTATACATAAGAAAGATTTATATCCAAAGAATCTCAACAAATTGCCCTTTGATGAAAAATAATTTTGGCCTTCGGTCAATGTGTGAGAGTGCAGCTTTAAAGGTTGTAAAACGCTAATATTTTGCGCATTTTCTCCTTCTTTCAGTAACATTTATACTTTTTATGGCTTTGTTCGCAGCCATTCAGGGGCATGGAAAGCATATCGCGGAGAGCACCCGCCATGCCCGTCAGCATTGAATATCAGTCCCCCCGTGTTTGATCTTCGTCCCGTCAAACTACGTAGTCCTGGTTCATAAGAAAGATTTTTATGCAAATAATCTCAACAAATTGCCCATTTGATGAAAAATAATTTTGGCCTACGGTCAATGTGTGAGAGTGCAGCTTTAAAGGTTGTAAAACGCTTACATTTTTCGCATTTTCTTGTCCATTTAGTAACATTGTTTATGTTTCTTGAGATAATTCAAGCCACATCGCGGAGAGCACCCGATATATCCGTGATCATTGAATATTTGTTCCCAGCATTTTGGCGTCGTCCCCGTTGTTTTAAGTTGCAATTTGAATTCTAGCCAACTACGGTGTCCTGCGCCATCCGGAACGAAACATCTTTGTCAGTCTATGAGACGGTCATGTTAGAAAAGAACGGTTTATGTAGATAGGATCTCCACAAATGGCTCATTTCAAGAAAAATAATTTTTGCAATCGTCAATGTGTGAGAGTGCAGCTTTAAAGGTTGTAAAACGCTAATATTTTTCGCATTTTGTTGTCCATTTAGATGATAATTTAAGCAACAACGCGGAGAGCACCCGCCATATCCGTGATCATTGAAAAGTTTTCACTGCGTTTGGCGTCGTCACCGTTGTTTTGAGTTGCAATTTGAATTCTAGCCAACTACGTTGTTCTGCGCCACGCGGAACGACACTTCTTCGTCACTCTATGAGACGGTCATGTTAGACAAGAACGGTCATCATTAAATATTAGTCCCCCCGTGTTTGGTCTTCGTCTCCTGTTGATTTGCGTTGCAATTTAAATTCGATCAAACTACCGGAACGAAACATTTTCGTCACTCTATACATAAGAAAGAATTATATCCAAAGTATCTCAACAAATTACTCATTTCATGAAAAATAATTTTGGCTTTCGGTTAATGTGTGAGAGTGCAGCTTTAAAGGTTGTAAAACGCAAATATTTTTCGCATTTTCTTGTCCATTTAGTTGATAATTCAAGCCATATCGCGGAGCGCACCCGATATATCCGTCATCACTGAATATCTGTCCCCCGCGTTTGGGCGTCATGCCGTTGATTTGCGTTACAATTTGAATTCTAGCCAACTACGTTGTTCTGCGCCACGCGGAACGACACTTCTTCGTCACTCTATGAGACGGTCATGTTAGACAAGAACGGTTCATGTAGAAAGGATCTCCACAAATGGCTTATTTCAAGAAAAATAATTTTTGCAATCGTCAATGTGTGAGAGTGCAGCTTTAAAGGTTGTGAAACTCATATATTTTTCGCATTTTCTCTTTCGTTCAGTAACATTTATACTTGTATGGTTTTGAAACCATTCAGGGGCATGGAAACCATATCGCGAAGAGCATCCGCTATGCCCGTCGTCATTAGATATTAGTCCACCCGTGTTTGGTCTTCGTCCCCTGTTGATTTGCGTTGCAATTTAAATTCGATCAAACTACGTAGTCCTGAACAATCCGGAACGAAACCTTTTCGTCACTCTATACATAAGAAAGATTTATATCCAAAGAATCTCAACAAATTACTCATTTCATGAAAAATAATTTTGGCCTTCGGTCAATGTGTGAGAGTGCAGCTTTAAAGGTTGTAAAACGCAAATATTTTTCGCATTTTTTGTCCGTTTAGTTGATAATTCAAGCCATATCGCGGAGCGCACCCGATATATCCGTCATCACTGAATATATGTCCCCCCCCGTTGATTTGCGTTACAATTTGAATTCTAGCCAACTACGTTGTTCTGCGCCACGCGGAACGACACTTCTTCGTCACTCTATAAGACGGTCATGTTAGACAAGAACGGTTTATGTAGAAAGGATCTCCACAAATGGCTTATTTCAAGAAAAATAATTTTT
Organism: Mya arenaria; assembly: GCF_026914265.1. Taxonomy (NCBI): domain Eukaryota; kingdom Metazoa; phylum Mollusca; class Bivalvia; order Myida; family Myidae; genus Mya; species Mya arenaria. The sequence continues at coordinate 45,390,122 of NC_069127.1, forward strand.
GCAATCGTCAATGTGTGAGAGTGCAGCTTTAAAGGTTGTGAAACTCATATATTTTTCGCATTTTCTCCTTCGTTCAGTAACATTTATACTTGTATGGTTTTGAAACCATTCAGGGGCATGGAAACCATATAGCGAAGAGCACCCGCCATGCCCGTCATCATTAAAAATTAGTCCCCCCCGTGTTTGGTCTTCGTCCCCTGTTGTTTTGCGTTGCAATTTGTATTCGATCAAACTACGTAGTTCTGAACCATCAGGAACGAAACATTTTCGTCACTCTATACATAAGAAAGATTTATATCCAAAGTATCTCAACAAATTACTCATTTTATGAAAAATAATTTTGGCCTTCGGTCAATGTGTGAGAGTGCAGCTTTTAAGGTTGTAAATCGCTACTATTTTCCGCAATTTCTTGTGCATTTATAAACATTGTTTAAATGTCATTAGATAATTCAAGCCACAACGCGGAGAGCACCGGCCATATCCGTGATCATTGAATATTTGTTCCCTGCGCTTTGGCGTCGTCCCCGTTGTTTGAAGTTGCAATTTGAATGCTATCCAACTACGGTGTCCTGCGCCATCCGGAACGACACATCTTTGTCACTCTATGAGACGATCGTGTTAGACAAGAACGGTTTATGTAGATAGGATCTCATTAAATGGCTTATTTCAAGAAAAATAATTTTTACAATCGTCAATGTGTGAGAGTGCAGCTTTAAAGGTTGTAAAACGCTAATATTTTTCGCATTTTCTCCTTCGTTCAGTAACATTTATACTTTTATGGCTTTGTTCGAAGCCATTCATGGGCATGGAAACCATATCGGGAAGAGCACCCGCCATGCCCGTCATCATTGAATATCAGTCCCCCCGTGTTTGGTCTTCGTCCCCTGTTGATTTGCGTTGCAATTTAAATTCGATCAAACTACGTAGTCCTGAACCATCCGGAACGAAACCTTTTCGTCACTCTATACATAAGAAAGATTTATATCCAAAGAATCTCAACAAATTGCCCTTTGATGAAAAATAATTTTGGCCTTCGGTCAATGTGTGAGAGTGCAGCTTTAAAGGTTGTAAAACGCTAATATTTTGCGCATTTTCTCCTTCGTTCAGTAACATTTATACTTTTTATGGCTTTGTTCGAAGCCATTCAGGGCATGGAAAGCATATCGCGGAGAGCACCCGCCATGCCCGTCAGCATTGAATATCAGTCCCCCCGTGTTTGATCTTCGTCCCGTCAAACTACGTAGTCCTGGTTCATAAGAAAGATTTTTATGCAAATTATCTCAAAAAATTGCCCATTTGATGAAAAATAATTTTGGCCTTCGGTCAATGTGTGAGAGTGCAGCTTTAAAGGTTGTAAAACGCTTACATTTTTCGCATTTTCTCGTCCATTTAGTAACATTGTTTATGTTTCTTGAGATAATTCAAGCCACATCGCGGAGAGCACCCGATATATCCGTGATCATTGAATATTTGTTCCCAGCATTTTGGCGTCGTCCCCGTTGTTTTAAGTTGCAATTTGAACTCTATTCAACTACGGTGTCCTGCGCCATCCGGAACGACACATCTTTGTCACTCTATGAGACGGTCATGTTAGACAAGAACGGTTTTTGTAGAAAGGATCTCCACAAATGGCTCATTTCAAGAAAAATAATTTTTGCAATCGTCAATGTGTGAGAGTGCAGCTTTAAAAGTTGTGAAACTCTAATATTTTTCGCATTTTCTGCTTCGTTCAGTAACATTTATACTTGTATGGCTTTGTCCGAAACCATTCATGGGCATGGAAACCATATCGCAGAGAGCACCCGCCATGCCCGTCATCATTAAATATTAGTCCCCCCGTGTTTGGTCTTCGTCTCCTGTTGATTTGCGTTGCAATTTAAATTCGATCAAACTACCGGAACGAAACATTTTCGTTACTCTATACATAAGAAAGAATTATATCCAAAGTATCTCAACAAATTACTCATTTCATGAAAAATAATTTTGGCTTTCGGTTAATGTGTGAGAGTGCAGCTTTAAAGGTTGTAAAACGCAAATATTGTTCCCATTTTCTTGTCCATTTAGTTGATAATTCAAGCCATATCGCGGAGCGCACCCGATATATCAGTCATCACTGAATATCGATCAAACTTTACTTATAAGAAAGAATTATATCCAAAGTATCTCAACAATTACTCATTTCATGAAAAATAATTTTGGCTTTCGGTTAATGTGTGAGAGTGCAGCTTTAAAGGTTGTAAAACGCAAATATTTTTCGCATTTTCTTGTCCATTTAGTTGATAATTCAAGCCATATCGCGGAGCGCACCCGATATATCCGTCATCACTGAATATCTGTCCCCCGCGTTTGGGCGTCGTGCCCGTTGATTTGCGTTACAATTTGAATTCTAGCCAACTACGTTGTTCTGCGCCACGCGGAACGACACTTCTTCGTCACTCTATGAGACGGTCATGTTAGACAAGAACGGTTTATGTAGAAAGGATCTCCACAAATGGCTTATTTCAAGAAAAATAATTTTTGCAATCGTCAATGTGTGAGAGTGCAGCTTTAAAGGTTGTGAAACTCATATATTATTCGCATTTTCTCTTTCGTTCAGTAACATTTATACTTGTATGGTTTTGAAACCATTCAGGGGCATGGAAACCATATCGCGAAGAGCATCCGCTATGCCCGTCGTCATTAGATATTAGTCCACCCATGTTTGGTCTTCGTCCCCTGTTGATTTGCGTTGCAATTTAAATTCGATCAAACTACGTAGTCCTGAACCATCAGGAACGAAACCTTTTCGTCACTCTATACATAAGAAAGATTTATATCCAAAGTATCTCAACAAATTACTCATTTTATGAAAAATAATTTTGGCCTTCGGTCAATGTGTGAGAGTGCAGCTTTTAAGGTTGTAAAACGCTACTATTTTCCGCAATTTCTTGTGCATTTATAAACATTGTTTAAATGTCATTAGATAATTCAAGCCACAACGCGTAGAGCACCGGCCATATCCGTGATCATTGAATATTTGTTCCCTGAGCTTTGGCGTCGTCCCCGTTGTTTGAAGTTGCAATTTGAATGCTATCCAACTACGGTGTCCTGCGCCATCCGGAACGACACATCTTTGTCACTCTATGAGACGGTCATGTTAGACAAGAACGGTTTATGTAGATAGGATCTCATTAAATGGCTTATTTCAAGAAAAATAATTATGGCCTTCGGTCAATGTGTGAGAGTGCAGCTTTAAAGGTTGTAAAACGCTAATATTTTTCGCATTTTCTCCTTCGTTCAGTAACATTTATACTTGTATGGTTTTGAAACCATTCAGGGGCATGGAAACCATATAGCGAAGAGCACCCGTCATCATTAAAAATTAGTCCCCCCGTGTTTGGTCTTCGTCCCCTGTTGTTTTGCGTTGCAATTTGTATTCGATCAAACTACGTAGTCCTGAACCATCAGGAACGAAACATTTTCGTCACTCTATACATAAGAAAGATTTATATCCAAAGTATCTCAACAAATTACTCATTTTATGAAAAATAATTTTGGCCTTCGGTCAATGTGTGAGAGTGCAGCTTTTAAGGTTGTAAAACGCTACTATTTTCCGCAATTTCTTGTGCATTTATAAACATTGTTTAAATGTCATTAGATAATTCAAGCCACAACGCGGAGAGCACCGGCCATATCCGTGATCATTGAATATTTGTTCCCTGCGCTTTGGCGTCGTCCCCGTTGTTTGAAGTTGCAATTTGAATGCTATCCAACTACGGTGTCCTGCGCCATCCGGAACGACACAACTTTGTCACTATATGAGACGGTCATGTTAGACATGAACGGTTTTTGTAGAAAGGATCTCCACAAATGGCTCATTTCAAGAAAAATAATTTTTGCAATCTCCAATGGGTGAGAGTGCAGCTTTAAAAGTTGTGAAACTCTAATATTTTTCGCATTTTCTTGTCCATTTAGTTGATAATTCAAGCCATATCGCGGAGCGCACCCGATATATCACTCATTTCATGAAAAATAATTTTGGCTTTCGGTTAATGTGTGAGAGTGCAGCTTTAAAGGTTGTAAAACGCAAATATTTTTCGCATTTTCTTGTCCATTTAGTTGATAATTCAAGCCATATCGCGGAGCGCACCCGATATATCAGTCATCACTGAATATCGATCAAACTTTACTTATTAGAAAGAATTATATCCAAAGTATCTCAACAATTACTCATTTCATGAAAAATAATTTTGGCTTTCGGTTAATGTGTGAGAGTGCAGCTTTAAAGGTTGTAAAACGCAAATATTTTTCGCATTTTCTTGTCCATTTAGTTGATAATTCAAGCCATATCGCGCAGCGCACCCGATATATCCGTCATCACTGAATATCTGTCCCCCGCGTTTGGGCGTCGTGCCCGTTGATTTGCGTTACAATTTGAATTCTAGCCAACTACGTTGTTCTGCGCCACGCGGAACGACACTTCTTCGTCACTCTATGAGACGGTCATGTTAGACAAGAACGGTTTATGTAGAAAGGATCTCCACAAATGGCTTATTTCAAGAAAAATAATTTTTGCAATCGTCAATGTGTGAGAGTGCAGCTTTAAAGGTTGTGAAACTCATATATTTTTCGCATTTTCTCCTTCGTTCAGTAACATTTATACTTTTATGGTTTTGAAATCATTCAGGGGCATGGAAACCATATCGCGAAGAGCATCCGCTATGCCCGTCGTCATTAGATATTAGTCCACCCGTGTTTGGTCTTCGTCCCCTGTTGATTTGCGTTGCAATTTAAATTCGATCAAACTACGTAGTCCTGAACCATCCGGAACGAAACCTTTTCGTCACTCTATACATAAGAAAGATTTATATCCAATGAATCTCAACAAATTACTCATTTCATGAAAAATAATTTTGGCCTTCGGTCAATGTGTGAGAGTGCAGCTTTAAAGGTTGTAAAACGCTAATATTTTTCGCATTTTCTCCTTCGTTCAGTAACATTTATACTTGTATGGTTTTGAAACCATTCAGGGGCATGGAAACCATATAGCGAAGAGCACCCGCCATGCCCGTCATCATTAAAAATTAGTCCCCCCGTGTTTGGTCTTCGTCCCCTGTTGTTTTGCGTTGCAATTTGTATTCGATCAAACTACGTAGTCCTGAACCATCAGGAACGAAACATTTTCGTCACTCTATACATAAGAAAGATTTATATCCAAAGTATCTCAACAAATTACTCATTTTATGAAAAATAATTTTGGCCTTCGGTCAATATGTGAGAGTGCAGCTTTTAAGGTTGTAAAACGCTACTATTTTCCGCAATTTCTTGTGCATTTATAAACATTGTTTAAATGTCATTAGATAATTCAAGCCAAAACGCGGAGAGCACCGGCCATATCCGTGATCATTGAATATTTGTTCCCTGCGCTTTGGCGTCGTCCCCGTTGTTTGAAGTTGCAATTTGAATGCTATCCAACTACGGTGTCCTGCGCCATCCGGAACGAAACCTTTTCGTCACTCTATACATAAGAAAGATTTATATCCAAAGAATCTCAACAAATTGCCCTTTGATGAAAAATAATTTTGGCCTTCGGTCAATGTGTGAGAGTGCAGCTTTAAAGGTTGTAAAACGCTAATATTTTGCGCATTTTCTCCTTCTTTCAGTAACATTTATACTTTTTATGGCTTTGTTCGCAGCCATTCAGGGGCATGGAAAGCATATCGCGGAGAGCACCCGCCATGCCCGTCAGCATTGAATATCAGTCCCCCCGTGTTTGATCTTCGTCCCGTCAAACTACGTAGTCCTGGTTCATAAGAAAGATTTTTATGCAAATAATCTCAACAAATTGCCCATTTGATGAAAAATAATTTTGGCCTACGGTCAATGTGTGAGAGTGCAGCTTTAAAGGTTGTAAAACGCTTACATTTTTCGCATTTTCTTGTCCATTTAGTAACATTGTTTATGTTTCTTGAGATAATTCAAGCCACATCGCGGAGAGCACCCGATATATCCGTGATCATTGAATATTTGTTCCCAGCATTTTGGCGTCGTCCCCGTTGTTTTAAGTTGCAATTTGAATTCTAGCCAACTACGGTGTCCTGCGCCATCCGGAACGAAACATCTTTGTCAGTCTATGAGACGGTCATGTTAGAAAAGAACGGTTTATGTAGATAGGATCTCCACAAATGGCTCATTTCAAGAAAAATAATTTTTGCAATCGTCAATGTGTGAGAGTGCAGCTTTAAAGGTTGTAAAACGCTAATATTTTTCGCATTTTGTTGTCCATTTAGATGATAATTTAAGCAACAACGCGGAGAGCACCCGCCATATCCGTGATCATTGAAAAGTTTTCACTGCGTTTTTGGCGTCGTCACCGTTGTTTTGAGTTGCAATTTGAATTCTAGCCAACTACGTTGTTCTGCGCCACGCGGAACGACACTTCTTCGTCACTCTATGAGACGGTCATGTTAGACAAGAACGGTCATCATTAAATATTAGTCCCCCCGTGTTTGGTCTTCGTCTCCTGTTGATTTGCGTTGCAATTTAAATTCGATCAAACTACCGGAACGAAACATTTTCGTCACTCTATACATAAGAAAGAATTATATCCAAAGTATCTCAACAAATTACTCATTTCATGAAAAATAATTTTGGCTTTCGGTTAATGTGTGAGAGTGCAGCTTTAAAGGTTGTAAAACGCAAATATTTTTCGCATTTTCTTGTCCATTTAGTTGATAATTCAAGCCATATCGCGGAGCGCACCCGATATATCCGTCATCACTGAATATCTGTCCCCCGCGTTTGGGCGTCGTGCCCGTTGATTTGCGTTACAATTTGAATTCTAGCCAACTACGTTGTTCTGCGCCACGCGGAACGACACTTCTTCGTCACTCTATGAGACGGTCATGTTAGACAAGAACGGTTCATGTAGAAAGGATCTCCACAAATGGCTTATTTCAAGAAAAATAATTTTTGCAATCGTCAATGTGTGAGAGTGCAGCTTTAAAGGTTGTGAAACTCATATATTTTTCGCATTTTCTCTTTCGTTCAGTAACATTTATACTTGTATGGTTTTGAAACCATTCAGGGGCATGGAAACCATATCGCGAAGAGCATCCGCTATGCCCGTCGTCATTAGATATTAGTCCACCCGTGTTTGGTCTTCGTCCCCTGTTGATTTGCGTTGCAATTTAAATTCGATCAAACTACGTAGTCCTGAACCATCCGGAACGAAACCTTTTCGTCACTCTATACATAAGAAAGATTTATATCCAAAGAATCTCAACAAATTACTCATTTCATGAAAAATAATTTTGGCCTTCGGTCAATGTGTGAGAGTGCAGCTTTAAAGGTTGTAAAACGCAAATATTTTTCGCATTTTTTGTCCATTTAGTTGATAATTCAAGCCATATCGCGGAGCGCACCCGATATATCCGTCATCACTGAATATATGTCCCCCCCCCCCGTTGATTTGCGTTACAATTTGAATTCTAGCCAACTACGTTGTTCTGCGCCACGCGGAACGACACTTCTTCGTCACTCTATAAGACGGTCATGTTAGACAAGAACGGTTTATGCAGAAAGGATCTCCACAAATGGCTTATTTCAAGAAAAATAATTTTTGCAATCGTCAATGTGTGAGAGTGCAGCTTTAAAGGTTGTGAAACTCATATATTTTTCGCATTTTCTCCTTCGTTCAGTAACATTTATACTTGTATGGTTTTGAAACCATTCAGGGGCATGGAAACCATATAGCGAAGAGCACCCGCCATGCCCGTCATCATTAAAAATTAGTCCCCCCGTGTTTGGTCTTCGTCCCCTGTTGTTTTGCGTTGCAATTTGTATTCGATCAAACTACGTAGTTCTGAACCATCAGGAACGAAACATTTTCGTCACTCTATACATAAGAAAGATTTATATCCAAAGTATCTCAACAAATTACTCATTTTATGAAAAATAATTTTGGCCTTCGGTCAATGTGTGAGAGTGCAGCTTTTAAGGTTGTAAATCGCTACTATTTTCCGCAATTTCTTGTGCATTTATAAACATTGTTTAAATGTCATTAGATAATTCAAGCCACAACGCGGAGAGCACCGGCCATATCCGTGATCATTGAATATTTGTTCCCTGCGCTTTGGCGTCGTCCCCGTTGTTTGAAGTTGCAATTTGAATGCTATCCAACTACGGTGTCCTGCGCCATCCGGAACGACACATCTTTGTCACTCTATGAGACGATCGTGTTAGACAAGAACGGTTTATGTAGATAGGATCTCATTAAATGGCTTATTTCAAGAAAAATAATTTTTACAATCGTCAATGTGTGAGAGTGCAGCTTTAAAGGTTGTAAAACGCTAATATTTTTCGCATTTTCTCCTTCGTTCAGTAACATTTATACTTTTATGGCTTTGTTCGAAGCCATTCATGGGCATGGAAACCATATCGGGAAGAGCACCCGCCATGCCCGTCATCATTGAATATCAGTCCCCCCGTGTTTGGTCTTCGTACCCTGTTGATTTGCGTTGCAATTTAAATTCGATCAAACTACGTAGTCCTGAACCATCCGGAACGAAACCTTTTCGTCACTCTATACATAAGAAAGATTTATATCCAAAGAATCTCAACAAATTGCCCTTTGATGAAAAATAATTTTGGCCTTCGGTCAATGTGTGAGAGTGCAGCTTTAAAGGTTGTAAAACGCTAATATTTTGCGCATTTTCTCCTTCGTTCAGTAACATTTATACTTTTTATGGCTTTGTTCGAAGCCATTCAGGGGCATGGAAAGCATATCGCGGAGAGCACCCGCCATGCCCGTCAGCATTGAATATCAGTCCCCCCGTGTTTGATCTTCGTCCCGTCAAACTACGTAGTCCTGGTTCATAAGAAAGATTTTTATGCAAATTATCTCAAAAAATTGCCCATTTGATGAAAAATAATTTTGGCCTTCGGTCAATGTGTGAGAGTGCAGCTTTAAAGGTTGTAAAACGCTTACATTTTTCGCATTTTCTCGTCCATTTAGTAACATTGTTTATGTTTCTTGAGATAATTCAAGCCACATCGCGGAGAGCACCCGATATATCCGTGATCATTGAATATTTGTTCCCAGCATTTTGGCGTCGTCCCCGTTGTTTTAAGTTGCAATTTGAACTCTATTCAACTACGGTGTCCTGCGCCATCCGGAACGACACATCTTTGTCACTCTATGAGACGGTCATGTTAGACAAGAACGGTTTTTTGTAGAAAGGATCTCCACAAATGGCTCATTTCAAGAAAAATAATTTTTGCAATCGTCAATGTGTGAGAGTGCAGCTTTAAAAGTTGTGAAACTCTAATATTTTTCGCATTTTCTGCTTCGTTCAGTAACATTTATACTTGTATGGCTTTGTCCGAAACCATTCATGGGCATGGAAACCATATCGCAGAGAGCACCCGCCATGCCCGTCATCATTAAATATTAGTCCCCCCGTGTTTGGTCTTCGTCTCCTGTTGATTTGCGTTGCAATTTAAATTCGATCAAACTACCGGAACGAAACATTTTCGTTACTCTATACATAAGAAAGAATTATATCCAAAGTATCTCAACAAATTACTCATTTCATGAAAAATAATTTTGGCTTTCGGTTAATGTGTGAGAGTGCAGCTTTAAAGGTTGTAAAACGCAAATATTTTTCCCATTTTCTTGTCCATTTAGTTGATAATTCAAGCCATATCGCGGAGCGCACCCGATATATCCGTCATCACTGAATATCGATCAAACTTTACTTATAAGAAAGAATTATATCCAAAGTATCTCAACAATTACTCATTTCATGAAAAATAATTTTGGCTTTCGGTTAATGTGTGAGAGTGCAGCTTTAAAGGTTGTAAAACGCAAATATTTTTCGCATTTTTTGTCCATTTAGTTGATAATTCAAGCCATATCGCGGAGCGCACCCGATATATCCGTCATCACTGAATATATGTCCCCCCCGTTTGGGCGTCGTGCCCGTTGATTTGCGTTACAATTTGAATTCTAGCCAACTACGTTGTTCTGCGCCACGCGGAACGACACTTCTTCGTCACTCTATAAGACGGTCATGTTAGACAAGAACGGTTTATGTAGAAAGGATCTCCACAAATGGCTTATTTCAAGAAAAATAATTTTTGCAATCGTCAATGTGTGAGAGTGCAGCTTTAAAGGTTGTGAAACTCATATATTTTTCGCATTTTCTCCTTCGTTCAGTAACATTTATACTTGTATGGTTTTGAAACCATTCAGGGGCATGGAAACCATATCGCGAAGAGCATCCGCTATGCCCGTCGTCATTAAATATCAGTCCCCCCGTGTTTGGTCTTCGTCCCCTGTTGATTTGCGTTGCAATTTAAATTCGATCAAACTACGTTGTCCTGAACCATCCAGAACGAAGTATTTTCGTCACTCTATACATAAGAAAGATTTATATGCTAAGTATCTCAACAAATTGCCCATTTGATGAAAAATAATTTTGGTCTTCGGTCAATGTGTGAGAGTGCAGCTTTAAAGGTTGTAAAACGCTAATATTTTGCGCATTTTCGCCTTCGTTCAGTAACATTTATACTTTTTATGGCTTTGTTCGAACCCATTTAGGGGCATGGAAAGCATATCGCGGAGAGCACCCGCCATGCCCGTCAGCATTGAATATCAGTCCCCCCGTGTTTGATTTTCGTCCCGTCAAACTACGTAGTCCTGGTTCATAAGAAAGATTTTTATGCAAATTATCTCAACAAATTGCCCATTTGATGAAAAATAATTTTGGCCTACGTTGTGTGAGAGTGCAGCTTTAAAGGTTGTAAAACGCTTACATTTTTCGCATTTTCTCGTCCATTTAGTAACATTGTTTATGTTTCTTGAGATAATTCAAGCCACATCGCGGAGAGCACCCGATATATCCGTGATCATTGAATATTTGTTCCCAGCATTTTGGCGTCGTCCCCGTTGTTTTAAGTTGCAATTAGAACTCTATTCAACTACGGTGTCCTGCGCCATCCGGAACGAAACATCTTTGTCAGTCTATGAGACGGTCATGTTAGAAAAGAACGGTTTATGTAGATAGGATCTCCACAAATGGCTCATTTCAAGAAAAATAATTTTTGCAATCGTCAATGTGTGAGAGTGCAGCTTTAAAGGTTGTAAAACGCTAATATTTTTCGCATTTTGTTTTCCATTTAGATGATAATTTAAGCAACAACGCGGAGAGCACCCGCCATATCCGTGATCATTGAAAAGTTTTCACTGCGTTTTGGCGTCGTCACCGTTGTTTTGAGTTGCAATTTGAATTCTAGCCAACTACGGTGTCCTGCGCCATCCGGAACGACACAACTTTGACTCTATATGAGACGGTCATGTTAGACAAGAACGGTTTTTGTAGAAATGATCTCCACAAATGGCTCATTTCAAGAAAAATAATTTTTGCAATCTCAAATGGGTGAGAGTGCAGCTTTAAAAGTTGTGAAACTCTAACATTTTTCGCATTTTCTCCTTCGTTCAGTTACATTTATACTTGTATGGCTTTGTCCGAAACCATTCAAGGGCATGGAAACCATATCGCAGAGAGTACCCGCCATGCCCGTCATCATTAAATATTAGTCCCCCCGTGTTTGGTCTTCGTCTCCTGTTGATTTGCGTTGCAATTTAAATTCGATCAAACTACCGGAACGAAACATTTTCGTCACTCTATACATAAGAAAGAATTATATCCAAAGTATCTCAACAAATTACTCATTTCATGAAAAATAATTTTGGCTTTCGGTTAATGTGTGAGAGTGCAGCTTTAAAGGTTGTAAAACGCAAATATTTTTCGCATTTTCTTGTCCATTTAGTTGATAATTCAAGCCATATCGCGGAGCTCACCCGATATATCAGTCATCACTGAATATCGATCAAACTTTACTTATAAGAAAGAATTATATCCAAAGTATCTCAACAATTACTCATTTCATGAAAAATAATTTTGGCTTTCGGTTAATGTGTGAGAGTGCAGCTTTAAAGGTTGTAAAACGCAAATATTTTTCGCATTTTCTTGTCCATTTAGTTGATAATTCAAGCCATATCGCGGAGCGCACCCGATATATCCGTCATCACTGAATATCTGTCCCCCGCGTTTGGGCGTCGTGCCCGTTGATTTGCGTTACAATTTGAATTCTAGCCAACTACGTTGTTCTGCGCCACGCGGAACGACACTTCTTCGTCACTCTATGAGACGGTCATGTTAGACAAGAACGGTTTATGTAGAAAGGATCTCCACAAATGGCTTATTTCAAGAAAAATAATTTTTGCAATCGTCAATGTGTGAGAGTGCAGCTTTAAAGGTTGTGAAACTCATATATTATTCGCATTTTCTCTTTCGTTCAGTAACATTTATACTTGTATGGTTTTGAAACCATTCAGGGGCATGGAAACCATATCGCGAAGAGCATCCGCTATGCCCGTCGTCATTAGATATTAGTCCACCCATGTTTGGTCTTCGTCCCCTGTTGATTTGCGTTGCAATTTAAATTCGATCAAACTACGTAGTCCTGAACCATCAGGAACGAAACCTTTTCGTCACTCTATACATAAGAAAGATTTATATCCAAAGTATCTCAACAAATTACTCATTTTATGAAAAATAATTTTGGCCTTCGGTCAATGTGTGAGAGTGCAGCTTTTAAGGTTGTAAAACGCTACTATTTTCCGCAATTTCTTGTGCATTTATAAACATTGTTTAAATGTCATTAGATAATTCAAGCCACAACGCGTAGAGCACCGGCCATATCCGTGATCATTGAATATTTGTTCCCTGAGCTTTGGCGTCGTCCCCGTTGTTTGAAGTTGCAATTTGAATGCTATCCAACTACGGTGTCCTGCGCCATCCGGAACGACACATCTTTGTCACTCTATGAGACGGTCATGTTAGACAAGAACGGTTTATGTAGATAGGATCTCATTAAATGGCTTATTTCAAGAAAAATAATTATGGCCTTCGGTCAATGTGTGAGAGTGCAGCTTTAAAGGTTGTAAAACGCTAATATTTTTCGCATTTTCTCCTTCGTTCAGTAACATTTATACTTGTATGGTTTTGAAACCATTCAGGGGCATGGAAACCATATAGCGAAGAGCACCCGTCATCATTAAAAATTAGTCCCCCCGTGTTTGGTCTTCGTCCCCTGTTGTTTTGCGTTGCAATTTGTATTCGATCAAACTACGTAGTCCTGAACCATCAGGAACGAAACATTTTCGTCACTCTATACATAAGAAAGATTTATATCCAAAGTATCTCAACAAATTACTCATTTTATGAAAAATAATTTTGGCCTTCGGTCAATGTGTGAGAGTGCAGCTTTTAAGGTTGTAAAACGCTACTATTTTCCGCAATTTCTTGTGCATTTATAAACATTGTTTAAATGTCATTAGATAATTCAAGCCACAACGCGGAGAGCACCGGCCATATCCGTGATCATTGAATATTTGTTCCCTGCGCTTTGGCGTCGTCCCCGTTGTTTGAAGTTGCAATTTGAATGCTATCCAACTACGGTGTCCTGCGCCATCCGGAACGACACATCTTTGTCACTCTATGAGACGGTCATGTTAGACAAGAACGGTTTATGTAGATAGGATCTCATTAAATGGCTTATTTCAAGAAAAATAATTTTTACAATCGTCAATGTGTGAGAGTGCAGCTTTAAAGGTTGTAAAACGCTAATATTTTTCGCATTTTCTCCTTCGTTCAGTAACATTTATACTTGTATGGTTTTGAAACCATTCAGGGGCATGGAAACCATATCGGGAAGAGCACCCGCCATGCCCGTCATCATTGAATATCAGTCCCCCCGTGTTTGGTCTTCGTCCCCTGTTGATTTGCGTTGCAATTTAAATTCGATCAAACTACGTAGTCCTGAACCATCCGGAACGAAACCTTTTCGTCACTCTATACATAAGAAAGATTTATATCCAAAGAATCTCAACAAATTGCCCTTTGATGAAAAATAATTTTGGCCTTCGGTCAATGTGTGAGAGTGCAGCTTTAAAGGTTGTAAAACGCTAATATTTTGCGCATTTTCTCCTTCGTTCAGTAACATTTATACTTTTTATGGCTTTGTTCGAAGCAATTCAGGGGCATGGAAAGCATATCGCGGAGAGCACCCGCCATGCCCGTCAGCATTGAATATCAGTCCCCCCGTGTTTGATCTTCGTCCCGTCAAACTACGTAGTCCTGGTTCATAAGAAAGATTTTTATGCAAATTATCTCAACAAATTGCCCATTTGATGAAAAATAATTTTGGCCTTCGGTCAATGTGTGAGAGTGCAGCTTTAAAGGTTGTAAAACGCTTACATTTTTCGCATTTTCTCGTCCATTTAGTAACATTGTTTATGTTTCTTGAGATAATTCAAGCCACATCGCGGAGAGCACCCGATATATCCGTGATCATTGAATATTTGTTCCCAGCATTTTGGCGTCGTCCCCGTTGTTTTAAGTTGCAATTTGAACTCTATTCAACTACGGTGTCCTGCGCCATCCTGAACGACACATCTTTGTCACTCTATGAGACGGTCATGTTAGACAAGAACGGTTTTTGTAGAAAGGATCTCCACAAATGGCTCATTTCAAGAAAAATAATTTTTGCAATCGTCAATGTGTGAGAGTGCAGCTTTAAAGGTTGTAAAACGCTAATATTTTTCGCATTTTGTTGTCCATTTAGATGATAATTTAAGCAACAACGCGGAGAGCACCCGCCATATCCGTGATCATTGAAAAGATTTCACTGCGTTTTGGCGTCGTCACCGTTGTTTTGAGTTGCAATTTGAATTCTAGCCAACTACGGTGTCCTGCGCCATCCGGAACGACACAACTTTGTCACTATATGAGACGGTCATGTTAGACATGAACGGTTTTTGTAGAAAGGATCTCCACAAATGGCTCATTTCAAGAAAAATAATTTTTGCAATCTCCAATGGGTGAGAGTGCAGCTTTAAAAGTTGTGAAACTCTAATATTTTTCGCATTTTCTTGTCCATTTAGTTGATAATTCAAGCCATATCGCGGAGCGCACCCGATATATCACTCATTTCATGAAAAATAATTTTGGCTTTCGGTTAATGTGTGAGAGTGCAGCTTTAAAGGTTGTAAAACGCAAATATTTTTCGCATTTTCTTGTCCATTTAGTTGATAATTCAAGCCATATCGCGGAGCGCACCCGATATATCAGTCATCACTGAATATCGATCAAACTTTACTTATTAGAAAGAATTATATCCAAAGTATCTCAACAATTACTCATTTCATGAAAAATAATTTTGGCTTTCGGTTAATGTGTGAGAGTGCAGCTTTAAAGGTTGTAAAACGCAAATATTTTTCGCATTTTCTTGTCCATTTAGTTGATAATTCAAGCCATATCGCGCAGCGCACCCGATATATCCGTCATCACTGAATATCTGTCCCCCGCGTTTGGGCGTCGTGCCCGTTGATTTGCGTTACAATTTGAATTCTAGCCAACTACGTTGTTCTGCGCCACGCGGAACGACACTTCTTCGTCACTCTATGAGACGGTCATGTTAGACAAGAACGGTTTATGTAGAAAGGATCTCCACAAATGGCTTATTTCAAGAAAAATAATTTTTGCAATCGTCAATGTGTGAGAGTGCAGCTTTAAAGGTTGTGAAACTCATATATTTTTCGCATTTTCTCCTTCGTTCAGTAACATTTATACTTTTATGGTTTTGAAATCATTCAGGGGCATGGAAACCATATCGCGAAGAGCATCCGCTATGCCCGTCGTCATTAGATATTAGTCCACCCGTGTTTGGTCTTCGTCCCCTGTTGATTTGCGTTGCAATTTAAATTCGATCAAACTACGTAGTCCTGAACCATCCGGAACGAAACCTTTTCGTCACTCTATACATAAGAAAGATTTATATCCAATGAATCTCAACAAATTACTCATTTCATGAAAAATAATTTTGGCCTTCGGTCAATGTGTGAGAGTGCAGCTTTAAAGGTTGTAAAACGCTAATATTTTTCGCATTTTCTCCTTCGTTCAGTAACATTTATACTTGTATGGTTTTGAAACCATTCAGGGGCATGGAAACCATATAGCGAAGAGCACCCGCCATGCCCGTCATCATTAAAAATTAGTCCCCCCGTGTTTGGTCTTCGTCCCCTGTTGTTTTGCGTTGCAATTTGTATTCGATCAAACTACGTAGTCCTGAACCATCAGGAACGAAACATTTTCGTCACTCTATACATAAGAAAGATTTATATCCAAAGTATCTCAACAAATTACTCATTTTATGAAAAATAATTTTGGCCTTCGGTCAATATGTGAGAGTGCAGCTTTTAAGGTTGTAAAACGCTACTATTTTCCGCAATTTCTTGTGCATTTATAAACATTGTTTAAATGTCATTAGATAATTCAAGCCAAAACGCGGAGAGCACCGGCCATATCCGTGATCATTGAATATTTGTTCCCTGCGCTTTGGCGTCGTCCCCGTTGTTTGAAGTTGCAATTTGAATGCTATCCAACTACGGTGTCCTGCGCCATCCGGAACGAAACCTTTTCGTCACTCTATACATAAGAAAGATTTATATCCAAAGAATCTCAACAAATTGCCCTTTGATGAAAAATAATTTTGGCCTTCGGTCAATGTGTGAGAGTGCAGCTTTAAAGGTTGTAAAACGCTAATATTTTGCGCATTTTCTCCTTCTTTCAGTAACATTTATACTTTTTATGGCTTTGTTCGCAGCCATTCAGGGGCATGGAAAGCATATCGCGGAGAGCACCCGCCATGCCCGTCAGCATTGAATATCAGTCCCCCCGTGTTTGATCTTCGTCCCGTCAAACTACGTAGTCCTGGTTCGTAAGAAAGATTTTTATGCAAATAATCTCAACAAATTGCCCATTTGATGAAAAATAATTTTGGCCTACGGTCAATGTGTGAGAGTGCAGCTTTAAAGGTTGTAAAACGCTTACATTTTTCGCATTTTCTTGTCCATTTAGTAACATTGTTTATGTTTCTTGAGATAATTCAAGCCACATCGCGGAGAGCACCCGATATATCCGTGATCATTGAATATTTGTTCCCAGCATTTTGGCGTCGTCCCCGTTGTTTTAAGTTGCAATTTGAATTCTAGCCAACTACGGTGTCCTGCGCCATCCGGAACGAAACATCTTTGTCAGTCTATGAGACGGTCATGTTAGAAAAGAACGGTTTATGTAGATAGGATCTCCACAAATGGCTCATTTCAAGAAAAATAATTTTTGCAATCGTCAATGTGTGAGAGTGCAGCTTTAAAGGTTGTAAAACGCTAATATTTTTCGCATTTTGTTGTCCATTTAGATGATAATTTAAGCAACAACGCGGAGAGCACCCGCCATATCCGTGATCATTGAAAAGTTTTCACTGCGTTTTGGCGTCGTCACCGTTGTTTTGAGTTGCAATTTGAATTCTAGCCAACTACGTTGTTCTGCGCCACGCGGAACGACACTTCTTCGTCACTCTATGAGACGGTCATGTTAGACAAGAACGGTCATCATTAAATATTAGTCCCCCCGTGTTTGGTCTTCGTCTCCTGTTGATTTGCGTTGCAATTTAAATTCGATCAAACTACCGGAACGAAACATTTTCGTCACTCTATACATAAGAAAGAATTATATCCAAAGTATCTCAACAAATTACTCATTTCATGAAAAATAATTTTGGCTTTCGGTTAATGTGTGAGAGTGCAGCTTTAAAGGTTGTAAAACGCAAATATTTTTCGCATTTTCTTGTCCATTTAGTTGATAATTCAAGCCATATCGCGGAGCGCACCCGATATATCCGTCATCACTGAATATCTGTCCCCCGCGTTTGGGCGTCGTGCCCGTTGATTTGCGTTACAATTTGAATTCTAGCCAACTACGTTGTTCTGCGCCACGCGGAACGACACTTCTTCGTCACTCTATGAGACGGTCATGTTAGACAAGAACGGTTCATGTAGAAAGGATCTCCACAAATGGCTTATTTCAAGAAAAATAATTTTTGCAATCGTCAATGTGTGAGAGTGCAGCTTTAAAGGTTGTGAAACTCATATATTTTTCGCATTTTCTCTTTCGTTCAGTAACATTTATACTTGTATGGTTTTGAAACCATTCAGGGGCATGGAAACCATATCGCGAAGAGCATCCGCTATGCCCGTCGTCATTAGATATTAGTCCACCCGTGTTTGGTCTTCGTCCCCTGTTGATTTGCGTTGCAATTTAAATTCGATCAAACTACGTAGTCCTGAACCATCCGGAACGAAACCTTTTCGTCACTCTATACATAAGAAAGATTTATATCCAAAGAATCTCAACAAATTACTCATTTCATGAAAAATAATTTTGGCCTTCGGTCAATGTGTGAGAGTGCAGCTTTAAAGGTTGTAAAACGCAAATATTTTTCGCATTTTTTGTCCATTTAGTTGATAATTCAAGCCATATCGCGGAGCGCACCCGATATATCCGTCATCACTGAATATATGTCCCCCCCCCGTTGATTTGCGTTACAATTTGAATTCTAGCCAACTACGTTGTTCTGCGCCACGCGGAACGACACTTCTTCGTCACTCTATAAGACGGTCATGTTAGACAAGAACGGTTTATGTAGAAAGGATCTCCACAAATGGCTTATTTCAAGAAAAATAATTTTTGCAATCGTCAATGTGTGAGAGTGCAGCTTTAAAGGTTGTGAAACTCATATATTTTTCGCATTTTCTCCTTCGTTCAGTAACATTTATACTTGTATGGTTTTGAAACCATTCAGGGGCATGGAAACCATATAGCGAAGAGCACCCGCCATGCCCGTCATCATTAAAAATTAGTCCCCCCGTGTTTGGTCTTCGTCCCCTGTTGTTTTGCGTTGCAATTTGTATTCGATCAAACTACGTAGTTCTGAACCATCAGGAACGAAACATTTTCGTCACTCTATACATAAGAAAGATTTATATCCAAAGTATCTCAACAAATTACTCATTTTATGAAAAATAATTTTGGCCTTCGGTCAATGTGTGAGAGTGCAGCTTTTAAGGTTGTAAATCGCTACTATTTTCCGCAATTTCTTGTGCATTTATAAACATTGTTTAAATGTCATTAGATAATTCAAGCCACAACGCGGAGAGCACCGGCCATATCCGTGATCATTGAATATTTGTTCCCTGCGCTTTGGCGTCGTCCCCGTTGTTTGAAGTTGCAATTTGAATGCTATCCAACTACGGTGTCCTGCGCCATCCGGAACGACACATCTTTGTCACTCTATGAGACGATCGTGTTAGACAAGAACGGTTTATGTAGATAGGATCTCATTAAATGGCTTATTTCAAGAAAAATAATTTTTACAATCGTCAATGTGTGAGAGTGCAGCTTTAAAGGTTGTAAAACGCTAATATTTTTCGCATTTTCTCCTTCGTTCAGTAACATTTATACTTTTATGGCTTTGTTCGAAGCCATTCATGGGCATGGAAACCATATCGGGAAGAGCACCCGCCATGCCCGTCATCATTGAATATCAGTCCCCCCGTGTTTGGTCTTCGTCCCCTGTTGATTTGCGTTGCAATTTAAATTCGATCAAACTACGTAGTCCTGAACCATCCGGAACGAAACCTTTTCGTCACTCTATACATAAGAAAGATTTATATCCAAAGAATCTCAACAAATTGCCCTTTGATGAAAAATAATTTTGGCCTTCGGTCAATGTGTGAGAGTGCAGCTTTAAAGGTTGTAAAACGCTAATATTTTGCGCATTTTCTCCTTCGTTCAGTAACATTTATACTTTTTATGGCTTTGTTCGAAGCCATTCAGGGGCATGGAAAGCATATCGCGGAGAGCACCCGCCATGCCCGTCAGCATTGAATATCAGTCCCCCCGTGTTTGATCTTCGTCCCGTCAAACTACGTAGTCCTGGTTCATAAGAAAGATTTTTATGCAAATTATCTCAACAAATTGCCCATTTGATGAAAAATAATTTTGGCCTTCGGTCAATGTGTGAGAGTGCAGCTTTAAAGGTTGTAAAACGCTTACATTTTTCGCATTTTCTCGTCCATTTAGTAACATTGTTTATGTTTCTTGAGATAATTCAAGCCACATCGCGGAGAGCACCCGATATATCCGTGATCATTGAATATTTGTTCCCAGCATTTTGGCGTCGTCCCCGTTGTTTTAAGTTGCAATTTGAACTCTATTCAACTACGGTGTCCTGCGCCATCCGGAACGACACATCTTTGTCACTCTATGAGACGGTCATGTTAGACAAGAACGGTTTTTGTAGAAAGGATCTCCACAAATGGCTCATTTCAAGAAAAATAATTTTTGCAATCGTCAATGTGTGAGAGTGCAGCTTTAAAAGTTGTGAAACTCTAATATTTTTCGCATTTTCTGCTTCGTTCAGTAACATTTATACTTGTATGGCTTTGTCCGAAACCATTCATGGGCATGGAAACCATATCGCAGAGAGCACCCGCCATGCCCGTCATCATTAAATATTAGTCCCCCCGTGTTTGGTCTTCGTCTCCTGTTGATTTGCGTTGCAATTTAAATTCGATCAAACTACCGGAACGAAACATTTTCGTTACTCTATACATAAGAAAGAATTATATCCAAAGTATCTCAACAAATTACTCATTTCATGAAAAATAATTTTGGCTTTCGGTTAATGTGTGAGAGTGCAGCTTTAAAGGTTGTAAAACGCAAATATTTTTCCCATTTTCTTGTCCATTTAGTTGATAATTCAAGCCATATCGCGGAGCGCACCCGATATATCAGTCATCACTGAATATCGATCAAACTTTACTTATAAGAAAGAATTATATCCAAAGTATCTCAACAATTACTCATTTCATGAAAAATAATTTTGGCTTTCGGTTAATGTGTGAGAGTGCAGCTTTAAAGGTTGTAAAACGCAAATATTTTTCGCATTTTCTTGTCCATTTAGTTGATAATTCAAGCCATATCGCGGAGCGCACCCGATATATCCGTCATCACTGAATATCTGTCCCCCGCGTTTGGGCGTCGTGCCCGTTGATTTGCGTTACAATTTGAATTCTAGCCAACTACGTTGTTCTGCGCCACGCGGAACGACACTTCTTCGTCACTCTATGAGACGGTCATGTTAGACAAGAACGGTTTATGTAGAAAGGATCTCCACAAATGGCTTATTTCAAGAAAAATAATTTTTGCAATCGTCAATGTGTGAGAGTGCAGCTTTAAAGGTTGTGAAACTCATATATTATTCGCATTTTCTCTTTCGTTCAGTAACATTTATACTTGTATGGTTTTGAAACCATTCAGGGGCATGGAAACCATATCGCGAAGAGCATCCGCTATGCCCGTCGTCATTAGATATTAGTCCACCCATGTTTGGTCTTCGTCCCCTGTTGATTTGCGTTGCAATTTAAATTCGATCAAACTACGTAGTCCTGAACCATCAGGAACGAAACCTTTTCGTCACTCTATACATAAGAAAGATTTATATCCAAAGTATCTCAACAAATTACTCATTTTATGAAAAATAATTTTGGCCTTCGGTCAATGTGTGAGAGTGCAGCTTTTAAGGTTGTAAAACGCTACTATTTTCCGCAATTTCTTGTGCATTTATAAACATTGTTTAAATGTCATTAGATAATTCAAGCCACAACGCGTAGAGCACCGGCCATATCCGTGATCATTGAATATTTGTTCCCTGAGCTTTGGCGTCGTCCCCGTTGTTTGAAGTTGCAATTTGAATGCTATCCAACTACGGTGTCCTGCGCCATCCGGAACGACACATCTTTGTCACTCTATGAGACGGTCATGTTAGACAAGAACGGTTTATGTAGATAGGATCTCATTAAATGGCTTATTTCAAGAAAAATAATTATGGCCTTCGGTCAATGTGTGAGAGTGCAGCTTTAAAGGTTGTAAAACGCTAATATTTTTCGCATTTTCTCCTTCGTTCAGTAACATTTATACTTGTATGGTTTTGAAACCATTCAGGGGCATGGAAACCATATAGCGAAGAGCACCCGTCATCATTAAAAATTAGTCCCCCCGTGTTTGGTCTTCGTCCCCTGTTGTTTTGCGTTGCAATTTGTATTCGATCAAACTACGTAGTCCTGAACCATCAGGAACGAAACATTTTCGTCACTCTATACATAAGAAAGATTTATATCCAAAGTATCTCAACAAATTACTCATTTTATGAAAAATAATTTTGGCCTTCGGTCAATGTGTGAGAGTGCAGCTTTTAAGGTTGTAAAACGCTACTATTTTCCGCAATTTCTTGTGCATTTATAAACATTGTTTAAATGTCATTAGATAATTCAAGCCACAACGCGGAGAGCACCGGCCATATCCGTGATCATTGAATATTTGTTCCCTGCGCTTTGGCGTCGTCCCCGTTGTTTGAAGTTGCAATTTGAATGCTATCCAACTACGGTGTCCTGCGCCATCCGGAACGACACATCTTTGTCACTCTATGAGACGGTCATGTTAGACAAGAACGGTTTATGTAGATAGGATCTCATTAAATGGCTTATTTCAAGAAAAATAATTTTTACAATCGTCAATGTGTGAGAGTGCAGCTTTAAAGGTTGTAAAACGCTAATATTTTTCGCATTTTCTCCTTCGTTCAGTAACATTTATACTTGTATGGTTTTGAAACCATTCAGGGGCATGGAAACCATATCGGGAAGAGCACCCGCCATGCCCGTCATCATTGAATATCAGTCCCCCCGTGTTTGGTCTTCGTCCCCTGTTGATTTGCGTTGCAATTTAAATTCGATCAAACTACGTAGTCCTGAACCATCCGGAACGAAACCTTTTCGTCACTCTATACATAAGAAAGATTTATATCCAAAGAATCTCAACAAATTGCCCTTTGATGAAAAATAATTTTGGCCTTCGGTCAATGTGTGAGAGTGCAGCTTTAAAGGTTGTAAAACGCTAATATTTTGCGCATTTTCTCCTTCGTTCAGTAACATTTATACTTTTTATGGCTTTGTTCGAAGCCATTCAGGGGCATGGAAAGCATATCGCGGAGAGCACCCGCCATGCCCGTCAGCATTGAATATCAGTCCCCCCGTGTTTGATCTTCGTCCCGTCAAACTACGTAGTCCTGGTTCATAAGAAAGATTTTTATGCAAATTATCTCAACAAATTGCCCATTTGATGAAAAATAATTTTGGCCTTCGGTCAATGTGTGAGAGTGCAGCTTTAAAGGTTGTAAAACGCTTACATTTTTCGCATTTTCTCGTCCATTTAGTAACATTGTTTATGTTTCTTGAGATAATTCAAGCCACATCGCGGAGAGCACCCGATATATCCGTGATCATTGAATATTTGTTCCCAGCATTTTGGCGTCGTCCCCGTTGTTTTAAGTTGCAATTTGAACTCTATTCAACTACGGTGTCCTGCGCCATCCGGAACGACACATCTTTGTCACTCTATGAGACGGTCATGTTAGACAAGAACGGTTTTTGTAGAAAGGATCTCCACAAATGGCTCATTTCAAGAAAAATAATTTTTGCAATCGTCAATGTGTGAGAGTGCAGCTTTAAAGGTTGTAAAACGCTAATATTTTTCGCATTTTGTTGTCCATTTAGATGATAATTTAAGCAACAACGCGGAGAGCACCCGCCATATCCGTGATCATTGAAAAGATTTCACTGCGTTTTGGCGTCGTCACCGTTGTTTTGAGTTGCAATTTGAATTCTAGCCAACTACGGTGTCCTGCGCCATCCGGAACGACACAACTTTGTCACTATATGAGACGGTCATGTTAGACATGAACGGTTTTTGTAGAAAGGATCTCCACAAATGGCTCATTTCAAGAAAAATAATTTTTGCAATCTCCAATGGGTGAGAGTGCAGCTTTAAAAGTTGTGAAACTCTAATATTTTTCGCATTTTCTTGTCCATTTAGTTGATAATTCAAGCCATATCGCGGAGCGCACCCGATATATCACTCATTTCATGAAAAATAATTTTGGCTTTCGGTTAATGTGTGAGAGTGCAGCTTTAAAGGTTGTAAAACGCAAATATTTTTCGCATTTTCTTGTCCATTTAGTTGATAATTCAAGCCATATCGCGGAGCGCACCCGATATATCAGTCATCACTGAATATCGATCAAACTTTACTTATTAGAAAGAATTATATCCAAAGTATCTCAACAATTACTCATTTCATGAAAAATAATTTTGGCTTTCGGTTAATGTGTGAGAGTGCAGCTTTAAAGGTTGTAAAACGCAAATATTTTTCGCATTTTCTTGTCCATTTAGTTGATAATTCAAGCCATATCGCGCAGCGCACCCGATATATCCGTCATCACTGAATATCTGTCCCCCGCGTTTGGGCGTCGTGCCCGTTGATTTGCGTTACAATTTGAATTCTAGCCAACTACGTTGTTCTGCGCCACGCGGAACGACACTTCTTCGTCACTCTATGAGACGGTCATGTTAGACAAGAACGGTTTATGTAGAAAGGATCTCCACAAATGGCTTATTTCAAGAAAAATAATTTTTGCAATCGTCAATGTGTGAGAGTGCAGCTTTAAAGGTTGTGAAACTCATATATTTTTCGCATTTTCTCCTTCGTTCAGTAACATTTATACTTTTATGGTTTTGAAATCATTCAGGGGCATGGAAACCATATCGCGAAGAGCATCCGCTATGCCCGTCGTCATTAGATATTAGTCCACCCGTGTTTGGTCTTCGTCCCCTGTTGATTTGCGTTGCAATTTAAATTCGATCAAACTACGTAGTCCTGAACCATCCGGAACGAAACCTTTTCGTCACTCTATACATAAGAAAGATTTATATCCAATGAATCTCAACAAATTACTCATTTCATGAAAAATAATTTTGGCCTTCGGTCAATGTGTGAGAGTGCAGCTTTAAAGGTTGTAAAACGCTAATATTTTTCGCATTTTCTCCTTCGTTCAGTAACATTTATACTTGTATGGTTTTGAAACCATTCAGGGGCATGGAAACCATATAGCGAAGAGCACCCGCCATGCCCGTCATCATTAAAAATTAGTCCCCCCGTGTTTGGTCTTCGTCCCCTGTTGTTTTGCGTTGCAATTTGTATTCGATCAAACTACGTAGTCCTGAACCATCAGGAACGAAACATTTTCGTCACTCTATACATAAGAAAGATTTATATCCAAAGTATCTCAACAAATTACTCATTTTATGAAAAATAATTTTGGCCTTCGGTCAATATGTGAGAGTGCAGCTTTTAAGGTTGTAAAACGCTACTATTTTCCGCAATTTCTTGTGCATTTATAAACATTGTTTAAATGTCATTAGATAATTCAAGCCAAAACGCGGAGAGCACCGGCCATATCCGTGATCATTGAATATTTGTTCCCTGCGCTTTGGCGTCGTCCCCGTTGTTTGAAGTTGCAATTTGAATGCTATCCAACTACGGTGTCCTGCGCCATCCGGAACGAAACCTTTTCGTCACTCTATACATAAGAAAGATTTATATCCAAAGAATCTCAACAAATTGCCCTTTGATGAAAAATAATTTTGGCCTTCGGTCAATGTGTGAGAGTGCAGCTTTAAAGGTTGTAAAACGCTAATATTTTGCGCATTTTCTCCTTCTTTCAGTAACATTTATACTTTTTATGGCTTTGTTCGCAGCCATTCAGGGGCATGGAAAGCATATCGCGGAGAGCACCCGCCATGCCCGTCAGCATTGAATATCAGTCCCCCCGTGTTTGATCTTCGTCCCGTCAAACTACGTAGTCCTGGTTCATAAGAAAGATTTTTATGCAAATAATCTCAACAAATTGCCCATTTGATGAAAAATAATTTTGGCCTACGGTCAATGTGTGAGAGTGCAGCTTTAAAGGTTGTAAAACGCTTACATTTTTCGCATTTTCTTGTCCATTTAGTAACATTGTTTATGTTTCTTGAGATAATTCAAGCCACATCGCGGAGAGCACCCGATATATCCGTGATCATTGAATATTTGTTCCCAGCATTTTGGCGTCGTCCCCGTTGTTTTAAGTTGCAATTTGAATTCTAGCCAACTACGGTGTCCTGCGCCATCCGGAACGAAACATCTTTGTCAGTCTATGAGACGGTCATGTTAGAAAAGAACGGTTTATGTAGATAGGATCTCCACAAATGGCTCATTTCAAGAAAAATAATTTTTGCAATCGTCAATGTGTGAGAGTGCAGCTTTAAAGGTTGTAAAACGCTAATATTTTTCGCATTTTGTTGTCCATTTAGATGATAATTTAAGCAACAACGCGGAGAGCACCCGCCATATCCGTGATCATTGAAAAGTTTTCACTGCGTTTTGGCGTCGTCACCGTTGTTTTGAGTTGCAATTTGAATTCTAGCCAACTACGTTGTTCTGCGCCACGCGGAACGACACTTCTTCGTCACTCTATGAGACGGTCATGTTAGACAAGAACGGTCATCATTAAATATTAGTCCCCCCGTGTTTGGTCTTCGTCTCCTGTTGATTTGCGTTGCAATTTAAATTCGATCAAACTACCGGAACGAAACATTTTCCTCACTCTATACATAAGAAAGAATTATATCCAAAGTATCTCAACAAATTACTCATTTCATGAAAAATAATTTTGGCTTTCGGTTAATGTGTGAGAGTGCAGCTTTAAAGGTTGTAAAACGCAAATATTTTTCGCATTTTCTTGTCCATTTAGTTGATAATTCAAGCCATATCGCGGAGCGCACCCGATATATCCGTCATCACTGAATATCTGTCCCCCGCGTTTGGGCGTCGTGCCCGTTGATTTGCGTTACAATTTGAATTCTAGCCAACTACGTTGTTCTGCGCCACGCGGAACGACACTTCTTCGTCACTCTATGAGACGGTCATGTTAGACAAGAACGGTTCATGTAGAAAGGATCTCCACAAATGGCTTATTTCAAGAAAAATAATTTTTGCAATCGTCAATGTGTGAGAGTGCAGCTTTAAAGGTTGTGAAACTCATATATTTTTCGCATTTTCTCTTTCGTTCAGTAACATTTATACTTGTATGGTTTTGAAACCATTCAGGGGCATGGAAACCATATCGCGAAGAGCATCCGCTATGCCCGTCGTCATTAGATATTAGTCCACCCGTGTTTGGTCTTCGTCCCCTGTTGATTTGCGTTGCAATTTAAATTCGATCAAACTACGTAGTCCTGAACCATCCGGAACGAAACCTTTTCGTCACTCTATACATAAGAAAGATTTATATCCAAAGAATCTCAACAAATTACTCATTTCATGAAAAATAATTTTGGCCTTCGGTCAATGTGTGAGAGTGCAGCTTTAAAGGTTGTAAAACGCAAATATTTTTCGCATTTTTTGTCCATTTAGTTGATAATTCAAGCCATATCGCGGAGCGCACCCGATATATCCGTCAACACTGAATATATGTCCCCCCCCCGTTGATTTGCGTTACAATTTGAATTCTAGCCAACTACGTTGTTCTGCGCCACGCGGAACGACACTTCTTCGTCACTCTATGAGACGGTCATGTTAGACAAGAACGGTTTATGCAGAAAGGATCTCCACAAATGGCTTATTTCAAGAAAAATAATTTTTGCAATCGTCAATGTGTGAGAGTGCAGCTTTAAAGGTTGTGAAACTCATATATTTTTCGCATTTTCTCCTTCGTTCAGTAACATTTATACTTGTATGGTTTTGAAACCATTCAGGGGCATGGAAACCATATAGCGAAGAGCACCCGCCATGCCCGTCATCATTAAAAATTAGTCCCCCCGTGTTTGGTCTTCGTCCCCTGTTGTTTTGCGTTGCAATTTGTATTCGATCAAACTACGTAGTTCTGAACCATCAGGAACGAAACATTTTCGTCACTCTATACATAAGAAAGATTTATATCCAAAGTATCTCAACAAATTACTCATTTTATGAAAAATAATTTTGGCCTTCGGTCAATGTGTGAGAGTGCAGCTTTTAAGGTTGTAAATCGCTACTATTTTCCGCAATTTCTTGTGCATTTATAAACATTGTTTAAATGTCATTAGATAATTCAAGCCACAACGCGGAGAGCACCGGCCATATCCGTGATCATTGAATATTTGTTCCCTGCGCTTTGGCGTCGTCCCCGTTGTTTGAAGTTGCAATTTGAATGCTATCCAACTACGGTGTCCTGCGCCATCCGGAACGACACATCTTTGTCACTCTATGAGACGATCGTGTTAGACAAGAACGGTTTATGTAGATAGGATCTCATTAAATGGCTTATTTCAAGAAAAATAATTTTTACAATCGTCAATGTGTGAGAGTGCAGCTTTAAAGGTTGTAAAACGCTAATATTTTTCGCATTTTCTCCTTCGTTCAGTAACATTTATACTTTTATGGCTTTGTTCGAAGCCATTCATGGGCATGGAAACCATATCGGGAAGAGCACCCGCCATGCCCGTCATCATTGAATATCAGTCCCCCCGTGTTTGGTCTTCGTCCCCTGTTGATTTGCGTTGCAATTTAAATTCGATCAAACTACGTAGTCCTGAACCATCCGGAACGAAACCTTTTCGTCACTCTATACATAAGAAAGATTTATATCCAAAGAATCTCAACAAATTGCCCTTTGATGAAAAATAATTTTGGCCTTCGGTCAATGTGTGAGAGTGCAGCTTTAAAGGTTGTAAAACGCTAATATTTTGCGCATTTTCTCCTTCGTTCAGTAACATTTATACTTTTTATGGCTTTGTTCGAAGCCATTCAGGGGCATGGAAAGCATATCGCGGAGAGCACCCGCCATGCCCGTCAGCATTGAATATCAGTCCCCCCGTGTTTGATCTTCGTCCCGTCAAACTACGTAGTCCTGGTTCATAAGAAAGATTTTTATGCAAATTATCTCAAAAAATTGCCCATTTGATGAAAAATAATTTTGGCCTTCGGTCAATGTGTGAGAGTGCAGCTTTAAAGGTTGTAAAACGCTTACATTTTTCGCATTTTCTCGTCCATTTAGTAACATTGTTTATGTTTCTTGAGATAATTCAAGCCACATCGCGGAGAGCACCCGATATATCCGTGATCATTGAATATTTGTTCCCAGCATTTTGGCGTCGTCCCCGTTGTTTTAAGTTGCAATTTGAACTCTATTCAACTACGGTGTCCTGCGCCATCCGGAACGACACATCTTTGTCACTCTATGAGACGGTCATGTTAGACAAGAACGGTTTTTGTAGAAAGGATCTCCACAAATGGCTCATTTCAAGAAAAATAATTTTTGCAATCGTCAATGTGTGAGAGTGCAGCTTTAAAAGTTGTGAAACTCTAATATTTTTCGCATTTTCTGCTTCGTTCAGTAACATTTATACTTGTATGGCTTTGTCCGAAACCATTCATGGGCATGGAAACCATATCGCAGAGAGCACCCGCCATGCCCGTCATCATTAAATATTAGTCCCCCCGTGTTTGGTCTTCGTCTCCTGTTGATTTGCGTTGCAATTTAAATTCGATCAAACTACCGGAACGAAACATTTTCGTTACTCTATACATAAGAAAGAATTATATCCAAAGTATCTCAACAAATTACTCATTTCATGAAAAATAATTTTGGCTTTCGGTTAATGTGTGAGAGTGCAGCTTTAAAGGTTGTAAAACGCAAATATTTTTCCCATTTTCTTGTCCATTTAGTTGATAATTCAAGCCATATCGCGGAGCGCACCCGATATATCCGTCATCACTGAATATCGATCAAACTTTACTTATAAGAAAGAATTATATCCAAAGTATCTCAACAATTACTCATTTCATGAAAAATAATTTTGGCTTTCGGTTAATGTGTGAGAGTGCAGCTTTAAAGGTTGTAAAACGCAAATATTTTTCGCATTTTTTGTCCATTTAGTTGATAATTCAAGCCATATCGCGGAGCGCACCCGATATATCCGTCATCACTGAATATATGTCCCCCCCGTTTGGGCGTCGTGCCCGTTGATTTGCGTTACAATTTGAATTCTAGCCAACTACGTTGTTCTGCGCCACGCGGAACGACACTTCTTCGTCACTCTATAAGACGGTCATGTTAGACAAGAACGGTTTATGTAGAAAGGATCTCCACAAATGGCTTATTTCAAGAAAAATAATTTTTGCAATCGTCAATGTGTGAGAGTGCAGCTTTAAAGGTTGTGAAACTCATATATTTTTCGCATTTTCTCCTTCGTTCAGTAACATTTATACTTGTATGGTTTTGAAACCATTCAGGGGCATGGAAACCATATCGCGAAGAGCATCCGCTATGCCCGTCGTCATTAAATATCAGTCCCCCCGTGTTTGGTCTTCGTCCCCTGTTGATTTGCGTTGCAATTTAAATTCGATCAAACTACGTTGTCCTGAACCATCCAGAACGAAGTATTTTCGTCACTCTATACATAAGAAAGATTTATATGCTAAGTATCTCAACAAATTGCCCATTTGATGAAAAATAATTTTGGTCTTCGGTCAATGTGTGAGAGTGCAGCTTTAAAGGTTGTAAAACGCTAATATTTTGCGCATTTTCGCCTTCGTTCAGTAACATTTATACTTTTTATGGCTTTGTTCGAACCCATTTAGGGGCATGGAAAGCATATCGCGGAGAGCACCCGCCATGCCCGTCAGCATTGAATATCAGTCCCCCCGTGTTTGATTTTCGTCCCGTCAAACTACGTAGTCCTGGTTCATAAGAAAGATTTTTATGCAAATTATCTCAACAAATTGCCCATTTGATGAAAAATAATTTTGGCCTACGTTGTGTGAGAGTGCAGCTTTAAAGGTTGTAAAACGCTTACATTTTTCGCATTTTCTCGTCCATTTAGTAACATTGTTTATGTTTCTTGAGATAATTCAAGCCACATCGCGGAGAGCACCCGATATATCCGTGATCATTGAATATTTGTTCCCAGCATTTTGGCGTCGTCCCCGTTGTTTTAAGTTGCAATTAGAACTCTATTCAACTACGGTGTCCTGCGCCATCCGGAACGAAACATCTTTGTCAGTCTATGAGACGGTCATGTTAGAAAAGAACGGTTTATGTAGATAGGATCTCCACAAATGGCTCATTTCAAGAAAAATAATTTTTGCAATCGTCAATGTGTGAGAGTGCAGCTTTAAAGGTTGTAAAACGCTAATATTTTTCGCATTTTGTTGTCCATTTAGATGATAATTTAAGCAACAACGCGGAGAGCACCCGCCATATCCGTGATCATTGAAAAGTTTTCACTGCGTTTTGGCGTCGTCACCGTTGTTTTGAGTTGCAATTTGAATTCTAGCCAACTACGGTGTCCTGCGCCATCCGGAACGACACAACTTTGTCACTATATGAGACGGTCATGTTAGACAAGAACGGTTTTTGTAGAAAGGATCTCCACAAATGGCTCATTTCAAGAAAAATAATTTTTGCAATCTCCAATGGGTGAGAGTGCAGCTTTAAAAGTTGTGAAACTCTAATATTTTTCGCATTTTCTCCTTCGTTCAGTTACATTTATACTTGTATGGCTTTGTCCGAAACCATTCAAGGGCATGGAAACCATATCGCAGAGAGCACCCGCCATGCCCGTCATCATTAAATATTAGTCCCCCCGTGTTTGGTCTTCGTCTGCTGTTGATTTGCGTTGCAATTTAAATTCGATCAAACTACCGGAACGAAACATTTTCGTCACTCTATACATAAGAAAGAATTATATCCAAAGTATCTCAACAAATTACTCATTTCATGAAAAATAATTTTGGCTTTCGGTTAATGTGTGAGAGTGCAGCTTTAAAGGTTGTAAAACGCAAATATTTTTCGCATTTTCTTGTCCATTTAGTTGATAATTCAAGCCATATCGCGTAGCGCACCCGATATATCCGTCATCACTGAATATCTGTCCCCCGCGTTTGGGCGTCGTGCCCGTTGATTTGCGTTACAATTTGAATTCTAGCCAACTACGTTGTTCTGCGCCACGCGGAACGACACTTCTTCGTCACTCTATGAGACGGTCATGTTAGACAAGAACGGTTTATGTAGAAAGGATCTCCACAAATGGCTTATTTCAAGAAAAATAATTTTTGCAATCGTCAATGTGTGAGAGTGTAGCTTTAAAGGTTGTGAAACTCATATATTTTTCGCATTTTCTCTTTCGTTCAGTAACATTTATACTTGTATGGTTTTGAAACCATTCAGGGGCATGGAAACCATATCGCGAAGAGCATCCGCTATGCCCGTCGTCATTAGATATTAGTCCACCCGTGTTTGGTCTTCGTCCCCTGTTGATTTGCGTTGCAATTTAAATTCGATCAAACTACGTAGTCCTGAACCATCCGGAACGAAACCTTTTCGTCACTCTATACATAAGAAAGATTTATATCCAAAGAATCTCATTAAATGGCTTATTTCAAGAAAAATAATTTTTACAATCGTCAATGTGTGAGAGTGCAGCTTTAAAGGTTGTAAAACGCTAATATTTTTCGCATTTTCTCCTTCGTTCAGTAACATTTATACTTGTATGGTTTTGAAACCATTCAGGGGCATGGAAACCATATAGCGAAGAGCACCCGCCATGCCCGTCATCATTAAAAATTAGTCCCCCCGTGTTTGGTCTTCGTCCCCTGTTGTTTTGCGTTGCAATTTGTATTCGATCAAACTACGTAGTTCTGAACCATCAGGAACGAAACATTTTCGTCACTCTATACATAAGAAAGATTTATATCCAAAGTATCTCAACAAATTACTCATTTTATGAAAAATAATTTTGGCCTTCGGTCAATGTGTGAGAGTGCAGCTTTTAAGGTTGTAAATCGCAACTATTTTCCGCAATTTCTTGTGCATTTATAAACATTGTTTAAATGTCATTAGATAATTCAAGCCACAACGCTGAGAGCACCGGCCATATCCGTGATCATTGAATATTTGTTCCCAGCATTTTGGCGTCGTCCCCGTTGTTTTAAGTTGCAATTTGAACTCTATTCAACTACGGTGTCCTGCGCCATCCGGAACGACACATCTTTGTCACTCTATGAGACGGTCATGTTAGACAAGAACGGTTTTTGTAGAAAGGATCTCCACAAATGGCTCATTTCAAGAAAAATAATTTTTGCAATCGTCAATGTGTGAGAGTGCAGCTTTAAAAGTTGTGAAACTCTAATATTTTTCGCATTTTCTGCTTCGTTCAGTAACATTTATACTTGTATGGCTTTGTCCGAAACCATTCATGGGCATGGAAACCATATCGCAGAGAGCACCCGCCATGCCCGTCATCATTAAATATTAGTCCCCCCGTGTTTGGTCTTCGTCTCCTGTCGATTTGCGTTGCAATTTAAATTCGATCAAACTACCGGAACGAAACATTTTCGTTACTCTATACATAAGAAAGAATTATATCCAAAGTATCTCAACAAATTACTCATTTCATGAAAAATAATTTTGGCTTTCGGTTAATGTGTGAGAGTGCAGCTTTAAAGGTTGTAAAACGCAAATATTTTTCGCATTTTCTTGTCCATTTAGTTGATAATTCAAGCCATATCGCGGAGCGCACCCGATATATCCGTCATCACTGAATATCGATCAAACTTTACTTATAAGAAAGAATTATATC
This sequence comes from Mya arenaria, assembly GCF_026914265.1. Lineage (NCBI taxonomy): Eukaryota > Metazoa > Mollusca > Bivalvia > Myida > Myidae > Mya > Mya arenaria. The sequence goes on from NC_069127.1 coordinate 45,423,624, forward strand.
CAAAGTATCTCAACAATTACTCATTTCATGAAAAATAATTTTGGCTTTCGGTTAATGTGTGAGAGTGCAGCTTTAAAGGTTGTAAAACGCAAATATTTTTCGCATTTTTTGTCCATTTAGTTGATAATTCAAGCCATATCGCGGAGCGCACCCGATATATCCGTCATCACTGAATATATGTCCCCCCCGTTTGGGCGTCGTGCCCGTTGATTTGCGTTACAATTTGAATTCTAGCCAACTACGTTGTTCTGCGCCACGCGGAACGACACTTCTTCGTCACTCTATAAGACGGTCATGTTAGACAAGAACGGTTTATGTAGAAAGGATCTCCACAAATGGCTTATTTCAAGAAAAATAATTTTTGCAATCGTCAATGTGTGAGAGTGCAGCTTTAAAGGTTGTGAAACTCATATATTTTTCGCATTTTCTCCTTCGTTCAGTAACATTTATACTTGTATGGTTTTGAAACCATTCAGGGGCATGGAAACCATATCGCGAAGAGCATCCGCTATGCCCGTCGTCATTAAATATCAGTCCCCCCGTGTTTGGTCTTCCTCCCCTGTTGATTTGCGTTGCAATTTAAATTCGATCAAACTACGTTGTCCTGAACCATGCAGAACGAAGTACTTTCGTCACTCTATACATAAGAAAGATTTATATGCTAAGTATCTCAACAAATTGCTCATTTGATGAAAAATAATTTTGGTCTTCGGTCAATATGTGAGAGTGCAGCTTTAAAGGTTGTAAAACGCTAATATTTTGCGCATTTTCGCCTTCGTTCAGTAACATTTATACTTTTTATGGCTTTGTTCGAACCCATTTAGGGGCATGGAAAGCATATCGCGGAGAGCACCCGCCATGCCCGTCAGCATTGAATATCAGTCCCCCCGTGTTTGATTTTCGTCCCGTCAAACTACGTAGTCCTGGTTCATAAGAAAGATTTTTATGCAAATTATCTCAACAAATTGCCCATTTGATGAAAAATAATTTTGGCCTACGTTGTGTGAGAGTGCAGCTTTAAAGGTTGTAAAACGCTTACATTTTTCGCATTTTCTCGTCCATTTAGTAACATTGTTTATGTTTCTTGAGATAATTCAAGCCACATCGCGGAGAGCACCCGATATATCCGTGATCATTGAATATTTGTTCCCAGCATTTTGGCGTCGTCCCCGTTGTTTTAAGTTGCAATTAGAACTCTATTCAACTACGGTGTCCTGCGCCATCCGGAACGAAACATCTTTGTCAGTCTATGAGACGGTCATGTTAGAAAAGAACGGTTTATGTAGATAGGATCTCCACAAATGGCTCATTTCAAGAAAAATAATTTTTGCAATCGTCAATGTGTGAGAGTGTAGCTTTAAAGGTTGTGAAACTCATATATTTTTCGCATTTTCTCTTTCGTTCAGTAACATTTATACTTGTATGGTTTTGAAACCATTCAGGGGCATGGAAACCATATCGCGAAGAGCATCCGCTATGCCCGTCGTCATTAGATATTAGTCCACCCGTGTTTGGTCTTCGTCCCCTGTTGATTTGCGTTGCAATTTAAATTTGATCAAACTACGTAGTCCTGAACCATCCGGAACGAAACCTTTTCGTCACTCTATACATAAGGAAGATTTATATCCAAAGAATCTCAACAAATTACTCATTTCATGAAAAATAATTTTGGCCTTCGGTCAATGTGTGAGAGTGCAGCTTTAAAGGTTGTAAAACGCTAATATTTTTCGCATTTTCTCCTTCGTTCAGTAACATTTATACTTGTATGGTTTTGAAACCATTCAGGGGCATGGAAACCATATAGCGAAGAGCACCCGCCATGCCCGTCATCATTAAAAATTAGTCCCCCCGTGTTTGGTCTTCGTCCCCTGTTGTTTTGCGTTGCAATTTGTATTCGATCAAACTACGTAGTCCTGAACCATCAGGAACGAAACATTTTCGTCACTCTATACATAAGAAAGATTTATATCCAGTGTATCTCAACAAATTACTCATTTTATGAAAAATAATTTTGGCCTTCGGTCAATGTGTGAGAGTGCAGCTTTTAAGGTTGTAAAACGCTACTATTTTCCGCAATTTCTTGTGCATTTATAAACATTGTTTAAATGTCATTAGATAATTCAAGCCACAACGCGGAGAGCACCGGCCATATCCGTGATCATTGAATATTTGTTCCCTGCGCTTTGGCGTCGTCCCCGTTGTTTGAAGTTGCAATTTGAATGCTATCCAACTACGGTGTCCTGCGCCATCCGGAACGACACATCTTTGTCACTCTATGAGACGGTCAAGTTAGACAAGAACGGTTTATGTAGATAGGATCTCATTAAATGGCTTATTTCAAGAAAAATAATTTTTACAATCGTCAATGTGTGAGAGTGCAGCTTTAAAGGTTGTAAAACGCTAATATTTTTCGCAATTTCTCCTTCGTTCAGTAACATTTATACTTGTATGGTTTTGAAACCATTCAGGGGCATGGAAACCATATAGCGAAGAGCACCCGCCATGCCCGTCATCATTAAAAATTAGTCCCCCCGTGTTTGGTCTTCGTCCCCTGTTGTTTTGCGTTGCAATTTGTATTCGATCAAACTACGTAGTTCTGAACCATCAGGAACGAAACATTTTCGTCACTCTATACATAAGAAAGATTTATATCCAAAGTATCTCAACAAATTACTCATTTTATGAAAAATAATTTTGGCCTTCGGTCAATGTGTGAGAGTGCAGCTTTTAAGGTTGTAAATCGCTACTATTTTCCGCAATTTCTTGTGCATTTATAAACATTGTTTAAATGTCATTAGATAATTCAAGCCACAACGCGGAGAGCACCGGCCATATCCGTGATCATTGAATATTTGTTCCCTGCGCTTTGGCGTCGTCCCCGTTGTTTGAAGTTGCAATTTGAATGCTATCCAACTACGGTGTCCTGCGCCATCCGGAACGACACATCTTTGTCACTCTATGAGACGGTCGTGTTAGACAAGAACGGTTTATGTAGATAGGATCTCATTAAATGGCTTATTTCAAGAAAAATAATTTTTACAATCGTCAATGTGTGAGAGTGCAGCTTTAAAGGTTGTAAAACGCTAATATTTTTCGCATTTTCTCCTTCGTTCAGTAACATTTATACTTTTATGGCTTTGTTCGAAGCCATTCATGGGCATGGAAACCATATCGGGAAGAGCACCCGCCATGCCCGTCATCATTGAATATCAGTCCCCCCGTGTTTGGTCTTCGTCCCCTGTTGATTTGCGTTGCAATTTAAATTCGATCAAACTACGTAGTCCTGAACCATCCGGAACGAAACCTTTTCGTCACTCTATACATAAGAAAGATTTATATCCAAAGAATCTCAACAAATTGCCCTTTGATGAAAAATAATTTTGGCCTTCGGTCAATGTGTGAGAGTGCAGCTTTAAAGGTTGTAAAACGCTAATATTTTGCGCATTTTCTCCTTCGTTCAGTAACATTTATACTTTTTATGGCTTTGTTCGAAGCCATTCAGGGGCATGGAAAGCATATCGCGGAGAGCACCCGCCATGCCCGTCAGCATTGAATATCAGTCCCCCCGTGTTTGATCTTCGTCCCGTCAAACTACGTAGTCCTGGTTCATAAGAAAGATTTTTATGCAAATTATCTCAACAAATTGCCCATTTGATGAAAAATAATTTTGGCCTTCGGTCAATGTGTGAGAGTGCAGCTTTAAAGGTTGTAAAACGCTTACATTTTTCGCATTTTCTCGTCCATTTAGTAACATTGTTTATGTTTCTTGAGATAATTCAAGCCACATCGCGGAGAGCACCCGATATATCCGTGATCATTGAATATTTGTTCCCAGCATTTTGGCGTCGTCCCCGTTGTTTTAAGTTGCAATTTGAACTCTATTCAACTACGGTGTCCTGCTCCATCCGGAACGACACATCTTTGTCACTCTATGAGACGGTCATGTTAGACAAGAACGGTTTTTGTAGAAAGGATCTCCACAAATGGCTCATTTCAAGAAAAATAATTTTTGCAATCGTCAATGTGTGAGAGTGCAGCTTTAAAAGTTGTGAAACTCTAATATTTTTCGCATTTTCTGCTTCGTTCAGTAACATTTATACTTGTATGGCTTTGTCCGAAACCATTCATGGGCATGGAAACCATATCGCAGAGAGCACCCGCCATGCCCGTCATCATTAAATATTAGTCCCCCCGTGTTTGGTCTTCGTCTCCTGTTGATTTGCGTTGCAATTTAAATTCGATCAAACTACCGGAACGAAACATTTTCGTTACTCTATACATAAGAAAGAATTATATCCAAAGTATCTCAACAAATTACTCATTTCATGAAAAATAATTTTGTCTTTCGGTTAATGTGTGAGAGTGCAGCTTTAAAGGTTGTAAAACGCAAATATTTTTCGCATTTTCTTGTCCATTTAGTTGATAATTCAAGCCATATCGCGGAGCGCACCCGATATATCCGTCATCACTGAATATCGATCAAACTTTACTTATAAGAAAGAATTATATCCAAAGTATCTCAACAATTACTCATTTCATGAAAAATAATTTTGGCTTTCGGTTAATGTGTGAGAGTGCAGCTTAAAAGGTTGTAAAACGCAAATATTTTTCGCATTTTTTGTCCATTTAGTTGATAATTCAAGCCATATCGCGGAGCGCACCCGATATATCCGTCATCACTGAATATATGTCCCCCCCGTTTGGGCGTCGTGCCCGTTGATTTGCGTTACAATTTGAATTCTAGCCAACTACCTTGTTCTGCGCCACGCGGAACGACACTTCTTCGTCACTCTATAAGACGGTCATGTTAGACAAGAACGGTTTATGTAGAAAGGATCTCCACAAATGGCTTATTTCAAGAAAAATAATTTTTGCAATCGTCAATGTGTGAGAGTGCAGCTTTAAAGGTTGTGAAACTCATATATTTTTCGCATTTTCTCCTTCGTTCAGTAACATTTATACTTGTATGGCTTTGTCCGAAACCATTCATGGGCATGGAAACCATATCGCAGAGAGCACCCGCCATGCCCGTCATCATTAAATATTACTCCCCCCGTGTTTGGTCTTCGTCTCCTGTTGATTTGCGTTGCAATTTAAATTCGATCAAACTACCGGAACGAAACATTTTCGTTACTCTATACATAAGAAAGAATTATATCCAAAGTATCTCAACAAATTACTCATTTCATGAAAAATAATTTTGGCTTTCGGTTAATGTGTGAGAGTGCAGCTTTAAAGGTTGTAAAACGCAAATATTTTTCGCATTTTCTTGTCCATTTAGTTGATAATTCAAGCCATATCGCGGAGCGCACCCGATATATCCGTCATCACTGAATATCGATCAAACTTTACTTATAAGAAAGAATTATATCCAAAGTATCTCAACAATTACTCATTTCATGAAAAATAATTTTGGCTTTCGGTTAATGTGTGAGAGTGCAGCTTTAAAGGTTGTAAAACGCAAATATTTTTCGCATTTTTTGTCCATTTAGTTGATAATTCAAGCCATATCGCGGAGCGCACCCGATATATCCGTCATCACTGAATATATGTCCACCCCCGTTTGGGCGTCGTGCCCGTTGATTTGCGTTACAATTTGAATTCTAGCCAACTACGTTGTTCTGCGCCACGCGGAACGACACTTCTTCGTCACTCTATAAGACGGTCATGTTAGACAAGAACGGTTTATGTAGAAAGGATCTCCACAAATGGCTTATTTCAAGAAAAATAATTTTTGCAATCGTCAATGTGTGAGAGTGCAGCTTTAAAGGTTGTGAAACTCATATATTTTTCGCATTTTCTCCTTCGTTCAGTAACATTTATACTTGTATGGTTTTGAAACCATTCAGGGGCATGGAAACCATATCGCGAAGAGCATCCGCTATGCCCGTCGTCATTAAATATCAGTCCCCCCGTGTTTGGTCTTCCTCCCCTGTTGATTTGCGTTGCAATTTAAATTCGATCAAACTACGTTGTCCTGAACCATCCAGAACGAAGTATTTTCGTCACTCTATACATAAGAAAGATTTATATGCTAAGTATCTCAACAAATTGCCCATTTGTCTTCGGTCAATGTGTGAGAGTGCAGCTTTAAAGGTTGTAAAACGCTAATATTTTGCGCATTTTCGCCTTCGTTCAGTAACATTTATACTTTTTATGGCTTTGTTCGAACCCATTTAGGGGCATGGAAAGCATATCGCGGAGAGCACCCGCCATGCCCGTCAGCATTGAATATCAGTCCCCCCGTGTTTGATTTTCGTCCCGTCAAACTACGTAGTCCTGGTTCATAAGAAAGATTTTTATGCAAATTATCTCAACAAATTGCCTATTTGATGAAAAATAATTTTGGCCTACGGTCAATGTGTGAGAGTGCAGCTTTAAAGGTTGTAAAACGCTTACATTTTTCGCATTTTCTTGTCCATTTAGTAACATTGTTTATGTTTCTTGAGATAATTCAAGCCACATCGCGGAGAGCACCCGATATATCCGTGATCATTGAATCTTTGTTCCCAGCATTTTGGCGTCGTCCCCGTTGTTTTAAGTTGCAATTAGAACTCTATTCAACTACGGTGTCCTGCGCCATCCGGAACGAAACATCTTTGTCAGTCTATGAGACGGTCATGTTAGAAAAGAACGGTTTATGTAGATAGGATCTCCACAAATGGCTCATTTCAAGAAAAATAATTTTTGCAATCGTCAATGTGTGAGAGTGCAGCTTTAAAGGTTGTGAAACTCATATATTATTCGCATTTTCTCTTTCGTTCAGTAACATTTATACTTGTATGGTTTTGAAACCATTCAGGGGCATGGAAACCATATCGCGAAGAGCATCCGCTATGCCCGTCGTCATTAGATATTAGTCCACCCGTGTTTGGTCTTCGTCCCCTGTTGATTTGCGTTGCAATTTAAATTCGATCAAACTACGTAGTCCTGAACTATCCGGAACGAAACCTTTTCGTCACTCTATACATAAGAAAGATTTATATCCAAAGAATCTCAACAAATTACTCATTTTATGAAAAATAATTTTGGCCTTCGGTCAATGTGTGAGAGTGCAGCTTTTAAGGTTGTAAAACGCTACTATTTTCCGCAATTTCTTGTGCATTTATAAACATTGTTTAAATGTCATTAGATAATTCAAGCCACAACGCGGAGAGCACCGGCCATATCCGTGATCATTGAATATTTGTTCCCTGAGCTTTGGCGTCGTCCCCGTTGTTTGAAGTTGCAATTTGAATGCTATCCAACTACGGTGTCCTGCGCCATCGGGAACGACACATCTTTGTCACTCTATGAGACGGTCATGTTAGACAAGAACGGTTTATGTAGATAGGATCTCATTAAATGGCTTATTTCAAGAAAAATAATTATGTGTGAGAGTGCAGCTTTAAAGGTTGTAAAACGCTAATATTTTTCGCATTTCCTCCTTCGTTCAGTAACATTTATACTTTTATGGCTTTGTTCGAAGCCATTCATGGGCATGGAAACCATATCGGGAAGAGCACCCGCCATGCCCGTCATCATTGAATATCAGTCCCCCCCGTGTTTGGTCTTCGTCCCCTGTTGATTTGCGTTGCAATTTAAATTCGATCAAACTACGTAGTCCTGAACCATCCGGAACGAAACCTTTTCGTCACTCTATACATAAGAAAGATTTATATCCAAAGAATCTCAACAAATTGCCCTTTGATGAAAAATAATTTTGGCCTTCGGTCAATGTGTGAGAGTGCAGCTTTAAAGGTTGTAAAACGCTAATATTTTGCGCATTTTCTCCTTCGTTCAGTAACATTTATACTTTTTATGGCTTTGTTCGAAGCCATTCAGGGGCATGGAAAGCATATCGCGGAGAGCACCCGCCATGCCCGTCAGCATTGAATATCAGTCCCCCCGTGTTTGATCTTCGTCCCGTCAAACTACGTAGTCCTGGTTCATAAGAAAGATTTTTATGCAAATTATCTCAACAAATTGCCCATTTGATGAAAAATAATTTTGGCCTTCGGTCAATGTGTGAGAGTGCAGCTTTAAAGGTTGTAAAACGCTTACATTTTTCGCATTTTCTCGTCCATTTAGTAACATTGTTTATGTTTCTTGAGATAATTCAAGCCACATCGCGGAGAGCACCCGATATATCCGTGATCATTGAATATTTGTTCCCAGCATTTTGGCGTCGTCCCCGTTGTTTTAAGTTGCAATTTGAACTCTATTCAACTACGGTGTCCTGCGCCATCCGGAACGACACATCTTTGTCACTCTATGAGACGGTCATGTTAGACAAGAACGGTTTATGTAGAAAGGATCTCCACAAATGGCTCATTTCAAGAAAAATAATTTTTGCAATCGTCAATGTGTGAGAGTGCAGCTTTAAAGGTTGTAAAACGCTAATATTTTTCGCATTTTGTTGTCCATTTAGATGATAATTTAAGCAACAACGCGGAGAGCACCCGCCATATCCGTGATCATTGAAAAGATTTCACTGCGTTTTGGCGTCGTCACCGTTGTTTTGAGTTGCAATTTGAATTCTAGCCAACTACGGTGTCCTGCGCCATCCGGAACGACACAACTTTGTCACTATATGAGACGGTCATGTTAGACAAGAACGGTTTTTGTAGAAAGGATCTCCACAAATGGCTCATTTCAAGAAAAATAATTTTTGCAATCTCCAATGGGTGAGAGTGCAGCTTTAAAAGTTGTGAAACTCTAATATTTTTCGCATTTTCTTGTCCATTTAGTTGATAATTCAAGCCATATCGCGGAGCGCACCCGATATATCACTCATTTCAAGAAAAATAATTTTTGCAATCGTCAATGTGTGAGAGTGCAGCTTTAAAAGTTGTGAAACTCTAATATTTTTCGCATTTTCTGCTTCGTTCAGTAACATTTATACTTGTATGGCTTTGTCCGAAACCATTCATGGGCATGGAAACCATATCGCAGAGAGCACCCGCCATGCCCGTCATCATTAAATATTAGTCCCCCCGTGTTTGGTCTTCGTCTCCTGTTGATTTGCGTTGCAATTTAAATTCGATCAAACTACCGGAACGAAACATTTTCGTCACTCTATACATAAGAAAGAATTATATCCAAAGTATCTCAACAAATTACTCATTTCATGAAAAATAATTTTGGCTTTCGGTTAATGTGTGAGAGTGCAGCTTTAAAGGTTGTAAAACGCAAATATTTTTCGCATTTTCTTGTCCATTTAGTTGATAATTCAAGCCATATCGCGGAGCGCACCCGATATATCCGTCATCACTGAATATCGATCAAACTTTACTTATAAGAAAGAATTATATCCAAAGTATCTCAACAATTACTCATTTCATGAAAAATAATTTTGGCTTTCGGTTAATGTGTGAGAGTGCAGCTTTAAAGGTTGTAAAACGCAAATATTTTTCGCATTTTTTGTCCATTTAGTTGATAATTCAAGCCATATCGCGGAGCGCACCCGATATATCCGTCATCACTGAATATATGTCCACCCCCGTTTGGGCGTCGTGCCCGTTGATTTGCGTTACAATTTGAATTCTAGCCAACTACGTTGTTCTGCGCCACGCGGAACGACACTTCTTCGTCACTCTATAAGACGGTCATGTTAGACAAGAATGGTTTATGTAGAAAGGATCTCCACAAATGGCTTATTTCAAGAAAAATAATTTTTGCAATCGTCAATGTGTGAGAGTGCAGCTTTAAAGGTTGTGAAACTCATATATTTTTCGCATTTTCTCCTTCGTTCAGTTACATTTATACTTGTATGGCTTTGTCCGAAACCATTCAAGGGCATGGAAACCATATCGCAGAGAGCACCCGCCATGCCCGTCATCATTAAATATTAGTCCCCCCGTGTTTGGTCTTCGTCTCCTGTTGATTTGCGTTGCAATTTAAATTCGATCAAACTACCGGAACGAAACATTTTCGTCACTCTATACATAAGAAAGAATTATATCCAAAGTATCTCAACAAATTACTCATTTCATGAAAAATAATTTTGGCTTTCGGTTAATGTGTGAGAGTGCAGCTTTAAAGGTTGTAAAACGCAAATATTTTTCGCATTTTCTTGTCCATTTAGTTGATAATTCAAGCCATATCGCGGAGCTCACCCGATATATCAGTCATCACTGAATATCGATCAAACTTTACTTATAAGAAAGAATTATATCCAAAGTATCTCAACAATTACTCATTTCATGAAAAATAATTTTGGCTTTCGGTTAATGTGTGAGAGTGCAGCTTTAAAGGTTGTAAAACGCAAATATTTTTCGCATTTTCTTGTCCATTTAGTTGATAATTCAAGCCATATCGCGGAGCGCACCCGATATATCCGTCATCACTGAATATCTGTCCCCCGCGTTTGGGCGTCGTGCCCGTTGATTTGCGTTACAATTTGAATTCTAGCCAACTACGTTGTTCTGCGCCACGCGGAACGACACTTCTTCGTCACTCTATGAGACGGTCATGTTAGACAAGAACGGTTTATGTAGATAGGATCTCATTAAATGGCTTATTTCAAGAAAAATAATTTTTACAATCGTCAATGTGTGAGAGTGCAGCTTTAAAGGTTGTAAAACGCTAATATTTTTCGCATTTTCTCCTTCGTTCAGTAACATTTATACTTTTATGGCTTTGTTCGAAGCCATTCATGGGCATGGAAACCATATCGGGAAGAGCACCCGCCATGCCCGTCATCATTGAATATCAGTCCCCCCGTGTTTGGTCTTCGTCCCCTGTTGATTTGCGTTGCAATTTAAATTCGATCAAACTACGTAGTCCTGAACCATCCGGAACGAAACCTTTTCGTCACTCTATACATAAGAAAGATTTATATCCAAAGAATCTCAACAAATTGCCCTTTGATGAAAAATAATTTTGGCCTTCGGTCAATGTGTGAGAGTGCAGCTTTAAAGGTTGTAAAACGCTAATATTTTGCGCATTTTCTCCTTCGTTCAGTAACATTTATACTTTTTATGGCTTTGTTCGAAGCCATTCAGGGGCATGGAAAGCATATCGCGGAGAGCACCCGCCATGCCCGTCAGCATTGAATATCAGTCCCCCCGTGTTTGATCTTCGTCCCGTCAAACTACGTAGTCCTGGTTCATAAGAAAGATTTTTATGCAAATTATCTCAACAAATTGCCCATTTGATGAAAAATAATTTTGGCCTTCGGTCAATGTGTGAGAGTGCAGCTTTAAAGGTTGTAAAACGCTTACATTTTTCGCATTTTCTCGTCCATTTAGTAACATTGTTTATGTTTCTTGAGATAATTCAAGCCACATCGCGGAGAGCACCCGATATATCCGTGATCATTGAATATTTGTTCCCAGCATTTTGGCGTCGTCCCCGTTGTTTTAAGTTGCAATTTGAACTCTATTCAACTACGGTGTCCTGCGCCATCCGGAACGACACATCTTTGTCACTCTATGAGACGGTCATGTTAGACAAGAACGGTTTTTGTAGAAAGGATCTCCACAAATGGCTCATTTCAAGAAAAATAATTTTTGCAATCGTCAATGTGTGAGAGTGCAGCTTTAAAGGTTGTAAAACGCTAATATTTTTCGCATTTTGTTGTCCATTTAGATGATAATTTAAGCAACAACGCGGAGAGCACCCGCCATATACGTGATCATTGAAAAGATTTCACTGCGTTTTGGCGTCGTCACCGTTGTTTTGAGTTGCAATTTGAATTCTAGCCAACTACGGTATCCTGCGCCATCCGGAACGACACAACTTTGTCACTATATGAGACGGTCATGTTAGACATGAACGTTTTTGTAGAAAGGATCTCCACAAATGGCTCATTTCAAGAAAAATAATTTTTGCAATCTCCAATGGGTGAGAGTGCAGCTTTAAAAGTTGTGAAACTCTAATATTTTTCGCATTTTCTTGTCCATTTAGTTGATAATTCAAGCCATATCGCGGAGCGCACCCGATATATCACTCATTTCATGAAAAATAATTTTGGCTTTCGGTTAATGTGTGAGAGTGCAGCTTTAAAGGTTGTAAAACGCAAATATTTTTCGCATTTTCTTGTCCATTTAGTTGATAATTCAAGCCATATCGCGGAGCGCACCCGATATATCAGTCATCACTGAATATCGATCAAACTTTACTTATTAGAAAGAATTATATCCAAAGTATCTCAACAATTACTCATTTCATGAAAAATAATTTTGGCTTTCGGTTAATGTGTGAGAGTGCAGCTTTAAAGGTTGTAAAACGCAAATATTTTTCGCATTTTCTTGTCAATTTAGTTGATAATTCAAGCCATATCGCGGAGCGCACCCGATATATCCGTCATCACTGAATATCTGTCCCCCGCGTTTGGGCGTCGTGCCCGTTGATTTGCGTTACAATTTGAATTCTAGCCAACTACGTTGTTCTGCGCCACGCGGAACGACACTTCTTCGTCACTCTATGAGACGGTCATGTTAGACAAGAACGGTTTATGTAGAAAGGATCTCCACAAATGGCTTATTTCAAGAAAAATAATTTTTGCAATCGTCAATGTGTGAGAGTGCAGCTTTAAAGGTTGTGAAACTCATATATTTTTCGCATTTTCTCTTTCGTTCAGTAACATTTATACTTGTATGGTTTTGAAACCATTCAGGGGCATGGAAACCATATCGCGAAGAGCATCCGCTATGCCCGTCGTCATTAGATATTAGTCCACCCGTGTTTGGTCTTCGTCCCCTGTTGATTTGCGTTGCAATTTAAATTCGATCAAACTACGTAGTCCTGAACCATCCGGAACGAAACCTTTTCGTCACTCTATACATAAGAAAGATTTATATCCAAAGAATCTCAACAAATTACTCATTTCATGAAAAATAATTTTGGCCTTCGGTCAATGTGTGAGAGTGCAGCTTTAAAGGTTGTAAAACGCAAATATTTTTCGCATTTTTTGTCCATTTAGTTGATAATTCAAGCCATATCGCGGAGCGCACCCGATATATCCGTCATCACTGAATATATGTCCCCCCCCCCGTTGATTTGCGTTACAATTTGAATTCTAGCCAACTACGTTGTTCTGCGCCACGCGGAACGACACTTCTTCGTCACTCTATAAGACGGTCATGTTAGACAAGAACGGTTTATGTAGAAAGGATCTCCACAAATGGCTTATTTCAAGAAAAATAATTTTTGCAATCGTCAATGTGTGAGAGTGCAGCTTTAAAGGTTGTGAAACTCATATATTTTTCGCATTTTCTCCTTCGTTCAGTAACATTTATACTTGTATGGTTTTGAAACCATTCAGGGGCATGGAAACCATATAGCGAAGAGCACCCGCCATGCCCGTCATCATTAAAAATTAGTCCACCCGTGTTTGGTCTTCGTCCCCTGTTGTTTTGCGTTGCAATTTGTATTCGATCAAACTACGTAGTCCTGAACCATCAGGAACGAAACATTTTCGTCACTCTATACATAACAAAGATTTATATCCAAAGTATCTCAACAAATTACTCATTTTATGAAAAATAATTTAGGCCTTCGGTCAATGTGTTAGAGTGCAGCTTTTAAGGTTGTAAAACGCTACTATTTTCCGCAATATCTTGTGCATTTATAAACATTGTTTAAATGTCATTAGATAATTCAAGCCACAACGCGGAGAGCACCGGCCATATCCGTGATCATTGAATATTTGTTCCCTGCGCTTTGGCGTCGTCCCCGTTGTTTGAAGTTGCAATTTGAATGCTATCCAACTACGGTGTCCTGCGCCATCCGGAACGACACATCTTTGTCACTCTATGAGACGGTCATGTTAGACAAGAACGGTTTATGTAGATAGGATCTCATTAAATGGCTTATTTCAAGAAAAATAATTTTTACAATCGTCAATGTGTGAGAGTGCAGCTTTAAAGGTTGTAAAACGCTAATATTTTTCGCATTTTCTCCTTCGTTCAGTAACATTTATACTTGTATGGTTTTGAAACCATTCAGGGGCATGGAAACCATATCGCGAAGAGCATCCGCTATGCCCGTCGTCATTAATTATTAGTCCACCCGTGTTTGGTCTTCGTCCCCTGTTGATTTGCGTTGCAATTTAAATTCGATCAAACTACGTAGTCCTGAACCATCCGGAACGAAACCTTTTCGTCACTCTATACATAAAAAGGTTTATATCCAAAGAATCTCAACAAATTACTCATTTCATGAAAAATAATTTTGGCCTTCGGTCAATGTGTGAGAGTGCAGCTTTAAAGGTTGTAAAACGCTAATATTTTTCGCATTTTCTCCTTCGTTCAGTAACATTTATACTTGTATGGTTTTGAAACCATTCAGGGGCATGGAAACCATATAGCGAAGAGCACCCGCCATGCCCGTCATCATTAAAAATTAGTCCCCCCGTGTTTGGTCTTCGTCCCCTGTTGTTTTGCGTTGCAATTTCTATTCGATCAAACTACGTAGTCCTGAACCATCAGGAACGAAACATTTTCGTCACTCTATACATAAGAAAGATTTATATCCAAAGTATCTCAACAAATTACTCATTTTATGAAAAATAATTTTGGCCTTCGGTCAATGTGTGAGAGTGCAGCTTTTAAGGTTGTAAATCGCTACTATTTTCCGCAATTTCTTGTGCATTTATAAACATTGTTTAAATGTCATTAGATAATTCAAGCCACAACGCGGAGAGCACCGGCCATATCCGTGATCATTGAATATTTGTTCCCTGCGCTTTGGCGTCGTCCCCGTTGTTTGAAGTTGCAATTTGAATGCTATCCAACTACGGTGTCCTGCGCCATCCGGAACGACACATCTTTGTCACTCTATGAGACGGTCATGTTAGACAAGAACGGTTTATGTAGATAGGATCTCATTAAATGGCTTATTTCAAGAAAAATAATTTTTACAATAGTCAATGTGTGATAGTGCAGCTTTAAAGGTTGTAAAACGCTAATATTTTTCGCATTTTCTCCTTCGTTCAGTAACATTTATACTTTTATGGCTTTGTTCGAAGCCATTCATGGGCATGGAAACCATATCGGGAAGAGCACCCGCCATGCCCGTCATCATTGAATATCAGTCCCCCCGTGTTTGGTCTTCGTCCCCTGTTGATTTGCGTTGCAATTTAAATTCGATCAAACTACGTAGTCCTGAACCATCCGGAACGAAACCTTTTCGTCACTCTATACATAAGAAAGATTTATATCCAAAGAATCTCAACAAATTGCCCTTTGATGAAAAATAATTTTGGCCTTCGGTCAATGTGTGAGAGTGCAGCTTTAAAGGTTGTAAAACGCTAATATTTTGCGCATTTTCTCCTTCGTTCAGTAACATTTATACTTTTTATGGCTTTGTTCGAAGCCATTCAGGGGCATGGAAAGCATATCGCGGAGAGCACCCGCCATGCCCGCCAGCATTGAATATCAGTCCCCCCGTGTTTGATCTTCGTCCCGTCAAACTACGTAGTCCTGGTTCATAAGAAAGATTTTAATGCAAATTATCTTAACAAATTGCCCATTTGATGAAAAATAATTTTGGCCTTCGGTCAATGTGTGTGAGTGCAGCTTTTAAGGTTGTAAAACGCTTACATTTTTCGCATTTTCTCGTCCATTTAGTAACATTGTTTATGTTTCTTGAGATAATTCAAGCCACATCGCGGAGAGCACCCGATATATCCGTGATCATTGAATATTTGTTCCCAGCATTTTGGCGTCGTCCCCGTTGTTTTAAGTTGCAATTTGAACTCTATTCAACTACGGTGTCCTGCGCCATCCGGAACGACACATCTTTGTCACTCTATGAGACGGTCATGTAAGACAAGAACGGTTTTTGTAGAAAGGATCTCCACAAATGGCTCATTTCAAGAAAAATAATTTTTGCAATCGTCAATGTGTGAGAGTGCAGCTTTAAAAGTTGTGAAACTCTAATATTTTTCGCATTTTCTGCTTCGTTCAGTAACATTTATACTTGTATGGCTTTGTCCGAAACCATTCATGGGCATGGAAACCATATCGCAGAGAGCACCCGCCATGCCCGTCATCATTAAATATTAGTCCCCCCGTGTTTGGTCTTCGTCTCCTGTTGATTTGCGTTGCAATTTAAATTCGATCAAACTACCGGAACGAAACATTTTCGTTACTCTATACATAAGAAAGAATTATATCCAAAGTATCTCAACAAATTACTTATTTCATGAAAAATAATTTTGGCTTTCGGTTAATGTGTGAGAGTGCAGCTTTAAAGGTTGTAAAACGCAAATATTTTTCGCATTTCCTTGTCCATTTAGTTGATAATTCAAGCCATATCGCGGAGCGCACCCGATATATCCGTCATCACTGAATATCGATCAAACTTTACTTATAAGAAAGAATTATATCCAAAGTATCTCAACAATTACTAATTTCATGAAAAATAATTTTGGCTTTCGGTTAATGTGTGAGAGTGCAGCTTTAAAGGTTGTAAAACGCAAATATTTTTCGCATTTTTTGTCCATTTAGTTGATAATTCAAGCCATATCGCGGAGCGCACCCGATATATCCGTCATCACTGAATATATGTCCCCCCCCCGTTGATTTGCGTTACAATTTGAATTCTAGCCAACTACGTTGTTCTGCGCCACGCGGAACGACACTTCTTCGTCACTCTATGAGACGGTCATGTTAGACAAGAACGGTTTATGTAGAAAGGATCTCCACAAATGGCTTATTTCAAGAAAAATAATTTTTGCAATCGTCAATGTGTGAGAGTGCAGCTTTAAAGGTTGTGAAACTCATATATTTTTCGCATTTTCTCTTTCGTTTAGTAACATTTATACTTTTATGGTTTTGAAATCATTCAGGGGCATGGAAACCATATCGCGAAGAGCATCCGCTATGCCCGTCGTCATTAGATATTAGTCCACCCGTGTTTGGTCTTCGTCCCCTGTTGATTTGCGTTGCAATTTAAATTCGATCAAACTACGTAGTCCTGAACCATCCGGAACGAAACCTTTTCGTCACTCTATACATAAGAAAGATTTATATCCAAAGAATCTCAACAAATTACTCATTTCATGAAAAATAATTTTGGCCTTCGGTCAATGTGTTAGAGTGCAGCTTTAAAGGTTGTAAAACGCTAATATTTTTCGCATTTTCTCCTTCGTTCAGTAACATTTATACTTGTATGGTTTTGAAACCATTCAGGGGCATGGAAACCATATAGCGAAGAGCACCCGCCATGCCCGTCATCATTAAAAATTAGTCCCCCCGTGTTTGGTCTTCGTCCCCTGTTGTTTTGCGTTGCAATTTCTATTCGATCAAACTACGTAGTCCTGAACCATCAGGAACGAAACATTTTCGTCACTCTATACATAAGAAAGATTTATATCCAAAGTATCTCAACAAATTACTCATTTTATGAAAAATAATTTTGGCCTTCGGTCAATGTGTGAGAGTGCAGCTTTTAAGGTTGTAAATCGCTACTATTTTCCGCAATTTCTTGTGCATTTATAAACATTGTTTAAATGTCATTAGATAATTCAAGCCACAACGCGGAGAGCACCGGCCATATCCGTGATCATTGAATATTTGTTCCCTGCGCTTTGGCGTCGTCCCCGTTGTTTGAAGTTGCAATTTGAATGCTATCCAACTACGGTGTCCTGCGCCATCCGGAACGACACATCTTTGTCACTCTATGAGACGGTCATGTTAGACAAGAACGGTTTATGTAGATAGGATCTCATTAAATGGCTTATTTCAAGAAAAATAATTTTTACAATCGTCAATGTGTGATAGTGCAGCTTTAAAGGTTGTAAAACGCTAATATTTTTCGCATTTTCTCCTTCGTTCAGTAACATTTATACTTTTATGGCTTTGTTCGAAGCCATTCATGGGCATGGAAACCATATCGGGAAGAGCACCCGCCATGCCCGTCATCATTGAATATCAGTCCCCCCGTGTTTGGTCTTCGTCCCCTGTTGATTTGCGTTGCAATTTAAATTCGATCAAACTACGTAGTCCTGAACCATCCGGAACGAAACCTTTTCGTCACTCTATACATAAGAAAGATTTATATCCAAAGAATCTCAACAAATTGCCCTTTGATGAAAAATAATTTTGGCCTTCGGTCAATGTGTGAGAGTGCAGCTTTAAAGGTTGTAAAACGCTAATATTTTGCGCATTTTCTCCTTCGTTCAGTAACATTTATACTTTTTATGGCTTTGTTCGAAGCCATTCAGGGGCATGGAAAGCATATCGCGGAGAGCACCCGCCATGCCCGCCAGCATTGAATATCAGTCCCCCCGTGTTTGATCTTCGTCCCGTCAAACTACGTAGTCCTGGTTCATAAGAAAGATTTTAATGCAAATTATCTCAACAAATTGCCCATTTGATGAAAAATAATTTTGGCCTTTGGTCAATGTGTGTGAGTGCAGCTTTAAAGGTTGTAAAACGCTTACATTTTTCGCATTTTCTCGTCCATTTAGTAACATTGTTTATGTTTCTTGAGATAATTCAAGCCACATCGCGGAGAGCACCCGATATATCCGTGATCATTGAATATTTGTTCCCAGCATTTTGGCGTCGTCCCCGTTGTTTTAAGTTGCAATTTGAACTCTATTCAACTACGGTGTCCTGCGCCATCCGGAACGACACATCTTTGTCACTCTATGAGACGGTCATGTAAGACAAGAACGGTTTTTGTAGAAAGGATCTCCACAAATGGCTCATTTCAAGAAAAATAATTTTTGCAATCGTCAATGTGTGAGAGTGCAGCTTTAAAAGTTGTGAAACTCTAATATTTTTCGCATTTTCTGCTTCGTTCAGTAACATTTATACTTGTATGGCTTTGTCCGAAACCATTCATGGGCATGGAAACCATATCGCAGAGAGCACCCGCCATGCCCGTCATCATTAAATATTAGTCCCCCCGTGTTTGGTCTTCGTCTCCTGTTGATTTGCGTTGCAATTTAAATTCGATCAAACTACCGGAACGAAACATTTTCGTTACTCTATACATAAGAAAGAATTATATCCAAAGTATCTCAACAAATTACTTATTTCATGAAAAATAATTTTGGCTTTCGGTTAATGTGTGAGAGTGCAGCTTTAAAGGTTGTAAAACGCAAATATTTTTCGCATTTCCTTGTCCATTTAGTTGATAATTCAAGCCATATCGCGGAGCGCACCCGATATATCCGTCATCACTGAATATCGATCAAACTTTACTTATAAGAAAGAATTATATCCAAAGTATCTCAACAATTACTAATTTCATGAAAAATAATTTTGGCTTTCGGTTAATGTGTGAGAGTGCAGCTTTAAAGGTTGTAAAACGCAAATATTTTTCGCATTTTTTGTCCATTTAGTTGATAATTCAAGCCATATCGCGGAGCGCACCCGATATATCCGTCATCACTGAATATATGTCCCCCCCCCCCCCCCGTTGATTTGCGTTACAATTTGAATTCTAGCCAACTACGTTGTTCTGCGCCACGCGGAACGACACTTCTTCGTCACTCTATAAGACGGTCATGTTAGACAAGAACGGTTTATGTAGAAAGGATCTCCACAAATGGCTTATTTCAAGAAAAATATTTTTTGCAATCGTCAATGTGTGAGAGTGCAGCTTTAAAGGTTGTGAAACTCATATATTTTTCGCATTTTCTCCTTCGTTCAGTAACATTTATACTTGTATGGTTTTGAAACCATTCAGGGGCATGGAAACCATATAGCGAAGAGCACCCGCCATGCCCGTCATCATTAAAAATTAGTCCCCCCGTGTTTGGTCTTCGTCCCCTGTTGTTTTGCGTTGCAATTTGTATTCGATCAAACTACGAAGTCCTGAACCATCAGGAACGAAACATTTTCGTCACTCTATACATAAGAAAGATTTATATCCAAAGTATCTCAACAAATTACTCATTTTATGAAAAATAATTTAGGCCTTCGGTCAATGTGTGAGAGTGCAGCTTTTAAGGTTGTAAAACGCTACTATTTTCCGCAATTTCTTGTGCATTTATAAACATTGTTTAAATGTCATTAGATAATTCAAGCCACAACGCGGAGAGCACCGGCCATATCCGTGATCATTGAATATTTGTTCCCTGCGCTTTGGCGTCGTCCCCGTTGTTTGAAGTTGCAATTTGAATGCTATCCAACTACGGTGTCCTGCGCCATCCGGAACGACACATCTTTGTCACTCTATGAGACGGTCATGTTAGACAAGAACGGTTTATGTAGATAGGATCTCATTAAATGGATTATTTCAAGAAAAATAATTTTTACAATCGTCAATGTTTGAGAGTGCAGCTTTAAAGGTTGTAAAACGCTAATATTTTTCGCATTTTCTCCTTCGTTCAGTAACATTTATACTTGTATGGTTTTGAAACCATTCAGGGGCATGGAAACCATATCGCGAAGAGCATCCGCTATGCCCGTCGTCATTAATTATTAGTCCACCCGTGTTTGGTCTTCGTCCCCTGTTGATTTGCGTTGCAATTTAAATTCGATCAAACTACGTAGTCCTGAACCATCCGGAACGAAACCTTTTCGTCACTCTATACATAAGAAAGATTTATATCCAAAGAATCTCAACAAATTACTCATTTCATGAAAAATAATTTTGGCCTTCGGTCAATGTGTGAGAGTGCAGCTTTAAAGGTTGTAAAACGCTAATATTTTTCGCATTTTCTCCTTCGTTCAGTAACATTTATACTTGTATGGTTTTGAAACCATTCAGGGGCATGGAAACCATATAGCGAAGAGCACCCGCCATGCCCGTCATCATTAAAAATTAGTCCCCCCGTGTTTGGTCTTCGTCCCCTGTTGTTTTGCGTTGCAATTTCTATTCGATCAAACTACGTAGTCCTGAACCATCAGGAACGAAACATTTTCGTCACTCTATACATAAGAAAGATTTATATCCAAAGTATCTCAACAAATTACTCATTTTATGAAAAATAATTTTGGCCTTCGGTCAATGTGTGAGAGTGCAGCTTTTAAGGTTGTAAATCGCTACTATTTTCCGCAATTTCTTGTGCATTTATAAACATTGTTTAAATGTCATTAGATAATTCAAGCCACAACGCGGAGAGCACCGGCCATATCCGTGATCATTGAATATTTGTTCCCTGCGCTTTGGCGTCGTCCCCGTTGTTTGAAGTTGCAATTTGAATGCTATCCAACTACGGTGTCCTGCGCCATCCGGAACGACACATCTTTGTCACTCTATGAGACGGTCATGTTAGACAAGAACGGTTTATGTAGATAGGATCTCATTAAATGGCTTATTTCAAGAAAATTAATTTTTACAATCGTCAATGTGTGATAGTGCAGCTTTAAAGGTTGTAAAACGCTAATATTTTTCGCATTTTCTCCTTCGTTCAGTAACATTTATACTTTTATGGCTTTGTTCGAAGCCATTCATGGGCATGGAAACCATATCGGGAAGAGCACCCGCCATGCCCGTCATCATTGAATATCAGTCCCCCCGTGTTTGGTCTTCGTCCCCTGTTGATTTGCGTTGCAATTTAAATTCGATCAAACTACGTAGTCCTGAACCATCCGGAACGAAACCTTTTCGTCACTCTATACATAAGAAAGATTTATATCCAAAGAATCTCAACAAATTGCCCTTTGATGAAAAATAATTTTGGCCTTCGGTCAATGTGTGAGAGTGCAGCTTTAAAGGTTGTAAAACGCTAATATTTTGCGCATTTTCTCCTTCGTTCAGTAACATTTATACTTTTTATGGCTTTGTTCGAAGCCATTCAGGGGCATGGAAAGCATATCGCGGAGAGCACCCGCCATGCCCGCCAGCATTGAATATCAGTCCCCCCGTGTTTGATCTTCGTCCCGTCAAACTACGTAGTCCTGGTTCATAAGAAAGATTTTAATGCAAATTATCTCAACAAATTGTCCATTTGATGAAAAATAATTTTGGCCTTCGGTCAATGTGTGTGAGTGCAGCTTTAAAGGTTGTAAAACGCTTACATTTTTCGCATTTTCTCGTCCATTTAGTAACATTGTTTATGTTTCTTGAGATAATTCAAGCCACATCGCGGAGAGCACCCGATATATCCGTGATCATTGAATATTTGTTCCCAGCATTTTGGCGTCGTCCCCGTTGTTTTAAGTTGCAATTTGAACTCTATTCAACTACGGTGTCCTGCGCCATCCGGAACGACACATCTTTGTCACTCTATGAGACGGTCATGTTAGACAAGAACGGTTTTTGTAGAAAGGATCTCCACAAATGGCTCATTTCAAGAAAAATAATTTTTGCAATCGTCAATGTGTGAGAGTGCAGCTTTAAAAGTTGTGAAACTCTAATATTTTTCGCATTTTCTGCTTCGTTCAGTAACATTTATACTTGTATGGCTTTGTCCGAAACCATTCATGGGCATGGAAACCATATCGCAGAGAGCACCCGCCATGCCCGTCATCATTAAATATTAGTCCCCCCGTGTTTGGTCTTCGTCTCCTGTTGATTTGCGTTGCAATTTAAATTCGATCAAACTACCGGAACGACACTTCTTCGTCACTCTATAAGACGGTCATGTTAGACAAGAACGGTTTATGTAGAAAGGATCTCCACAAATGGCTTATTTCAAGAAAAATAATTTTTGCAATCGTCAATGTGTGAGAGTGCAGCTTTAAAGGTTGTGAAACTCATATATTTTTCGCATTTTCTCCTTCGTTCAGTAACATTTATACTTGTATGGTTTTGAAACCATTCAGGGGCATGGAAACCATATCGCGAAGAGCACCCGCCATGCCCGTCATCATTAAAAATTAGTCCCCCCGTGTTTGGTCTTCGTCCCCTGTTGTTTTGCGTTGCAATTTCTATTCGATCAAACTACGTAGTCCTGAACCATCAGGAACGAAACATTTTCGTCACTCTATACATAAGAAAGATTTATATCCAAAGAATCTCAACAAATTACTCATTTCATGAAAAATAATTTTGGCCTTCGGTCAATGTGTGAGAGTGCAGCTTTTAAGGTTGTAAAACGCTACTATTTTCCGCAATTTCTTGTGCATTTATAAACATTGTTTAAATGTCATTAGATAATTCAAGCCACAACGCGGAGAGCACCGGCCATATCCGTGATCATTGAATATTTGTTCCCTGCGCTTTGGCGTCGTCCCCGTTGTTTGAAGTTGCAATTTGAATGCTATCCAACTACGGTGTCCTGCGCCATCCGGAACGACACATCTTTGTCACTCTATGAGACGGTCATGTTAGACAAGAACGGTTTATGTAGATAGGATCTCATTAAATGGCTTATTTCAAGAAAAATAATTTTTACAATCGTCAATGTGTGAGAGTGCAGCTTTAAAGGTTGTAAAACGCTAATATTTTTCGCATTTTCTCCTTCGTTCAGTAACATTTATACTTGTATGGTTTTGAAACCATTCAGGGGCATGGAAACCATATTGCGAAGAGCATCCGCTATGCCCGTCGTCATTAATTATTAGTCCACCCGTGTTTGGTCTTCGTCCCCTGTTGATTTGCGTTGCAATTTAAATTCGATCAAACTACGTAGTCCTGAACCATCCGGAACGAAACCTTTTCGTCACTCTATACATAAGAAAGATTTATATCCAAAGAATCTCAACAAATTACTCATTTCATGAAAAATAATTTTGGCCTTCGGTCAATGTGTGAGAGTGCAGCTTTAAAGGTTGTAAAACGCTAATATTTTTCGCATTTTCTCCTTCGTTCAGTAACATTTATACTTGTATGGTTTTGAAACCATTCAGGGGCATGGAAACCATATAGCGAAGAGCACCCGCCATGCCCGTCATCATTAAAAATTAGTCCCCCCGTGTTTGGTCTTCGTCCCCTGTTGTTTTGCGTTGCAATTTCTATTCGATCAAACTACGTAGTCCTGAACCATCAGGAACGAAACATTTTCGTCACTCTATACATAAGAAAGATTTATATCCAAAGTATCTCAACAAATTACTCATTTTATGAAAAATAATTTTGGCCTTCGGTCAATGTGTGAGAGTGCAGCTTTTAAGGTTGTAAATCGCTACTATTTTCCGCAATTTCTTGTGCATTTATAAACATTGTTTAAATGTCATTAGATAATTCAAGCCACAACGCGGAGAGCACCGGCCATATCCGTGATCATTGAATATTTGTTCCCTGCGCTTTGGCGTCGTCCCCGTTGTTTGAAGTTGCAATTTGAATGCTATCCAACTACGGTGTCCTGCGCCATCCGGAACGACACATCTTTGTCACTCTATGAGACGGTCATGTTAGACAAGAACGGTTTATGTAGATAGGATCTCATTAAATGGCTTATTTCAAGAAAAATAATTTTTACAATCGTCAATGTGTGATAGTGCAGCTTTAAAGGTTGTAAAACGCTAATATTTTTCGCATTTTCTGCTTCGTTCAGTAACATTTATACTTGTATGGCTTTGTCCGAAACCATTCATGGGCATGGAAACCATATCGCAGAGAGCACCCGCCATGCCCGTCATCATTAAATATTAGTCCCCCCGTGTTTGGTCTTCGTCTCCTGTTGATTTGAGTTGCAATTTAAATTCGATCAAACTACCGGAACGAAACATTTTCGTTACTCTATACATAAGAAAGAATTATATCCAAAGTATCTCAACAAATTACTCATTTCATGAAAAATAATTTTGGCTTTCGGTTAATGTGTGAGAGTGCAGCTTTAAAGGTTGTAAAACGCAAATATTTTTCGCATTTTCTTGTCCATTTAGTTGATAATTCAAGCCATATCGCGGAGCGCACCCGATATATCCGTCATCACTGAATATCGATCAAACTTTACTTATAAGAAAGAATTATATCCAAAGTATCTCAACAATTACTAATTTCATGAAAAATAATTTTGGCTTTCGGTTAATGTGTGAGAGTGCAGCTTTAAAGTTTGTAAAACGCAAATATTTTTCGCATTTTTTGTCCATTTAGTTGATAATTCAAGCCATATCGCGGAGCGCACCCGATATATCCGTCATCACTGAATATATGTCCCCCCGTTGATTTGCGTTACAATTTGAATTCTAGCCAACTACGTTGTTCTGCGCCACGCGGAACGACACTTCTTCGTCACTCTATAAGACGGTCATGTTAGACAAGAACGGTTTATGTAGAAAGGATCTCCACAAATGGCTTATTTCAAGAAAAATAATTTTTGCAATCGTCAATGTGTGAGAGTGCAGCTTTAAAGGTTGTGAAACTCATATATTTTTCGCATTTTCTCCTTCGTTCAGTAACATTTATACTTGTATGGTTTTGAAACCATTCAGGGGCATGGAAACCATATCGCGAAGAGCATCCGCTATGCCCGTCGTCATTAAATATCAGTCCCCCCGTGTTTGGTCTTCCTCCCCTGTTGATTTGCGTTGCAATTTAAATTCGATCAAACTACGTAGTCCTGAACCATCCAGAACGAAGTATTTTTGTCACTCTATACATAAGAAAGATTTATATGCTAAGTATCTCAACAAATTGCCCATTTGATGAAAAAAAAATTTGGTCTTCGGTCAATGTGTGAGAGTGCAGCTTTAAAGGTAGTAAAACGCTAATATTTTGCGCAATTTCTTGTGCATTTATAAACATTGTTTAAATGTCATAAGATAATTCAAGCCACAACGCGGAGAGCACCGGCCATATCCGTGATCATTGAATATTTGTTCCCTGTTCTTTGGCGTCGTCTCCGTTGTTTGAAGTTGCAATTTAAATTCGATCAAACTACCGGAACGAAACCTTTTCGTCACTCTATACATAAGAAAGAATTATATCCAAAGTATCTCAACAAATTACTCATTTCATGAAAAATAATTTTGTCTTTCGGTTAATGTGTGAGAGTGCAGCTTTAAAGGTTGTAAAACGCAAATATTTTTCGCATTTTCTTGTCCATTTAGTTGATAATTCAAGCCATATCGCGGAGCGCACCCAATATATCAGTCATCACTGAATATCGATCAAACTTTACTTATAAGAAAGAATTATATCCAAAGTATCTCAACAATTACTCATTTCATGAAAAATAATTTTGGCTTTCGGTTAATGTGTGAGAGTGCAGCTTTAAAGGTTGTAAAACGCAAATATTTTTCGCATTTTCTTGTCCATTTAGTTGATAATTCAAGCCATATCGCGGAGCGCACCCGATATATCCGTCATCACTGAATATCTGTCCCCCGCGTTTGGGCGTCGTGCCCGTTGATTTGCGTTACAATTTGAATTCTAGCCAACTACGTTGTTCTGCGCCACGCGGAACGACACTTCTTCGTCACTCTATAAGACGGTCATGTTAGACAAGAACGGTTTATGTAGAAAGGATCTCCACAAATGGCTTATTTCAAGAAAAATAATTTTTGCAATCGTCAATGTGTGAGAGTGCAGCTTTAAAGGTTGTGAAACTCATATATTTTTCGCATTTTCTCTTTCGTTCAGTAACATTTATACTTGTATGGTTTTGAAACCATTCAGGGGCATGGAAACCATATCGCGAAGAGCATCCGCTATGCCCGTCGTCATTAAATATTAGTCCACCCGTGTTTGGTCTTCGTCCCCTGTTGATTTGCGTTGCAATTTAAATTCGATCAAACTACGTAGTCCTGAACCATCCGGAACGAAACCTTTTCGTCACTCTATACATAAGAAAGATTTATATCCAAAGAATCTCAACAAATTACTCATTTTATGAAAAATAATTTTGGACTTCGGTCAATGTGTGAGAGTGCAGTTTGAAAGGTTGTAAAACGCTAATATTTTTCGCATTTTCTCCTTCGTTCAGTAACATTTATACTTGTATGGTTTTGAAACCATTCAGGGGCATGGAAACCATATAGCGAAGAGCACCCGCCATGCCCGTCATCATTAAAAATTAGTCCCCCCGTGTTTGGTCTTCGTCCCCTGTTGTTTTGCGTTGCAATTTCTATTCGATCAAACTACGTAGTCCTGAACCATCAGGAACGAAACATTTTCGTCACTCTATACATAAGAAAGATTTATATCCAAAGTATCTCAACAAATTACTCATTTTATGAAAAATAATTTTGGCCTTCGGTCAATGTGTGAGAGTGCAGCTTTTAAGGTTGTAAAACGCTACTATTTTCCGCAATTTCTTGTGCATTTATAAACATTGTTTAAATGTCATTAGATAATTCAAGCCACAACGCGGAGAGCACCGGCCATATCCGTGATCATTGAATATTTGTTCCCTGCGCTTTGGCGTCGTCCCCGTTCTTTGAAGTTGCGATTTGAATTCTATCCATCTACGGTGTCCTGCGCCATCCGGAACGACACATCTTTGTCACTCTATGAGACGGTTGTAAAACGCTAATATTGTTCGCATTTTCTCCTTCGTTCAGTAACATTTATACTTTTTATGGCTTTGTTCGAAGCCATTCAGGGGCATGGAAAGCATATCGCGGAGAGCACCCGCCATGCCCGTCAGTCCCCCGTGTTTGATCTTCGTCCCGTCAAACTACGTATTCCTGGTTCATAAGAAAGATTTTTATGCAAATAATCTCAACAAATTGCTCATTTGATGAAAAATAATATTGGCCTTCGGTCAATGTGTGAGAGTGCAGCTTTAAAGGTTGTAAAACGCTTACATTTTTCGCATTTTCTTGTCCATTTAGTAACATTGTTTATGTTTCTTGAGATAATTCAAGCCACATCGCGGAGAGCACCCGATATATCCGTGATCTTTGAATATTTGTTCCCAGCATTTTGGCGTCGTCACCGTTGTTTTAAGTTGCAATTTGAACTCTTTTCAACTACGGTGTCCTGCGCCACCCGGAACGACACATCTTTGTCACTCTATGAGACGGTCATGTTAGAAAAGAACGGTTTATGTAGATAGGATCTCCACAAATGGCTCATTTCAAGAAAAATAATTTTTGCAATCGTCAATGTGTGAGAGTGCAGCTTTAAAGGTTGTAAAACGCTAATATTTTTCGCATTTTCTCCTTCGTTCAGTAACATTTATACTTTTATGGCTTTGTTCGAAGCCATTCAGGGGCATGGAAACCATATCGGGAAGAGAACCCGCCATGCCCGTCATCATTGAATATCAGTCCCTCCGTGTTTGGTCTCCTCCCCTGTTGATTTGCGTTGCAATTTAAATTCGATCAAACTACGTTGTCCTGAACCATCCAGAACGAAGTATTTTCGTCACTCTATACATAAGAAAGATTTATATGCTAAGTACCTCAACAAATTGCCCATTTGATGAAAAATAATTTTGGCCTTCGGTCAATGTGTGAGAGTGCAGCTTTAAAGGTTGTAAAACGCTAATATTTTGCGCATTTTCTCCTTCGTTCAGTAACATTTATACTTTTTATGGCTTTGTTCGAAGCCAATCAGGGGCATGGAAAGCATATCGCGGAGAGCACCCGCCATGCCCGTCAGCATTGAATATCAGTCCACCCGTGTTTGATCTTCGTCCCGTCAAACTACGTAGTGATGGTTCATAAGAAAGATTTTAATGCAAATTATCTCAACAAATTGCTCATTTGATGAAAAATAATTTTGGCCTTCGGTCAATGTGTGAGAGTGCAGCTTTAAAGGTTGTAAAACGCTTACATTTTTCGCATTTTTCTTGTCCATTTAGTAACATTGTTTATGTTTCTTGAGATAATTCAAGCCACATCGCGGAGAGCACCCGATATATCCGTGATCATTGAATATTTGTTCCCAGCATTTTGGCGTCGTCACCGTTGTTTTAAGTTGCAATTTGAACTCTATTCAACTACGGTGTCCTGCGCCATCCGGAACGACACATCTTTGTCACTCTATGAGACGGTCATGTTAGAAAAGAACGGTTTATGTAGATAGGATCTCCACAAATGGCTCATTTCAAGAAAATAATTTTTGCAATCGTCAATGTGTGAGAGTGCAGCTTTAAAGGTTGTAAAACGCTAATATTTTTCGCATTTTGTTGTCCATTTAGATGATAATTTAAGCAACATCGCGGAGAGCACCGGCCATATCCGTGATCATTGAATATTTGTTCACTGCGTTTTGGCGTCGTCACCGTTGTTTTGAGTTGCAATTTAAATTCTAGCCAACTACGGTGTCCTGCGGCAGTTGCAATTTGAATTCTATCCAACTACGGTGTCCTGCGCCATCCGGAACGACACATCTTTGTCACTCTATGAGACGGTCATGTTAGAAAAGAACGGTTTATATAGATAGGATCTCCACAAATGGCTCATTTCAAGAAAAATAATTTTTGCAATCTCCAATGGGTGAGAGTGCAGCTTTAAAAGTTGTGAAACTCTAATATTTTTCGCATTTTCTCCTTCGTTCAGTAACATTTATATTTGTATGGCTTTGTCTGAAACCATTCAGGGGCATGGAAACCATATCGCAGAGAGCACCCGCCATGCCCGTCATCATTAAATATTAGTCCCCCCGTGTTTGGTCTTCGTCTCCTGTTGATTTGCGTTGCAATTTAAATTCGATCAAACTAACGGAACGAAAAATTTTCGTCACTCTATACATAAGAAAGAATTATATCCAAAGTATCTCAACAAATTACTCATTTCATGAAAAATAATTTTGGCTTTCGGTTAATGTGTGAGAGTGCAGCTTTAAAGGTTGTAAAACGCAAATATTTTTCGCATTTTCTTGTCCATTTAGTTGATAATTCAAGCCATATCGCGGAGCGCACCCGATATTTCAGTCATCACTGAATATCGATCAAACTTTACTTATAAGAAAGAATTATATCCAAAGTATCTCAACAATTACTCATTTCATGAAAAATAATTTTGGCTTTCGGTTAATGTGTGAGAGTGCAGCTTTAAAGGTTGTAAAACGCAAATATTTTTCGCATTTTCTTGTCCATTTAGTTGATAATTCAAGCCATATCGCGGAGAGCACCCGATATATCCGTCATCACTGAATATCTGTCCCCCGCGTTTGGGCGTCGTGCCCGTTGATTTGCGTTATAATTTGAATTCTAGACAACTACGTTGTTCTGCGCCACGCGAAACGACACTTCTTCGTCACTCTATGAGACGGTCATGTTAGACAAGAACGGTTTATGTAGAAAGGATCTCCACAAATGGCTTATTTCAAGAAAAATAATTTTTGCAATCGTCAATGTGTGAGAGTGCAGTTTTTAAGGTTGTGAAACTCATATATTTTTCGCATTTTCTCTTTCGTTCAGTAACATTTATACTTGTATGGTTTTGAAACCATTCAGGGGCATGGAAACCATATCGCGAAGAGCATCCGCTATGCCCGTCGTCATTAAATATTAGTCCACCCGTGTTTGGTCTCCGTCCCCTGTTGATTTGCGTTGTAATTTAAATTCGATCAAACTACGTAGTCCTGAACCATCCAGAACGAAACATTTTCGTCACTCTATACATAAGAAAGATTTATATCCAAAGAATCTCAACAAATTACTCATTTCATGAAAAATAATTTTGGCCTTCGGTCTATGTGTGAGAGTGCAGCTTTTAAGGTTGTAAAACGCTAATATTTTTCGCAATTTCTTGTGCATTTATAAACATTGTTTAAATGTCATTAGATAATTCAAGCCACAACGCGGAGAGCACCGGCCAAATCCGTGATCATTGAATATTTGTTCCCTGCGCTTTTGGTGTCGTCCCCGTTGTTTGAAGTTGCAATTTGAATTCTATCCAACTACGGTGTCCAGCGCCATCCGGAACGACACATCTTTGTCACTCTATGAGACGGTCATGTTAGACAAGAACGGTTTATGTAGATAGGATCTCATTAAATGGCTTATTTCAAGAAAAATAATTTTTGCAATCGTCAATGTGTGAGAGTGCAGCTTTAAAGGTTGTAAAACGCTAATATTTTTCGCATTTTCTCCTTCGTTCAGTAACATTTATACTTTTATGGCTTTGTTCGAAGGCATTCAGGGGCATGGAAACCATATCGGGAAGAGCACCCGCCATGCCCGTCATCATTGAATATCAGTCCCCCCGTGTTTGGTCTTCCTCCCCTATTGATTTGCGTTGCAATTTAAATTCGATCAAACTACGTTGTCCTGAACCATCCAGAACGAAGTATTTTCGTCACTCTATACATAAGAAAGATTTATATGCTAAGTATCTCAACAAATTGCCCATTTGATGAAAAATAATTTTGGCCGATTTATGTAGATAGGATCTCCACAAATGGCTCATTTCAAGAACAATAATTTTTGCAATCGTCAATGTGTGAGAGTGCAGCTTTAAAGGTTGTAAAACGCTAATATTTTTCGCATTTTGTTGTCCATTTAGATGATAATTTAAGCAACATCGCGGAGAGCACCGGCCATATCCGTGATCATTGAATATTTGTTCACTGCGTTTTGGCGTGGTTACCGTTGTTTTGAGTTGCAATTTGAATTCTAGCCAACTACGGTGTCCTGCGCCATCCGGAACGACACAACTTTTTCATTATATGAGACGGTCATATTAGACAAGAACGGTTTTTGTAGAAAGGATCTCCACAAATGGCTCATTTCAAGAAAAATAATTTTTTGCAATCTCCAATGTGTGAGAGTGCAGCTTTAAAAGTTGTGAAACTCTAATATTTTTCGCATTTTCTCCTTCGTTCAGTAACATTTATACTTGTATGGCTTTGTCCGAAACCATTCAGGGGCATGGAAACCATATCGCAGAGAGTACCCGCCATGCCCGTCATCATTAAATATTAGTCCCCCCGTGTTTGGTCTTCGTCTCCTGTTGATTTGCGTTGCAATTTAAATTCGATCAAACTACCGGAACGAAACATTTTCGTCACTCTATACATAAGAAAGAATTATATTCAAAGTATCTCAACAAATTACTCATTTCATGAAAAATAATTTTGGCTTTCGGTTAATGTGTGAGAGTGCAGCTTTAAAGGTTGTAAAACGCAAATATTTTTCGCATTTTCTTGTCCATTTAGTTGATAATTCAAGCCATATCGCGGAGCGCACCCGATATATCCGTCATCACTGAATATCTGTCCCCCGCGTTTGGGCGTCGTGCCCGTTGATTTGCTTACAATTTGAATTCTAGGCAAATACGTTGTTCTGCGCCACGCGGAGCGACACTTCTTCGTCACTCTATGAGACGGTCATGTTAGACAAGAACGGTTTATGTAGAAAGGATCTCCACAAATGGCTTATTTCAAGAAAAATAATTTTTGCAATCGTCAATGTGTGAGAGTGCAGCTTTAAAGGTTGTGAAACTCATATATGTTTCGCATTTTCTCTTTCGTTCAGTAACATTTATACCTGTATGGTTTTGAAACCATTCAGGGGCATGGAAACCATATCGCGAAGAGCATCCGCCATGCCCGTCGTCATTAAATATTAGTCCACCCGTGTTTGGTCTTCGTCCCCTGTTGATTTGCGTTGCAATTTAAATTCGATCAAACTACGTAGTCCTGAACCATTCGGAACGAAACCTTTTCGTCACTCTATACATAAGAAAGATTTATATCCAAAGAATCTCAACAAATTACCCATTTCATGAAAAATAATTTTGGCATTCGGTCAATGTGTGAGAGTGCAGCTTTTAAGGTTGTAAAACGCTAATATTTTTCGCATTTTCTCCTTCGTTCAGTAACATTTATACTTGTATGGTTTTGAAACCATTCAGGGGCATGGAAACCATATCGCGAAGAGCATCCGCCATGCCCGTCGTCTTAAATATTAGTCCACCCGTGTTTGGTCTTCCTCCCCTGTTGATTTGCGTTGCAATTTAAATTCGATCAAACTACGTTGTCCTGAACCATCCAGAACGAAGTATTTTCGTCACTCTATACATAAGAAAGATTTATATGCTAAGTATCTCAACAAATTGCCCTTTGATGAAAAATAATTTTGGCCTTCGGTCAATGTGTGAGAGCGCATCTTTAAAGGTTGTAAAACGCTAATATTTTGCGCATTTTCTCCTTCGTTCAGTAACATTTATACTTTTTATGGCTTTGTTCGAAGCCATTCAGGGGCATGGAAAGCATATCGCGGAGAGCACCCGCCATGCCCGTCAGCATTGAATATCAGTCCCCCCGTGTTTGATCTTCGTCCCGTCAAACTACGTAGGCCTTGGTTCATAAGAAAGATTTTAATGCAAATTATCTCAACAAATTGCTCATTTGATATAAAATAATTTTGGCCTTCGGTCAACGCTTACATTTTTCGCATTTTCTTGTCCATTTAGTAACATTGTTTATGTTTCTTGAGATAATTCAAGCCACATCGCGGAGAGCACCCGATATATCCGTGATCATTGAATATTTGTTCCCAGCATTTTGGCGTCGTCCCCGTTGTTTTAAGTTGCAATTTGAACTCTATTCAACTACGGTGTCCTGCGCCATCCGGAACGACACATCTTTGTCAGTCTATGAGACGGTCATGTTAGAAAAGAACGGTTTATGTAGATAGGATCTCCACAAATGGCTCATTTCAAGAAAAATAATTTTTGCAATCGTCAATGTGTGACAGTGCAGCTTTTAAGGTTGTAAAACGCTAATATTTTCGCATTTTGTTGTCCATTTAGATGATAATTCAAGCCACAACGCGGAGAGCACCGGCCATGTCCGTGATCATTGAATATTTGTTCCCAGCATTTTGGCGTCGTCCCCGTTGTTTGAAGTTGCAATTTGAATTCTATCCAACCACGGTGTCCTGCGCCATCCGGAACGACACATCTTTGTCACTCTATGAGACGGTCATGTTAGACAAGAACTGTTTATGTAGATAGGATCTCATTAAATGGCTTATTTCAAGAAAAAAAAATTTGCAACCGTCAATGTGTGAGAGTGCAGCTTTAAAGGTTGTAAAACGCTAATATTTTTCGCATTTTCTCCTTCGTTCAGTAACATTTATACTGTTATGGCTTTGTTGGAAGCCATTCAGGGGCATGGAAACCATATCGGGAAGAGCACCCGCCATGCCCGTCATCATTGAATATCAGTCCCCCCGTGTTTGGTCTTCCTCCCCTGTTGATTTGCGTTGCAATTTAAATTCGATCAAACTACGTTGTCCTGAACCATCCAGAACGAAGTATTTTCGTCACTCTATACATAAGAAAGATTTATATGCTAAGTATCTCAACAAATTGCCCATTTGATGAAAAATAATTTTGGCCTTCGGTCAATGTGTGAGAGTGCAGATTTAAAGGTTGTAAAACGCTAATATTTTGCGCATTTTCTCCTTCGTTCAGTAACATTTATACTTTTTATGTCTTTGTTCGAAGCCATTCAGGGGCATGGAAAGCATATCGCGGAGAGCACCCGCCATGCCCGTCAGTCCCCCGTGTTTGATCTTCGTCCCGTCAAACTAGGTATTCCTAGTTCATAAGAAAGATTTTTATGCAAATAATCTCAACAAATTGCTCATTTGATGAAAAATAATATTGGCCTTCGGTAAATGTGTGAGAGTGCAGCTTTAAAGGTTGTAAAACGCTTACATTTTTCGCATTTTCTTGTCCATTTAGTAACATTGTTTATGTTTCTTGAGATAATTCAAGCCACATCGCGGAGAGCACCCGATATATCCGTGATCATTGAATATTTGTTCCCAGCATTTTGGCGTCGTCCCCGTTGTTTTAAGTTGCAATTTGAACTCTATTCAACTACGGTGTCCTGCGCCACCCGGAACGACACATCTTTGTCACTCTATGAGACGGTCATGTTAGAAAAGAACGGTTTATGTAGATAGGATCTCCACAAATGGCTCATTTCAAGAAAAATAATTTTTGCAATCGTCAATGTGTGAGAGTGCAGCTTTACAGGTTGTAAAACGCTAATATTTTTCGCATTTTCTCCTTCGTTCAGTAACATTTATACTTTTATGGCTTTGTTCGAAGCCATTCAGGGGCATGGAAACCATATCGGGAAGAGCACCCGCCATGCCCGTCATCATTGAATATCAGTCCCCCCGTGTTTGGTCTCCTCCCCTGTTGATTTGCGTTGCAATTTAAATTCGATCAAACTACGTTGTCCTGAACCATCCAGAACGAAGTATTTTCGTCACTCTATACATAAGAAAGATTTATATGCTAAGTACCTCAACAAATTGCCCATTTGATGAAAAATAATTTTGGCCTTCGGTCAATGTGTGAGAGTGCAGCTTTAAAGGTTGTAAAACGCTAATATTTTGCGCATTTTCTCCTTCGTTCAGTAACATTTATACTTTTTATGGCTTTGTTCGAAGCCATTCAGGGGCATGGAAAGCATATCGCGGAGAGCACCCGCCATGCCCGTCAGCATTGAATATCAGTCCACCCGTGTTTGATCTTCGTCCCGTCAAACTACGTAGTCCTGGTTCATAAGAAAGATTTTTATGCAAATTATCTCAACAAATTGCTCATTTGATGAAAAATAATTTTGGCCTTCGGTCAATGTGTGAGAGTGCAGCTTTAAAGGTTGTAAAACGCTTACATTTTTCGCATTTTCTTGTCCATTTAGTAACATTGTTTATGTTTCTTGAGATAATTCAAGCCACATCGCGGAGAGCACCCGATATATCCGTGATCATTGAATATTTGTTCCCAGCATTTTGGCGTCGTCCCCGTTGTTTTAAGTTGCAATTTGAACTCTATTCAACTACGGTGTCCTGCGCCATCCGGAACGACACATCTTTGTCACTCTATGAGACGGTCATGTTAGAAAAGAACGGTCTATGTAGATAGGATCTCCACAAATGGCTCATTTCAAGAAAAATAATTTTTGCAATCGTCAATGTGTGAGAGTGCAGCTTTAAAGGTTGTAAAACGCTAATATTTTTCGCATTTTGTTGTCCATTTAGATGATAATTTAAGCAACATCGCGGAGAGCACCGGCCATATCCGTGATCATTGAATATTTGTTCACTGCGTTTTGGCGTCGTCACAGTTGTTTTGAGTTGCAATTTGAATTCTAGCCAACTACGGTGTCCTGCGCCATCCGGAACGACACAACTTTGTCATTATATGAGACGGTCATGTTAGACAAGAACGGTTTTTGTAGAAAGGATCTCCACAAATGGCTCATTTCAAGAAAAATATTTTTTGCAATCTCCAATGTGTGAGAGTGCAGCTTTAAAAGTTGTGAAACTCTAATATTTTTCGCATTTTCTCCTTCGTTCAGTAACATTTATAATTGTATGGCTTTGTCCGAAACCATTCAGGGGCATGGAAGTCATATCGCAGAGAGCACCCGCCATGCCCGTCATATTAAATATTAGTCCCCCCGTGTTTGGTCTTCGTCTCCTGTTGATTTGCGTTGCAATTTAAATTCGATCAAACTACCGGAACGAAACATTTTCGTCACTCTATACATAAGAAAGAATTATATCCAAAGTATCTCAACAAATTACTCATTTCATGAAAAATGATTTTGGCTTTCGGTTAATGTGTGAGAGTGAAGCTTTAAAGGTTGTAAAACGCTAAAATTTTCCGCATTTTCTTGTGCATTTATAAACATTGTTTAAATGTCATTAGATAATTCAAGCCATAACGCGCAGAGCACCGGCCATATCCGTGATCATTGAATATTTGTTCCCTGCGCTTTGGCGTCGTCCCCGTTGTTTGAAGTTGCAATTTGAATTCTATCCAACTACGGTGTCCTGCGCCATCCGGAACGACACATCTTTGTCACTCTATGAGACGGTCATGTTAGACAAGAACGGTTTATGTAGATAGGATCTCATTAAATGGCTTATTTCAAGAAAAATAATTTTTGCAATCGTCAATGTGTGAGAGTGCAGCTTTTAAGGTTGTAAAACGCTAATATTTTCCGCATTTCTTGTGCATTTATAAACATTGTTTAAATG
Source organism: Mya arenaria (assembly GCF_026914265.1). Taxonomy (NCBI): domain Eukaryota; kingdom Metazoa; phylum Mollusca; class Bivalvia; order Myida; family Myidae; genus Mya; species Mya arenaria. The sequence goes on from NC_069127.1 coordinate 45,460,306, forward strand.
TCATAAGATAATTCAAGCCACAACGCGGAGAGCACCGGCCATATCCGTGATCATTGAATATTTGTTCCCTTCACTTTGGCGTCGTCCCCGTTGTTTGAAGTTGCAATTTGAATTCTATCCAACTACGGTGTCCTGCGCCATCCGGAACGACACATCTTTGTCACTCTATGAGACGGTCATGTTAGACAAGAACGGTTTATGTAGATAGGATCTCATTAAATGGCTTATCTCAAGAACAATAATTTTTGCAATCGTCAATGTGTGAGAGTGCAGCTTTTAAGGTTGTAAAACGCTAATATTTTTCGCATTTTCTCCTTCGTTCAGTAACATTTATACTTTTATGGCTTTGTTCGAAGCCATTCAGGGGCATGGAAACCATATCGGGAAGAGCACCCGCCATGCCCGTCATCATTGAATATCAGTCCCCCAGTGTTTGGTCTTCCTTCCCTGTTGATTTGCGTTGCAATTTAAATTCGATCAAACTACGTTGTCCTGAACCATCCGGAACGAAACCTTTTCGTCACCCTATACATAAAACGATTTATATCCAAAGAATCTCAACAAATTACCCATTTGATGAAAAATAATTTTGGCCTTCGGTCAATGTGTGAGAGTGCAGCTTTAAAGGTTGTAAAACGCTAATATTTTTCGCATTTTCTCCTTCGTTCAGTAACATTTATACTTGTATGGTTTTGAAACCATTCAGGGGCATGGAAACCATATAGAGAAGAGCACCCGCCATGCACGTCATCATTAAAAATTAGTCCCCCCGTGTTTGGTCTTCGTCCCCTGTTGTTTTGCGTTGCAATTTCTATTCGATCAAACTACGTAGTCCTTAACCATCAGGAACGAAACATTTTCGTCACTCTATTCATAAGAAAGATTTATATCCAAAGTATCTCAACAAATTACTCATTTTATGAAAAATAATTTTGGCCTTCGGTCAATGTGTGAGAGTGCATCTTTCAAGGTTGTAAAACGCTAATATTTTCCGCATTTTCTTGTGCATTTATAAACATTGTTTAAATGTCATTAGATAATTCAAGCCACAACGCGGAGAGCACCGGCCATATCCGTGATCATTGAATATTTGTTCCCTGCGCTTTGGCGTCGTCCCCGTTGTTTGAAGTTGCAATTTCAATTCTATCCAACTACGGTGTCCTGCGCCATCCGGAACGACACATCTTTGTCACTCTATGAGACGGCATGTTAGACAAGAACGGTTTATGTAGATAGGATCTCATTAAATGGCTTATTTCAAGAAAAATAATTTTTGCAATCGTCAATGTGTGAGAGTGCAGCTTTTAAGGTTGTAAAACGCTAATATTTTTCGCATTTTCTCCTTTGTTCAGTAACATTTATACTTTTATGGCTTTGTTCGAAGCCATTCAGGGGCATGGAAACCATATCGGGAAGAGCACCCGCCATGCCCGTCATCATTGAATATCAGTCCCCCAGTGTTTGGTCTTCCTTCCCCGTTGATTTGCGTTGCAATTTAAATTCGATCAAACTACGTTGTCCTGAACCATCCAGAACGAAGTATTTTCGTCACTCTATACATAAGAAAGATTTATATGCTAAGTATCTCAACAAATTGCCCATTTGATGAAAAATAATTTTGGCCTTCGGTCAATGTGTGAGAGTGCAGCTTTAAAGGTTGTAAAACGCTAATATTTTGCGCATTTTCTCCTTCGTTCAGTAACATTTATACTTTTTATGGCTTTGTTCGAAGCCATTCAGGGGCATGGAAAGCATATCGCGGAGAGCACCCGCCATGCCCGTCAGCATTGAATATCAGTCCCCCCGTGTTTGATCTTCGTCCCGTCAAACTACGTAGTCCTGGTTCATAAGAAAGATTTTAATGCAAATTATCTCAACAAATTGCCCATTTGATGAAAAATAATTTTGGCCTTCGGTCAATGTGTGAGAGTGCAGCTTTAAAGGTTGTAAAACGCTTACATTTTTCGCATTTTCTTGTCCATTTAGTAACATTGTTTATGTTTCTTGAGATAATTCAAGCCACATCGCGGAGAGCACCCGATATATCCGTGATCATTGAATATTTGTTCCCAGCATTTTGGCGTCGTCCCCGTTGTTTTAAGTTGCAATTTGAACTCTATTCAACTACGGTGTCCTGCGCCATCCGGAACGACACATCTTTGTCACTCTATGAGACGGTCATGTTAGAAAAGAACGGTTTATGTAGATAGGATCTCCGCAAATGTCTCATTTCAAGAAAAATAATTTTTGCAATCGTCAATGTGTGAGAGTGCAGCTTTAAAGGTTGTAAAACGCTAATATTTTTCGCATTTTGTTGTCCATTTAGATGATAATTTAAGCAACATCGCGGAGAGCACCGGCCATATCCGTGATCATTGAATATTTGTTCACTGCGTTTTGGCGTCGTCATCGTTGTTTTGAGTTGCAATTTGAATTCTATCCAACTACGGTGTCCTGCGCCATCCGGAACGACACAACTTTGTCACTATATGAGACGGTCATGTTAGACAAGAACGATTTTTGTAGAAAGGATCTCCACAAATGGCTCATTTCAAGAAAAATAATTTTTGCAATCTCCAATGTGTGAGAGTGCAGCTTTAAAAGTTGTGAAACTCTAATATTTTTTGCATTTTCTCCTTCGTTCAGTAACATTTATACTTGTATGGCTTTGTTCGAAACCATTCAGGGGCATGGAAACCATATCGCAGAGAGCACCCGCCATGCCCGTCATCATTAAATATTAGTCCCCCCGTGTTTGGTCTTCGTCTCCTGTTGATTTGCGTTGCAATTTAAATTCGATCAAACTACCGGAACGAAACATTTTCGTCACTCTATACATAAGAAAGAATTATATCCAAAGTATCTCAACAAATTACTCATTTCATGAAAAATAATTTTTGGCTTTCGGTTAATGTGTGAGAGTGCAGCTTTAAAGGTTGTAAAAGGCAAATATTTTTCGCATTTTCTTGTCCATTTAGTTGATAATTCAAGCCATATCGCGGAGCGCACCCGATATATCCGTCATCACTGAATATCTGTCCCCCGCGTTTGGGCGTCGTGCCCGTTGATTTGCGTTACAATTTGAATTCAAGCCAACCACGTTGTTCTGCGCCACGCGGAACGACACTTCTTCGTCACTCTATGAGACGGTCATGTTAGACAAGAACGGTTTATGTAGAAAGGATCTCCACAAATGGCTTATTTCAAGAAAAATAATTTTTGCAATCGTCAATGTGTGAGAGTGCAGCTTTAAAGGTTGTAAAACTCATATATTTTTCGCATTTTCTCTTTCGTTCAGTAACATTTATACTTGTATGGTTTTGAAACCATTCAGGGGCATGGAAACCATATCGCGAAGAGCATCCGCCATGCCCGTCGTCATTAAATATTAGTCCACCCGTGTTTGGTCTTCGTCCCCTGTTGATTTGCGTTGCAATTTAAATTCGATCAAACTACGTAGTCCTGAACCATCCGGAACGAAACCTTTTCGTCACTCTATACATAAGACGATTTATATCCAAAGAATCTCAACAAATTACTCATTTCATGAAAAATAATTTTGGCCTTCGGTCAATGTGTGAGAGTGCAGCTTTTAAAGGTTGTAAAACGCTAATATTTTTCGCATTTTCTCCTTCGTTCAGTAACATTTATACTTGTATGGTTTTGAAACCATTCAGGGGCATGGAAACCATATAGAGAAGAGCACCCGCCATGCACGTCATCATTAAAAATTAGTCCCCCCGTGTTTGGTCTTCGTCCCCTGTTGTTTTGCGTTGCAATTTCTATTCGATCAAACTACGTAGTCCTGAACCATCAGGAACGAAACATTTTCGTCACTCTATACATAAGAAAGATTTATATCCAAAGTATCTCAACAAATTGCTCATTTTATGAAAAATAATTTTGGCCTTCGGTCAATGTGTGAGAGTGCATCTTTCAAGGTTGTAAAACGCTAATATTTTCCGCATTTTCTTGTGCATTTATAAACATTGTTTAAATGTCATTAGATAATTCAAGCCACAACGCGGAGAGCACCGGCCATATCCGTGATCATTGAATATTTGTTCCCTGCGCTTTGGCGTCGTCCCCGTTGTTTGAAGTTGCAATTTGAATTCTATCCAACTACGGTGTCCTGCGCCATCCGGAACGACACATCTTTGTCACTCTATGAGACGGTCATGTTAGACAAGAACGGTTTATGTAGATAGGATCTCATTAAATGGCTTATTTCAAGAAAAATAATTTTTGCAATCGTCAATGTGTGAGAGTGCAGCTTTTAAGGTTGTAAAACGCTAATATTTTTCGCATTTTCTCCTTCGTTCAGTAACATTTATACTTTTATGGCTTTGTTCGAAGCCATTCAGGGGCATGGAAACCATATCGGGAAGAGCACCCGCCATGCCCGTCATCATTGAATATCAGTCCCCCCGTGTTTGGTCTTCCTCCCCTGTTGATTTGCGTTGCAATTTAAATTCGATCAAACTACGTTGTCCTGAACCATCCAGAACGAAGTATTTTCGTCACTCTATACATAAGAAAGATTTATATGCTATGTATCTCATTAAATTGCCCATTTGATGAAAAATAATTTTGGCCTTCGGTCAATGTGTGAGAGTGCAGCTTTAAAGGTTGTAAAACGCTAATATTTTGCGCATTTTCTCCTTCGTTCAGTAACATTTATACTTTTTATGGCTTTGTTCGAAGCCAAATAGGGGCATGGAAAGCATATCGCGGAGAGCACCCGCCATGCCCGTCAGCATTGAATATCAGTCCCCCCGTGTTTGATCTTCGTCCCGTCAAACTACGTAGTCCTGGTTCATAAGAAAGATTTTAATGCAAATTATCTCAACAAATTGCTCATTTGATGAAAAAGAGTTTTTGGCCTTCGGTCAATGTGTGAGAGTGCAGCTTTAAAGGTTGTAAAACGCTTACATTTTTCGCATTTTCTTGTCCATTTAGTAACATTGTTTATGTTTCTTGAGATAATTCAAGCCACATCGCGGAGAGCACCCGATATATCCGTGATCATTGAATATTTGTTCCCAGCATTTTGGCGTCGTCCCCGTTGTTTTAAGTTGCAATTTGAACTCTATTCAACTACGGTGTCCTGCGCCATCCGGAACGACACATCTTTGTCACTCTATGAGACTGTCATGTTAGAAAAGAACGGTTTATGTAGATAGGATCTCCACAAATGTCTCATTTCAAGAAAAATAATTTTTGCAATCGTCAATGTGTGAGAGTGCAGCTTTAAAGGTTGTAAAACGCTAATTTTTTTCGCATTTTGTTGTCCATTTAGATGATAATTTAAGCAACATCCTGGAGAGCATCGGCCATGTCCTTGATCATTGAATATTTGTTCCCTGCGTTTTGGCGTCGTCCCCGTTGTTTTAAGTTGCAATTTGAATTCTATCCAACTACGGTGTCCTGCGCCATCCGGAACGACACATCTTTGTCACTCTATGAGACGGTCATGTTAGAAAAAAACGGTCTATGTAGATAGGATCTCTTTAAATGGCTCATTTCAAGAAAAATAATTTTTGCAATCGTCAATGTGTGAGAGTGCAGCTTTAAAGGTTGTAAAACGCTAACTACGGTGTCCTGCGCCATCTAACATTTTTCGCATTTTCTCCTTCGTTCAGTAACATTTATTCTTTTGATGGCTTTGTTCGAAGCCATTCAGGGGCATGGAAAGCATATCGCGGAGAGCACCCGCCATGCCCGTCAGCATTGAATATCAGTCCCCCAGTGTTTGGTCTTCCTTCCCCGTTGATTTGCGTTGCAATTTAAATTCGATCAAACTACGTTGTCCTGAACCATCCGGAACGAAGTATTTTCGTCACTCTATACGTAAGAAAGATTTATATGCAAAGTATGAGTCTCAACAAATTGCTCATTTGATGAAAAATAATTTTGGCCTTCGGTCAATGTGTGAGAGTGCAGCTTTAAAGGTTGTAAAACGCTAATATTTTTCGCATTTTCTTGTGCATTTAGAAACATTGTTTAAGTTTCTTTAGATTGAATTATCTAAAGAAACTTAAACAAGGTTTGTGGCTTGAATTAGCCACATCGCGGGAGCACCGGTCATGTCGGTGATCATTGAATATTTGTTCACTGCGTTTTGGCGTCTTCCCCGTTGTTTTGAGTTGCAATTTGAATTCTATCCAACTACGGTGTCCTGCGCCATCCGGAACGACACAACTTTGTCACTATATGAGACGGTCATGTTAAACAAGAACGGATTATGTAGAAAGGATCTCCACAAATGGCTCTTTTCAAGAAAAATATTTTTTGCAATCGTCAATGTGTGAGAGTGCAGCTTTAAAGATTGTAAAACGCTAATATTTTGCGCATATTTTTCGTAACATTCTGTTTCCAATCTTTCGAAATGTGAAGGAATTTTCATTTGAATTTCGACCTAAAGCTGCACTCTCCCACAAAATGGAAAATTGACTTAAAGAAATTAAACCATTTAAGCCATAAAACATTAATTTCCGAACGGAAATATGTAAATCTACGACTTTAATTTTTGTCAGCAATATCACATTATTTAATTTCGTATAAATTTGCTGTTTCTTACGAAAAAAAAGAAGTTGTAAAAATGGTATATCTGTGAGAGTGCAGCTTTAAAGTGCAGATTTTTTCCAAATATTGATGTTTTATCAGATCGTAGATTTTCATATCTGCGTTCGAAAGTTAATGTTTTATAGCTTACACCGTTTCTTACGATTTTAGAAAAGTACATTAAACATCATTTTTTGTAGTAAAATATAAAAATCTTCGACCTGATTTTTTGTCAGCAGTCTTGTATGTTTGTTTTTTTCGTTTTTCCCAAACTGTGCTCGTTCCACGACAAAACAATAAACAAAGGTGTCAAAACGTTCAATCTGTGAGAGTGAATCTTTAAGGCATTTACGAATGTTATCCTCATCACATGAAATAATATGGAAACCATCTGTTCATTTAATAAAGAATTCCTTATAAAACAAGCTGAAAATTTATATGCTTTCAACCACTGCCTTTGATTTCAACTTTCGAAAAACATACATGTTGAGATTTTTTACCCTCAACCCACATGCATTTAACTATTGATTAAAAATAATACGTGTTTGTTTTTTTATATTCTATTTTTCACTAGAAAACCATGGTGATATGCTGTAAGTTACACAATTCGTCGGAATAACAGATACGAATCAATCAAAATGTGTTTGCACAAAATCTTTAGTTAATGTTATATTTTTAACTGTTTATATCTTTTCTTTAATGAAACAAGAACCATCACATCTTATCGTGACAATATTTTACATTCAAGGCCAAACGATGCATACAAAAATGAATCAGGCTATCATTGAAAACATGTTTGTTTAACAGACCGTGGGTTGGACAGATTTTCAGCTGTTGGGACCAAATATGATCATAATATATAAAAACAGTTGAAGAAAAAATTACACAAAGTGGAAAATTAACCTACATAATAAATTAGAAAAATGAGAATGCAAGGATTTCGACTTAAAGGTGCGCTCTCACAGAAACTGGAAAATTATGATGTCTCCATATCATTTCATAACATTCTGCATCCAAACGTCCGAAATGTGAAGGAATTTTCATTCGGATTTCGACTTAAAGCTGCTCTCTCACAGAAAGTGGAAAATTAGCCTACATATAATATAATAAGAAAAATATGTATGCAAACAAAGTTATTTTTTGATGGACTACAGGCAGAAACTACAAGGCTAGTCAATCTTTGTATTGAGTTTCTATCTTGTATATCTTTTGTTTTTTTATGGACGACAGATAGGAAACTGCATTTGGATTTCGACTTAAAGCTGCTCTCTCACAAAAAGTGGTAAATTTACCTAATGAATAAGAAAAATATGTATGCAAAAAGAGTTATTCTTTTTGATGGACGACAGATAAGAAACTGCAAGGCTAGTCAGTCTTTGTATTTAGTTCCTGTGTTGTATATATATCCGGTGCAATTGATATAATATGAAAAACTGATTAGCATTTAATACTGTGTTTAAGCCGTAACCAAGACTTTAACGAAATATGATTTCTCAATATCTTTTCGTAACATTCTGCATCCAAACTTCCGAAATGTGAAGGAATTTTCATTCGGTTCTCGACTTTAAGCTGCTCTCTCACAGAATGTATAAAATTAACATATATAATGAATAAGAAAAATATGTATGCAAACTATGTTATTTTTTGATGGACGACAGATGGGAAACTGCAAGGCTGGTCAATCTTTGTATTTAGTTCCTATCTTGTATGTCTTTTCGGTGCCATTGATATAACATAAAAAACAACTGATCAGCACTTAATGCTGTGTTTTAGCCAAGACTTAAACGAAATATGATGTCTCCATATCATTTCGTAACATTCTGCATCCAAACGTCCGAAATGTGAAGGAATTTTCATTCGGATCTCGACTTTAAGCTGCTCTCTGACAGAATGTATAAAATTAACATACATAATGAATAAGAAAAATATGTATGCAAACAATGTTACTTTTTTGATGGACGACAGATAGGAAACTGCAAGGCTGGTCAATCTTTGTATTTAGTCTTATCTTGTATGTCTTTTGTTTTTTAATGGAGGACGGATAGGAAACTGCAAGGCTGGTCAATCTTTGTATTTAGTTCCTATCTTTTATGTCTCTTGGGTGCCATTGATATAACATAAAAACTGATCAGCACTTAATGCTGTGTTTTAGCCGCAATTGTTGTGCCGTGCGTTTTTATATCTATTAACGAGTAGATTGGAGCACCAATGGGGAATAGTTTTTCTTAACTATAAACCCGTTACTTTTGGCACAACGGGGAATTAGCTTTTAAAGTCCAAAACAAAATCCTTTTCACGACAACAAGTTCTTTTCACGATTTTATTATGTTGTTCTTTCATTACCAAATACTTGATGTAATAACACAGTGTGTGTAGTCCAAAAATTAACACCAAATATATTGTACAACAGCGACAACGCTATAGTTTGCTGGACTGTGGTAAAACCACCTTCGAGCTCAGACAAATTTCAAGAGTCCGTTTTCTATGAAGAACTACATTTTTTCTCCTCTCTTTTTTTCTAATTAAAAAATATGTTACCTTATATTGTGCAGCCCGGTCAAGCCTACCATAAATTAAACCAATAGAAAAACAGGAAATACTTCATAAAGACTGTCAGCTCAGCTCAAACTAATTACTTCTGATTTCAAATAGTTCTTAATCAAAACATATGTCAAGGTGCTAAATTAGATACAAAGGAACAATAAAACAGTTAGCTTAAGTCAATATGGCTTCGAATGACACCTCCTTTGATTGGCAATAAGCAACATCCTAAATCGTTGGCGTTTGCCAACCTGTTACAAACACAGTTGCATATTTCAAATAACAGGTGTAAAAACATCTAACAAATAATTTGTAAATAACCCAACGCTGAATTTATGAAAATGGTTTCAATTAACAAAACAATTTTATCCAAAGTATGACATGACGTACAGCATAACACAATCAAGACTTAAACGAAATATGATGTCTCCATATCATTTGGTAACATTCTTTATCCAAACTTCCGAAATATGAAGGAATTTTCATTTGGATTTCTACTTAAAGCTGCACTCTCACAAAAAGTGGAAAATTTACCTAATGAATAAGAAAAATATGTATGCAAACATTGTTAATTTTTGATGGACGACAGATAGGAAACTGCAAGGCTAGTCAGTCGATGTATTTAGTTCCTATATAACTTCAAATACATGAGGATGGGGGTTACGACGTTTATCAAGTGAACAAGTGACGTTTACATATACAAAATGACACCAGACACCATAAGATAGATATAGAAATGTTTGTTTCCTCGCCCAATCTGGTCACAAGCTTTTTTGACCCTCGGCACTTTTTTCACTTTTATCTATGTGCCCTTCACCCATTCCCATTGTTCAAATAAAATTTGAAACTCTCACATATTTGCATGCAGATAGTCTTTCAGCGCATTCGCGCTTTGATTTCTTAATTTCGTCCTCAATTACACACTTTCGTTTACAGAGCTATTTATAAACATTGCATATGCACCTATCGATATGCCCTAATTTTTGTTTCCATAGCAACGTACGCGTGTTAAGGATAACATTCTACAACCATTTTTCGAACGAAACACTTACGAAATATTATTGGAATCAAGCACCGCATTTAGTATACATTAAGGAAAACATACAGTCTCAGCTTCATACATATACTGCGGGCCTATGTTCTAGAGCCAAAGCCACTTGAAACGCCTCAGTTAAACTATCCATTTCAGAATGCCGTATTTCGAAGTCGTTACTTTTATGATAATGTATTCATATGAAATATTAACTTCAATGAAACGGAAGATTCTAATATTTCAATATGCAAATACAGGATGCAAATACCCTTAAAATAGTTATTAAATCATATTTTAGACGTTGTGTCCATGGTGAGGGACCTCAGTGCGAGTGTACTCACCATGACAAAGCGTTCCAAAAAACATCGGAAAATGGTACATACAGAACCCATATCGAATGCAACATTGGTGGTGCTAAATACCTCATTCAACGAGACCTTGAAGTTCATCTATCGTCCCACCCAGGGGAGAAAATGTATAAATGTATCTGTGGTACAGGATACGCTTCACGTTTCGGCCTGAGCTATTGAAGGGTCCAAAAGTGCGCAAATAAGTAATTGAGTGAACTGTTATTTTTAAATTGATTTGTTGTTTTATTACTTAATACATTTAAGAAAGGCTAGGATTTGAAATGAAACACTTTATCACAAAAACATAGTTCAATTGTTATTTACAGTACGCGCTTTTGCCATTGTCAAATTTCCTTCAGCATATATTTAAAACGTTACTTTAAATTTATCAAACTTGGTTTTATAATTCTTTTTCCGGTATCAAGAAGTCAACAAATTCATTTTGCAACGATAAGCGATATGCTTGTCATATTTTTATATATTAAATATCTTAAAAGTTCATACAATCTTTATCATTCACAAGTTATGAAGGTTCGCAGATTTCGGATTGAGACATATGTCATGGAAACGAGCTCAGATGTACAAGATGTTTTCGATAAAACAAATGTATACGTCGCATGCATGTTCAGAAGGAAGTTATACTGTTTATGTATAGTATTTTTTAACAATTCTTGAATGAAATAATGAACTATTGGTGTAAATATAAGGAATGAATTGAGGGGTTGATTATCGGTAATAAGAACGCAATTGGGCTGGTCAAAGTACGCGTGGAGTCTAGCTACTATATAATGAGCGATCAAGGATACTTTTTTTATTATTTTGACATTTCTTATGTATCGCTGTAACGAGTCTGCCATAGAAAAACAATCGTCAAAAGACTTGTTGACGGTCAATTAGGTGGACTAGCGTGGAGTCATTCGGTGACAATAACTTTCTAAAGATTTGTTGAATGAGTTTCAATTTATGACTCATAATGAAAATATATACATAATAATGTACAAGAATGAACATCAGAAAATTGCATTGTCAACTTTCAAATCGTGATGATCTTTGAAATTTTGGAAAACATTGGAAAAACACAATGTCCCACCAAAAACATAGGAAAAATACAAAATGCCCCGCAAATAAACCACTGGAAACACGTAATCAACGAGCCAAACTAATTGATTTAAAAAAAGAAGCCCACATAAAAACACGAGAAAACTTTCAGCAAAATATCATGAAAAAACGTAACCCATCTAGCACTTAAACATTGGGCCGATAGCAAGCCGATATCACAAGCCATATCGGCTCAACGTCGGATTTTAAGACGGACATACATCGTACTTACATATGTTTGCAACACGTTTTGATGTCGGCCCGATATTGAGTTGAAGTCTTAAAACTGCTACATAACCGACTGATCACCGCTTTTTTCCCGCTTTTACCGCGATATTTTTTTTTTATTATTCCGTTTTAACGGCATCAAACATTTAAAACGGAATAAATCGACCGGTATAAACAATGTCTTAAACGAATATTTCATTGAATGTGCCGAACACCTAACACGACCGCTGCAGATATTGTTTAATAGGATACTTGACTCTGGAAAATTTCCAAGTGTATGGTCAAAGGGAATTATCGTGCCAGCGCTTAAGAAACCACCCTCAGATGATGTGAATCACTATAGAGGCGTGACACTAATTAGCTGTTTCGGAAAGCTGTTTAAAAATGTTTTAAATAACAGGCTCAAAGACTGGGCATTGAAATATGAGAAGCTAACGGACGCACAATTTGGTTTTAAAGCTAACCATAGCACTACTGACGCGATCTTTGTACTTCATAACCTCGTCCAAATGTATCTAGATAAAAAGAAAAAGGTCTACGCTGCTTTCGTCGACTATTCCAAGTGTTTTGACCTGATCTACAGATGTGGGCTATGGTTTAAACTAATTAAAGAAGGGATAGATGGAAAGATACTAAAAATTCTTAGATCAATGTATAATGATGTTAAGTCATGTGTTAAACATACGAACAGGCTATCAGACTTTTTTGAGAATGGCATCGGCTTATTTCAAGGGGAGATGACTTCGCCGATATTGTTTAACCTATTTCGTGAATGACATTGAGACAATGTTACACGAGAATATGAACTCAGGATTAACGCTAGACCAGCTGTCAATATTCTTGATAATGTTTGCCGACGACTGTGTTTTATTAAGCGAAACAGCCAAAGGATTACAAAGTCACATTGACATGTTATATCGATACTGTGAACAATGGAAGCTATATCAACAAAACCAAAGTAATGGTGTTCCGCAAGGCTGGTCAGATACGACGAAGTGATATATTTACGTATATCGGTGAAAACATAGAAGTAGTGGACAATTACAACTACTTAGGGTTTGTTATGAACTCTGGGGGATCCTTTCGTAAAGGTATCGATAATATTGCGAGTAGGGCATTGAAATCAATTATGTCACTACGGAATATGACATTGACTTATATTTACCAATTAATATCACATTTGATTTATTTGATTCTTATGTTTCCTCGATACTTAATTATTGTTCAGAATTGTGGGGATAATCTACAGCCGATAGCCTAGAGAGACTGCATCGTAAATTCCTAAAAAAAGACACTTAATGTGAAAATGAGCACAAATAACCGAGTTTTATACGGTGAAACGGGACGTTTCCCTTTAATTGTTATCAGGAAAGTCAGAATGGTAAAATATTGGTTTAAACTTATGAATTGTTACACCTCAAACCATATACTGTACACTATGTATAACACGTTGTTACTTAGATGTGATCAATGCAAAAATAATTGGGTGAGAAATGTTAAGGAGATGACTTAACAATTGACTGGATTTAGTGATGTGTGGACATTCAGAGACTCTGTGGTCAATGTGCTCCTTTTCATCGAACAATTTAAACTCAGATTAAAGGACCTCTACATAAGGCAATGGCGAGAAGGAGTTCAAGCGCCGTCTGCATTGTCACTGTTTAGTGCACTAAAACCAAACTTTGATATGTCTCGATATCTGTTAGTTATAGATAATGTTAAACATCGACAAGAGCTATGTAAACTTAAATTGTCTTCACACAAACTATTCGTAGAACAAGGACGATATACGAACATTGCAAGAAATGATCGGAAGTGCAATATTTGTGGAAATAAGACATAGAAGACAAATTTCATTTCGTTCTTATATGCCCAACATATAGGGAAATTCGTGAAAAATATATTCCTTTGTATTATCGTAGAAGACCGAATATGTTCAAATTTGTAAACATGCTGAATACAACGAAAAAACACTTACTACACAAAATAGCAACTCATTTGATAAAGGCAAATAAAGTAAGAAACTCTGCTATCAACATCCCTGTGAGACATGTTATATTTTGTATTATACACTCTCATGTCAATTAACTTATTATTTTGTTTTCTGTGCTTGGTATCATTATCTATGTTATTGTTTGACTGTATACCATTTACATACATGTATATTTGAAAAATTGTGTGATTGATAATAAGCTGTACATGCTTACATCCGAATAAACTTTATGTTATGTTATTATTAATGTGTGTACATTACCATTTCAGTGATAGAAAGTTGAAACAAACGTTGAAACAACTTTCACGTATCAACGTTAATACAAAGTTCAGGTCATACTTCGATCGGCGCAACACTGAACACCAAACAGTTAATGCACATTTTCATATTATTAATTATTTTTTGAAGTTCAAAAGTTATTATACTATTATATTACAACAACAAGATGTCATAAATAGTGTAAATACATTTGAAATGTAATATGTGTTATATAAATACAACGTATAAGTTTCTGGAATTTTAAAATATGGTGTCCTATGTATACTAGTTACTTAAATATATAAAATCCATAATATAATAAAATTATACACAACCTTCGACCCGCAGTCGGAAAGATATAGAAGGAACAACCCTTTTTACATGCTTTTCAAGATAGATTTAATTCAGTTTCCTTTGTTGATATTCAATACACAGCGAACTGTCATGTTTTAATATTAATTCTTAAAGTACAATCAAAACACATATTCGGAACTCCTCGGCCATTTTATCGAAAACAACCTCGGATGTATGCCGGTACATCAGTAGTTCGTGAATTTTTGAATTATATCATTTATGAAATATAGTGTTTTAGAATTGTTTTTATTGATCCAAGTTTAAATTGATTGTCAGTGAAGTATATTATTGCAAACATAATTAAGATTTCCAAGAGTTAAGTCATAAAGTTTAACTGCTAAATAAAATTAATACGCGATCTACTTGCAGCGGACTTAAACGTTGCTCTTTTTGAGTATGTAAACCGTCCAAATACATCCGAGGTTGTTTTCGAAAAAAATGGCCGAGGAGTTCCGAATGTCAAAACACACAAACACATTCAGGTCCACCAAAACATGAGAAAATCGAAAGTCGCACAAAAAGACACGGGAACATAACATTTTCAGAAAAAAATAGACCATATACATCACAGATTGACCATTTTTACAACTTTTTTATTTTTTGTCTTGGAAAGAGCATTTTTTGCGTAAATATCTGCAAACCATTGATATAAGACTGCTGACAAAAGATCAGATCGCAGATGTTCATATTTCAGTTAAAAAAATAATGTTTTATGGCTTAAACCGTTGCTAACGGTTTAAGAAAAATCGGCATAAAACATCAATTTTCGAAGTTAAATATAAAAATCTGCAATCTAATTGTTTGTCAGCAGTCTTATATCACTGGTTTCCATGGATTTTCGCAAAAATTGGCTCGTTCCAAGACAAAAATTAATAAAGTTGTCAAAATGTTCAATCTGTGAGAGTGCAGCTTAAAGACATAGTCTTACAGAGAAATCGCGAGTTCAGTTACCCAACAAAAACACGGGAACATTTTGGGAAAATAAAATAAAACAAAACAAAAAAGAGAACAAATCCCTAAAGAACAACAACATAATGATAATTCACATTAATGTTTGATTTTTTTCCAAATCCACAACCAATCCTCCCAAATTAAAACCAAAAACGTATCGTCCTACAGTAAAAGACTTAACAAACATAACTCTAAACAAACACGACAGAAACAAAAACTCCTACGTAAAATAAACGCAAAATAGACATAAAAAAACCTTTAAAATAGATAATACAAACGAAAACGCACAAATAAACCTAGAACTTGAGATGAAGTGAAAATTAGCGTGATATTCGATCAATTCACTGTAGAAATAAGACCGTAGGTAAACACACCAAAATAACAAAACAACAAACATGTTGAACGGCAATCTAGACTTTTTTCTGTTGAACCCAACCAGGTCAAATCTCATTGAAATAGGGGCGAAGCAAACGAGCTCGTCTTAATCATTTCGATTTTATATCATATGATCTAACTGACTAAGATTATATAACGTTTCCAGCTTCTATGACGTCATGCGTGTCGGTAAGTTTTGAATACGTGATTTTAACGATTAAGCAAGGCATTATTCAAGGCCGGTATACGATTTCTTTGGCTAGAAATGTAGGTTATTACCATCCACATTACATGAAGTGACATTGACATTCTACATTTCTGTTCAACATCCGGGTCTTGTCAACTAGGGGCAAATAACTGTGATCTTGTGCAATATTATATTGTGGTATCTAACCTATATCGTTTCTTTTAATATGACTTGTTTTAAATCATATATGGGACTCAATATAAAATAATAGTAATTTGAAATTCTTTTCATCGTTGTTATCAATAGTTTTCGAGTTGCAATTAAAAAAGAGTATTTTACCTGGTTGACTGGTTGCTGTAAAGGACGATGTGCCTATTCGAAATTCTGTAATCCAGTCAACATTTCGCACGGTGGAAAACCAAATCGTTTGAAAAATGTAGTGATTTACAAACCAAGAAGTTAAAAAGGGTTGTCACAAGAGTCCAATAGGTGTTTTAACTGAAGTGTGTCCAAATTAAAGTACCTCACTTTGGTAAGGGATTGCTATTCTTGTATTATAACCGCTATTTTGTTCTTTAATAGCTTCATATTGTAACCGCATAGACTGTTGACACCCCTTCGTTTAATCTTAATCAACTGCGAAACTCAAATGCCTCGGAGATATGCTCGATTTCGGATACATTGCTATGAGCCTCTATAAATAAAAACATTGTACCTAGAAACAACAAAGAAGTCCTAAAAATGCTTAATTTACACATTAATTTTGTTAAGCTTAGGTTCTGCAATTTCTTTGAAAAATAAAAGCCACTT
Organism: Mya arenaria; assembly: GCF_026914265.1. Lineage (NCBI taxonomy): Eukaryota > Metazoa > Mollusca > Bivalvia > Myida > Myidae > Mya > Mya arenaria. The sequence continues at coordinate 45,477,048 of NC_069127.1, forward strand.
CAGTGTTTGAAACAAATTCCATGACGAAATATATATGCCAAGTTTTGCAAATACCATCACTATTCGTGTCTTTTTCACCAGCAATTGTGATACACCGTTACAGTAGTCCAAATAACTGTACGTTGACGGATTTTTTTTAGATTTTTGATATGGCAAATCCTTCACGTACAAATTGTTTAGTATCAAAAGTGGGTAGTTGTTCCGATCAGGATTCCGGGTTAAAGCATATAGCGTCTATAAAATATCATAAAAACAAGAAATATTACCAGATAATGTTATTTTATATTAGTTCCGTACACAAAAAAATAAATATCCAACTTATAATTATGAGTTTGACGGCTTTTCTTCATTTCATTCTGTCAAAACATAACGATATATACATGAAGGGCACCTGCAAGGCTTCAGGGCACAGTTTTAAATCGCTCGGAACATTTCGGCCATGGCCGAGTTGTTACGAATGTATAACGAGGTCTTTCTCGAAGCTTTGTCGGAGGAGGCCGAGTTCTTACGATTGTAACGAGTTGTTCCCCTTCGCATAATTGTTGTCAGTGTCAGTCAACTTTCGTTTTATTGGAAAGGTAAACAACTTGTTTTAATGCATGAAATGCTTGTTTAGTGCAAAATAACATTTCACTTACATGGTAAAATATGAATATAACTCTTTATGATCAATTTCAACCATAAATTACTTCACTTAAAAGAATTTCAATATTTTTAAAACACCCCCGTTTTTTGCACATTCCCGTTTAGACGTTAGGGATTGGAAGAATCCCGTATAACACGTCTATTATTTTAGACTAACCGCTACAGATATGGGTTTGTAATTGGCATAATTTTATATGGTTTACATTGAGCCAATTACGATATACTGGTTGACAGTACCTTTCCTAACATGTCACAAATCAAGAACACCTGTTAAAACACACATTTGTTCACCATGATCGATTATTCAATGATCTAGATCAATACAGAGGCTTGCTTTGGTCATAAAATCCAATTTATCAAAATCCGCTTTCCTTGGCGTTTTCACCCGTTCACCCTCCGAGGCTGATCAGTGTACCGTATAATTACAATCATCGCGTTACTTGGGGTGAAAACACTGCGAAACTCTGAGAAAACTGATAAGAATCCAGTCTTTGACGTAACACACTTGACCATCGACCATGTCGAGCTGTTTTCCGCTCGGTCAACTGAAAAAATCAAGTAACTAGCACGCCCTGTCGAGTGATTTTTCCCGAAAAATAATTATCCGAAATGTTTTACCTATCGGTATCCATATCTGTTACAACAGGCTACCTAGATGCTTATTGAAATAAGCTTAATGGACGTTTGCACTATGACTGGTTTACTGCTATTCGCATCAGATCGATAAACGCTTATTCAAAATGTAACATTTTGATTACTTGTTGAGGGACGCTTGAAAAATTGAGAATGGGATACAGTCTATTCCTGTAGCTGTCATTTCTTCACACTGAACGATGTCACTTCTACGTTATTTCGAAGGAGCTACCCCGAAAAGAAAGGCTTCTGCTGACAAGCCTGATGCTAAAAAGGAGGTAACTAAGGTTTACGAACAGGCAAGAAAACGAAAGTTCCAGACATTTTGGACTGTGAACAGGCCATGGCTTTGTTACAGTGAGGGTATTATGACGACTTGGAAACACACGACTGAATGATTTGATGGCTATCAAGATCATGTCTCCAACCATCGAGAAGTTCGACAATGAAGCAGCCATTGCTGAATGGATGGTAGGTTAAATAAAGCAAGAATTGATATAGTCATTAAAAAGTATATGAAACTATATGAATTCAAAAGCATGACAAACAATAATTGAATAATCTACATGTTTAATACAATGTACATGTTCACAATTTCAGACCTCTACTCCATCTAGCTAGAAGAGACGAGTAGGAGAGCGCATAAAGCAGCCTGCCAGACCCAAGTAGGTCATCACCCTTGCAGACTCTGATCTCAACTAGGCAGATGAGATGGACCAGGCAGACGAGGTGACAGACACAAGCTCTCAAAGTACCAGTGAAATCCAGGTATCACAATTAAACACAAGATCTCAGTTACAATAGAACTGTTTGTACTGAATTTTACAATAATTATTAAATACTATTTTCGGTTGAACAGTTATTTTGACAAATAAATTTTATGCCATTTCATGCATTACTTTTAGGCAACTACGACATCGCTGGTGCCAGAGAAGATGATGTATGATGGAGACGATAGTGACGGAAAAGCGACTGCAAGATGTCAGAAGACCTTGTGTTTTCATTGTTGATGGAATACAGTAGAGATTAAAATGAGAAAACAGTTTATTGGTGTTATAGCTTTATTGCCTTACACATATATTAAAATATCTCTGTCAAAAAGTTATTTTGGTTCGGGCTAGTGAAACTTGATTCTGGCTAGTGCTTTTTCCAGGCTACTAGCCCGACTGGGCTAGTGCATGAAAAAAATTAGTGCCAAGACTGAGAATCTCCTGCCGTACATGTATCTGATTTTATGTAATTTATTTAAATACTTTCTTTTATTGTGTTGTTTCAATAATTTTCAGGCTTACTTGCACATAATACGACTGGTAATCCTTTGATGGCGCAAAATGCAATATTTGTCGTTGTTTATTTTTGACCCAGTTCTAATTATATCTTTGTATATGACTTTTGTCCCAGTTGCTTAAAGTAATTTAAACATTCTGTTTGCTACATTAATTTCTCTTTTTTACATTTAAACTTCCAGTTTGATAACACAAATGCAATTTTCGCAATAACAAACATGCAAAAACCAAAAGAAGTCTAAATTTAGCCACGATACGTCACTCTGAAATTTGCATATCACTTGACTTTCACATTCCAAAAAATACTAGATTGCGTTTCATACTAATAATTTCTAGTAATTAACTAAGTAAGAAGTAATGGTTTCAATATTTTTTAAACACAATATTCAAACTAACACCATAACTTTCGTAAAATAGTTCAACTGAAAGCTGAATTGTATTAATTTAGAGAAGGAAATAGATTATGATAATATCTTCATACAGATGTAGATTAAATTGGTGATTTTTAAACCACAGAACATGAGTTACCTTCATTCTTTTATAACGTTATAATTAACAATGCAATTGAAATATTATCTGCAATGGTAAAAACAACTGATATGTATCACAAAAGAAATAGTGACAGGAAAAATAATCACTCTTACATGGTACTCAACACCTGAATTACTCTTTTCCAATTAAGTTCTCAAAAACACGATAAGAATATGACGTAATAATGGTAAACAAACATACACATGGTGTTATATCAGAAATACGTGGATATCAACAGGCAATTAGTTGAAAGGTAAATTAATAACCGAACGAGATATAAATGAATTGTTTTATTGAGTAAGTCTTCTTTCTGTCTTTACAATGAAAAGCTGACAAATGTGCAGGTAATTGATTTTAATAAACGATGTAACTGCAAATGTAATTATTTATTTTCAATAGTAGCAAGGTAGTAGCAAAGCATACAACTTGGAGTTCTGCTTTGAGGCCAATAAAACAACACGATTACCAGTGATAAAGGCAATAAAATGCTTGGCAGAAAACAAGCAAATCAGACAAACTCGGCAGATTTATCGGCAGTTGTCCACGACAAATTAAAAAAACCTCTGAGTGACTGAGGAAAGTGGTAGTTCCTCGTGGAGTGTACTGTAGCACACAGGGGAATGATGTCAGAAGGCGCATGCGCATCTTTGAGGCCATGCAGTTATGTTGACCCACGGGTGTAGAAATTAATTTAAGTAGCAGGAAAAATCCCAAAAGAAGGCGGGGGGGGGGGGGGTGTCTGGGTGTCCTCCCCCAGTCAAGGTCAAGGGGCTTGTGGGATGAATTTAAGCCTTTTTAAACCAAAATTTCTTGTGTTCTGGTGCATGTTTATTTTGTTACAAGGAAACAGGGAAACTATATGAAAATGTACTTGAATATGATACTGAATCTGAGAACTACCCCACTGAATCTGAGTACTTCACTCCACCAGTGAGGGCTAACTAATAAACCAAATAACTGTCAAATTCAGATTCAGGATAATATTATAACATTCCAGACCACATGCCTTGCAATTTGCTAGCAATTCCCTCCCAATGGTATACTGTGAAATCATTTATATTCGTTGGCATGAAATATCATGGTTTGCCGAAAAATTACATTTTTGTTGGTACTTGAATTCGTGGTTTTTCATTTTTGAAAAAAAAATAATCAAAACTGCGATCGTCTTACATCGTCTGCATTATCTCCACGCGCTGGCCCGTGGTTTCTGTCTTCTACGTCATCCGGTTTATGACACTTGCTAAAAGGGTATGACATGCCAATTAGTGCATATATCCATGTCAATTATCGATTTAATTGAAAATTAAGGTCATAAGAGAAGATGTACCCTGATCCTAAATACAGATAGCAGATAGGCGCCATTGAATGCCAATTAAGAATTTTGCAAACTGAAAACACCGAGAAGGTCCTCATATGGGTGCTTTTCAAAATAATGAGGCAAAAGTGGGGTTGAAAATTCAAACCCAGTTTTCATGATTGTCACCTATTTTACATGAAAGTAAATCCTTCAAATTACACGGAAATAACTTTGGGAAATTATCAGGAAATACAAATAAAAAAATATTTTGACCTTAAATCCAAACATTGCAAACATTTCTTACAATATGGGTGATCTATAAAAGTGTCTTATGACAAGAACCTAGCATAAATCAGATGCTTTTTCTAAATTTTATAATCAGTAATTGGTACCTCTGTGTAGTCATGTGCATAATAATTCAGTTGTTTAAGAAAAATAAAAAAATCAACACATTTTGTCTAAATTTGAAACCAAAAATAAATTGTTACCTCAAAGTTTTTGCTGTAATTAAAACTAGAATCAAATAAGGGAAAAATCTACATTTACTTCACCTTATGCATCTTTATAGACCACATACCAAATTTCAAGAATGTATTGTAATTTACAATTGCCAAATTTTCATTTCAAAATTGAACTATTTTTCGGTGCACATGGGACACAAATTGAAAGCCAATATAATATGCATTTATATTCACTTTTATGTTACACAAACATTATTTGTGATCAACTTAAGACATTTCTGTGTATATGTTAGAGTGTATTCCTCAAAATTTCTTCAGTATCACATTTTTCACAACAATTTCCTCAAAATTCAACAGCATGTAATGAATTATGATGCAAATGGAAAATAATGGCAAAGAGAACAACTTACAGCAAACAGTCACATATATATAAATTTATTACTTCAAATTGAGTCCAAAAATAAGAAAATATCATCAATGGTAATATAAAGTACTAGAATTCATACATGTTTAGTACTTTGTTATGTAATGGAAAGGGTGCACAGGGGACAAATCATAATGCAAGTAATATTTTTTAATTATGTAATTATTTTTGTAACTTAACTTTTCCTGGTAAACATTTTTATGCCCCCTTTTGAAAAAAGTGGGGTATATTGTTTTGCACATGTCGGTCGGTCGGTCGGTCGGTCTGTCTGTCTGTCGGTCGGTCGGAATACCAAATGGTTTCCGATCAATAACTTGAGAACGCTTTGACCGAGGGACCTCATACTTGGTATGTGTATTGGTCATCACCAGCAGATGAACCCTATTGATTTTGAGGTCAGTGGGTCAAAGGTCAAGGTCAGTGTGACCTTTACATGAAAAACGGTTTCCGATCAATAACTTGAGAACGCTTTGACCCAGGAACCTCATACTTGGTAGGTGTATTGGTCATGACCAGCAGATGAACCCTATTGATTTTGAGGTCAGTGGGTCAAAGGTCAAGGTCAGTGTGACCTTAACATGAAAAACGGTTTCCGATCAATAACTTGAGAACGCTTTGACCCAGGGACCTCATACTAGGTAGGCTTATTGGTCATGACCAGCAGATGAACCCTATTGATTTTGAGGTCAGTGGGTCAAAGGTCAAGGTCAGTGTGACTGTAAGCTGAAAAAAGGTTTTCTGATTGTCCATATTTTATTTAAGTGTCCAAATCCTACTAACAATTTGGCTCCCAAGGGGGCATAAATGTTTCACTAACATCTCTTGTTACAATAAGAGGAACTGTACTTTCAGTAAAGCTTGAAACAATACTGTAAATGTATGAAAGATTACATTAGAGCCTACAAAACTAAATTTCTAATCAATGGAATAAAATATGTCCACAGAGTGGAATAAAGTTTTTGGTCTCAATGCACCTGTTACCATTAAACACTTTGTGAACATGTCTAAATTAAAAGATGCCTCTTTGCCTTTGGCTTCCTACTCAATAGAACAGTATCTGTTTTATTAGGCATTATTCAAGAATTAAATTCAAGAAAATTCTCAACTTTTGGTTTCCACAAGGATTTAAGTTCACCTGGCTTTGACATGGTTTTACTTTGGTCCATTTTTAGGCGCTCAAATTGCCAAAGACTTATCTTGCAACTCCACATATTCTTAGCATTGCTTATAAGTGTATACTAGATGCCTTTTTAATATTTTCCTAATTTAGTTGGTGTGCCTACTTTTCTTATGACTATGACTGACAGACATCACCAATTGTGTAATTTTCTACGACATGATTTATTTTAAGACCTTCACTTCGGTTTACCAGACGGTTAGTTGTGGAGGCCCATGCCATGAAATCCCTCTGAAGGGGTTGTTTTGCATGTTGTGCTTTTTCTGAACTGATGCTGCTTCAACTGTGTGTGTTCATCCCTTCTCATTTTAACCTTTCTCCTTTTATTATGTCTGTCATTTTCTGGACTTTTATTGTTTCCTCATTTCTCTTAATTTTATTTCTTCTCTGCCTCTGCTTGTTTAGTTTCACCTTTTCTTTTATTTGTAAACCATATAAAGGATCTATTTGTCCTCTTTCTTAGGGTTTGAGCAATACCTGGCAAATTCTACTCTTTTTCTCTGAGTATCTTGATCTCTGTCATACATTTTCTGCAACTTTTGATCTTTCCTAAGTCATTCTCTGCCCTTCCTAGACTTCATTGTGTTAATGTTTTCAACAGTCTTTTCTTCATTTATTTTCATATTTTCTATGTGATCTCTGGAAAAGGAAGCTTAACTACAAGCCTTTCCATTAGTGTACTTATTTCCTGTACAGAATTATAATCTGGTATATCGATATGTGCTATCCATATAAAAAAATGTCCCCTGTGCACTGAATTGAACCATATAATACCTTGCACATATAAAAGCATTACATGAATAATTTCAATTTGATTCAATGTTTTTTAATTGTTATGATAAATCAAAATAGAATATTTAAACAAAATATGTTATCTTGTGTGCCTCAATATTGAAACTGTATTTAAATTAATTTGATAAACCTTTAAAAGTAAACATTTAATGGCTTTATAATTAAATAATAAAGTAACAGTATTTATAACACACTTACAATCAAGTTGCTAAACTATTAAGTGATGCCTAAATATAACATACACACTTCTAAGAATGTGGAAATAGCACCATATTTGTCAGTTATGACATTTTATTGAAATCTGCTAAAACAGGGTGCACAGGGGACATTACTTTAAACCATGCAGATGCTTCAAATCTCTGTATGTGAGAGGCTGAAAACTGTTTTTGCATTTGTTGTAACTTTCTTTTTTGGGAAATACAGCAGAATATCATTTTATTGAAGAAATTATAGAAATCTGACAACTAACAACCGAAAAGGTGCACAGGGGACATTTTGGAGTAATAAGACATGCATCTGAGTTACAGACAAAATAATGTATGAAATAATAAAACTATGTCATTTATATAAAGCTGACAGGTTAAAGTTATTAAAATAACATAGTAATGTAATATAAATAGTGCTTAAATGGAATGGTAGTGTTCTCAATGTGAATTGAATATTCTATCTTCTTTTTTAAATGAATGGGGGTCCGCCATATGACATTAAAATTTGGTTAAGTAAATACATATTTTTTTATTTGAAGTATGTTTTTTAAAATGAGAAAGGGTTCAGTTACATAAAAAACAATACAATTGTCAAATTCCAATATGCACCAGCGATTGTTTAATTGCAACGACATCTTTCTTACATTAACTTTCAGTTTCACTTTCACGTTTTTCTTTTTCTCGGAAGTAAACAAAAACATTCAACTTTGACCATGTGAGCTTTTTAGACCATGTGAGCTATGAAAAATGTTTATTTTTCTGTTATACATGAACAACTTATAAGATATATTTTAAATTGACACGAAATATAATAAAACAACTTAAAATAAATGAACAAAATATGTCTTAGCATTGTTGTTTTTCAAAACCATCATACTTAGTGAAAAAGCTATCAGTTAATTTGCATAGTGGGCTGAGTTAATATTACGTCATTGAGTTTGAGCGCTGCTAATGGACACGGTTACCGATCAGATTCCAGATCGATAATCACTTGTCACTTCGGATGTTAATTGCTCTCGCGGTTTAAACAAACATTCAGATCATGCATTGAGGCTCCTTTCAGATGATACCGACTCTCACACTGAAATTCTTAATAACTTAATATTGACAAAGGTCAGATTTTCATAGCCAATCGGGCAATCGGATTTAATTTTTTCATAGCCTACATTCAAAATACTTATAATTTAAATTGCATGCTTGAAAAAAACAGCGGAATAAATAGCATTGCAGTTATCTTGGATGTAAAATACACGTGTCTTGATGAATATGAAGAAACTTGTTAGGGACCTCTTTTTGCACAAAAATGATGGTTTTTAGCTCGACTATTCGAAGAATATGGAGAGTTATACTACTCACCCGAGCGTCGGCGTCACACCTTGGTTAAGGTTTTGCATATATAATGTACATGATTTTAATATGTGCATCTACACTTTTGTAGTGTTTTTAATAGTCACTGAAACTTGCACTGGCAAAACCAAAGACATCTGGCTCATTGTTTGTGTCTAAAATGTTGATTAACATCATTTTGGATATATAATAATATAATGAGATAAACAACACATCTGAGGAAATTTAATGTCTGATACAAGGAAGAAACAAGGTATGTAACTCGAACTTACCATGTTTTACGTTGGAGTCCAGTTTTTTTAAGTTTCTTAATCAACATACAAACAATCAATTTTAAAAAAGGTGACATGAAAAGAGGAGTCAATGCCCTTTAAAATGGTATGCAATATGTTGGTATATCTTTATTGCCTTTGACAAACAAGCCAAATCCAATGTCACATTCTCGTCTTTTTCTGTAGTCGGAAACTGTACAGCAAATTCCAATTTTCAGTGTGTCCCCGTGTAAACACGTCTACTCACAGAAATATTTAAGTGATTTTATGCTTTGATATAAAGAAAATACAATTCTTTTCCGATATCACAAAATGACAAACGCCACGATTTTATGAACAACAGTATCAGTCTTCAAACTAAATCCACTTTAAAATTTCGTAAAAGGCAGCCATATTCTTTACAAGCGCTTAGATGATGATAATAAGCAAGTTTCATTTTCATTATGGCATATAATATGCATGTGATATCACAAAGCAATGAAACATATTTCAGTAAACATTATAAGCAATAAACTGTGGCATCCGCCATCTTGGAAATTGTGCGCGATAATTTTTTGCTGTTGTGAAATTAGCGTTAGGTTAAATAACACTAAATTTTATTTTCTATCAGAGATCGAAGAAACAGGCGGCAGATTTTTTTTTTTATAAAGTTAGGAATTTGAATCTTTTTCTTATTTGGGTTTTGCAATATTTAGGTATGGCGCTCCCGTAAAATGAAAAATAAAAAAAACTCTGGCCTTAATGCAAATAATTGGCCTTTATTATTTGACTTAGAAATTCTGGTTAAGGTTTTGCGTGCAAGCACACATAGGTTTATATCTCATCGACAACTTCATGAGGTTTTGCATTGAGACATGGCACAATGGTACTCAACCATCCAACCTACTTAATTAACCAAGTAAGATAACTCATGTTAGCATTTAATCCAAGTAATTGCTCTTTATTACTTGACTTAAAAATTCTGGTTATGGTTTTGCATGCAAGCACACATCAATTAATATCTCAGGAACTACTTGAGGTATTGCATTGAGACTTGATACAATGGTACTCAACAATCTAACCTACTTAATTAACCAAGGAAGATAACTCAAGTTTGCATTTAATGTATATAATATCCCTTTATTATTCAACTAAGATATTCTGGTTAAGGTTTTGCGTGCTAGCACATATGGGTTAATATCTCAAGAACTACTTGAGGTATTGCATTAAGATTTATACAATGGTACTCAACAATCCAACCTACTTAATTAACCAAGTAAGATAACTCTTGTTTGCAAAATTATATTAAATAATGGCCCCTTTTTTAGACATAGAAATTCTGGTTAAGGTTTTGCTTGTTACCACTTTTAAGTCAATACCTCAGCGAATACATCATGTATTGCATTGAAACTTTACACACATGCTCCCAACCATTTAACCTTCTTCTTTTATCAAGTAAGATAACTCTATCTTTCGTATTATATAATTTTTGCCCCTTTATTATGCAACTAAATTCTGGTTAAGGTCTTGCATGTTAGCACACATAGGATAATATCTCAGAAAAACTTAAAACATGTAAACAAAAATCACCAACAAAGAGTGTAGTTATGTTACACAAAACAACAAATTACTTCTAGAATCAAATGATAAATAGACAAAAGGTATTTAAACTGTGAATGTATTAACTAACAAGCCTTTTCTTAAACCTATGCATGACCATGCAAAATGGTTGAATTGATGTCTTTTTGTAGACAGTTAAAAAAATATTATCTTATGAGTATGCAATTAATGAAAATTGCCTGGCCAATTCCGTTGCCGTACTGGTAAAATGAACTTTTGTCTTCGTCATTGACTTATGATTCAATGCCGTCATGTAAATTTATTTTTGAAAACGAGTATTAAAAAGGTCATACTTATACCGATCTGTCAGCTAGTAAGTCATATAACTCTGCCTACCGACGCTACAGGGTACCTTGATGTACGGGTTAGTCAACGGTTTTTAACACTGGAGTTGGGAGTGTTAGATAGATAGATAGATAGATAGATAGATAGATAGATAGATAGATAGATAGATAGATAGATAGATAGATAGATAGATAGAAAGATAAGATAAGATAAGATAAGATAAGGTAAGGTAAGGTAAGATAAGATAAGATAAGATAAGATAAGATAAGATAAGATAAGATAAGATAAGATAAGATTAGATTAGATTAGATTAGATTAGATTAGATTAGATTAGATTAGATTAGATTAGATAGATAGATAGATAGATAGATAGATAGATAGATAGATAGATAGATAGATAGATAGATAGATAGATAGATAGATAGATAGATAGATAGACATGTTTGTAGATCTACCAGAACCAGCTACTTCTGCCTTACAAATATTGCAAACGGTCTTGATATCGTTTTAATTTATGTCGAGCTATATTTTTCGAATATTCATACTTATAGTAAATTTACGGAATTGTTTCCTTTTGAACCGATATGCAACAATAACGATGACCGAATTTGAAGTAAAACATTGGTTCAAATTGATTTATCTGTATATTGAGCCAGCACTAATGTTCATGAAACTTAGTCAGAAGTTTATATTGATTAGCTCTAGGCCAAGTTTGAATCTGGGTCATGTGCAGTCAAAAACTAGGTCACCAGGTCAAATAATAGGAAAAGCATGTTAACACTCTAGAGGCCACATTTATGACCATATGTTCATGGAACTTGATCAGAATGTTATTCTTAATGCTCTTGCTTGTATCAGGTAGGCAATACAGGGCCTTCAGGGCCCTCTTGTCTTTTTATTTTTGGCTATTTCATCATACAGAGTACAGCCCCTTTAATTATTGCATCTCACAGTTCATAGGATATAATCACTAAGTTATTTTTTAAATACTTTGACTATTCAAATTTAAGGAAATCAACTTAAGTTATGAATTGGCATAAAGATGTTTTATGAATACTGCTCCAGACCTTTTCAAATTGTGATTTCTTTTAAATGTGAAATTCAAGTTATCTATTCAAATAATGGAAGAATGACATTCAGTTATAAACAAACACAAATATCAGCATTTGGGGTCCCTAGGGTCAAGGTCAAGGTCACTGTTACTAAAAATAGAAAAACAGTTGAAACTGAATAACTTTAGTTAGGGTTGACATATATTGACCAAACTTGGTCAATAGGAAGAGTTTATGGATACCTTTCATGGGATTGTGTTTGGGGTCCCTAGGGTCAAGGTCACTGTTACTAAAAATAGAAAAACGGTTGAAACTGAATAACTAAAGTTAGGGTTGACATATCCTGACACAACTTGGTATTAAGGAAGAGTTTATGGATACCTTTCAATTGATTGCATTTGGGGTCACTGTTACTAAAAATAGAAAAACAGACACAGGCTGAAGTTCTTCTGTCAATTATTAAAAACCTGGTTTCGTCACATTGCGGCGTTTCTTGTTTACCTTTATTCCAAATAAACCTTTGATTAATCAAGTTCAGTACAGTCAAACCTGGTTGAACGGTCACCTGCTTTAAAGGGTCACCTGCCTTATCGGGCCACTCAAAATTCCCCCCATGCGTTTATACTATATAAAGTACGTGCATTAAGTGGCCAACTGTCTAACACGGCCGTGGCCACTAATATTTGTCCCTGTGAAGCCATAAAAACACTAATGATGGCCACTAATCCCTTGTCACTGACACTTCCGCAAGTAATGTTTGCCAATACACAGCTTTAATTGATACTGAAGTTGACGGAAAAGAACGACAGTCTCGGATATTTCCGTTGTCCAATCAAAATGCCTATAACATCACATGATTACCATGCGTGTTTACTTATTGAGAGATCATGTTTATAACACGTCGTCGTTTCAATCAGAATTGACACACTTAATGAAAATATTTTAATAATTATGAAGATAATTGTCAAATACCGACAAAGAACGCCGGATATGATAATGATGAATTTACAGTTTGCACTGTCACTTGATGGTGTGAAACGAGTTACGATGTAAATTCATTTTTGTATTAATTTTCAAAGTGCTCGGCTTTATACTTCTACGAACATATACTTACATTGTATTCCTGATATTCTTTTCAATTTTGGTTATGGCTGACAATAAAATAAATCAGAAGTGTTTGACTCTAAAAGAAGTTGTCGAGCGTATTCAATTATTAGAAACGGCCGTAGTGCAAGAAGAACTTGTTTTTTTCTATATTTGCATTCAGCCTTCTTTAATGGTACTGATGATACTGATTGTGGGGTGAGGTGGTGGTTAAGATACATAATTGACCTCTGTTTGAACAAAGCCAAAGTGTCAGAAAAGTCCAACCTGGACTAAGTGGCCACCTGTAGTAAGCAGCCACTTTTACCTATTCCCAAAGGTGGCCACTTAATACAGGTTTGACTGTTATTGCTTTGATAGAAGAGATGTCTTTAGATTATAACACCGAATATATAATTATTGTCTCATCATTGCTAGAACAACAGAGGCCATACATGAGTGGGAAAATTATGTACTTAGGTTTCTGGAATTATTTATGTCCAAGCACTCCAACTTGAACCAAATTATTATATTTTCAGAAGGCAATGGCAGACGGTTCTCCATCACCTAAAAAGGTATGTATTGTAGGTACCCTAGTTGCCTCTGAATCAATTGTTTGTTTCAGCTTGTATTTATGAGCAGGATTTTCCCTGATACAGAATACCAATGTCCCTGCCTTCAGTTTTAGCTTGACTATTCGAAGGATAAAGAGGGCTTTATTACTCGCCCCAGCATCCGTGTCGGCGTCTGGTTCAAGTTTTCACTTATAACTCTAATACCCTTCATTCAATTCACTTACCGTAAATGACTGGTTATAAGACGCCCTTTTTTCCCTCAGATTTCAATGTAAAAAATGCCTGCGTCTTAGGCCAAATAAAAAAATAGGTCTGTTTCAGGTTACCCGACTGACCCTATTTTTTCCCACCGACCCTAACCTATTTTTCCTTAAAAAAAATGTGATTTGGGTACGATAAGCATTCGTTACGAAATGTATGTACGTAAAGTTGACAATATTAGAGTTGGATTTCTGAATGTATTTACCGTACTTCACCTTAGAGTTCGGACACCTTAAAATAATTAATTTTTCGCTCTCCGAATTCATAGAAAATAACCATTTTTACATGTTTATCTACATGCAAGGTAAACCTGCCTTTTTTCTTTATGTCTGCATTTTACCACTTATTAATTTATCCGTAGTTATCAATGATTATTACGCCTATAAGTGTAACTCCTTCATCAAGTTAATAAAAATCCCATTCAACACCATTTTTAAACTTTTTTATACATGCATTGAAATGAATAAACACCTTTTATTGGCTTCAGATCAAACAGTCACATTGTGTGACATCACATAACTCTCAGTTATACCCACGAGGATCTCGTGGAGAGCATGGGTATTGCTATGCAACTTATCACAGTGATGTATACGGTTAGGTAATCTAGCCAGGCATTGTAAAGATAAAGATCAATAATATTTGTCTGTGAGACTTAGTAACTGTAAAAGTTACAATCGATGTCCTTTGGGTGTCCGAAAATTAGATACCTAAAATAAATTATTTTTGAAAATGGATGTCCAAATTTTTAGATTGTCCGAACTCGTAAGGTGAATTACGGGTAGTTTGTGCTTGTGTGGCAGGTATATTTCAATTCTTGAAATATATTTTCTTGTCAGATACAAATGAGTCAGATACTGACTTTCGGATTGATATGTCAGACTTCAGTGTGCAATTTTGGCAATAAAACCTGCATGTTACTTGTTCTTCAAACCTGAACCCCCAGGTCCTCTTGACAGCATTGAGGTTTCCTTGGCTGATGGCTTATATGGTAAATTTGCTGTCCCACTCTTCATGTAATTATGTTACAGGGAGGTTAGCATTCTACAGAGGGTGATTGAAAGCAAAAGGGTGCATAAAGAAAAGTAAAACCGTTCCTGGAAAGTCTTAAATAATAGCAGAGTGGTGTACCATAATTTAGTTGAAATCCAACCATCATTGTCAAAGTATTTACCAGACAAATAAAGAATGTTTCCTTTGAAGGACGGAACATGTTTAAAAACTACTGATAAACCTGAAAATTGATTACTTTTATTTTTGTTACTTTCTGAGTCAACAGTTATTGAAATCAATATATCAAAAAAAAAAAAAAATAATAATAAACAAAATAAAAAAATATTCCGACCTACCTACCCTATTTTTTTTGGCAGCGTTACCTGAAACACACCTATTTTTTTATTTGGCCTTACAAACAGTAACAAGCATTTGACATTTTTTCTGAGGTGGATTTCAGCCCCAAATTGGCTCTTCAGAGAAATTAGCTAAATAACTTCAGCTAACACATTATAAACTACCTTTTTGGATGTGTTAATGTGTAGTAAACATAAAAAATATCTACATTAAAGTTTTGGAAGCCAGAACTACAGAGAAATAAATGGTGAAAAAACTAATTTGTTTAGATTTATGTAGAAAGGGATGTAACTCGTGTCATCTCGATCGAGTTTATACGGCTTAAAACGGCAGTTGAAGATTGTGATACGGTGTAACGTTAAACGATTATTATTTAAAATTTTCATTATTGTACAAATAAAATTAGGCCTTTTTTTAATTATTTGTTTTACTAACGGCCAGAGATGTTAAGTGTCAGAGGAGGAGGAAAAAAAAAAAAAATTACATTTCTGGAATTTTATTTTTTGGTCGGTGGAAAAAAACACACAGAAAAGCAAAAGCTATGATGTATCCTTGATGATTTTCTATTTGAATGTCATGTCAATATATATGTAAGTGTGTGCACATTTGTTTTTGTTTTGTCTGACAAGTTCACTTCATATTTTCATTAATCACTCTTTATACTTTGTTAAGGCCACTCCTTTTTTATTTTTGGTTACAAGAATTTTCAGAAAAAATGTCCACCAGGTGGTCGAAAAAAAAAAAAGGGAAAAAAGTCACAAAACATACTGTTGAAGGGCGAAAATCAGAGAACAACATAAACATTGAAAAATTATATCATTTACTTGACATTCTAAATTTTAAAACTGCTATTAATGCATGTTTTAATACACTCAAAGTTCTAATTAAACACACAGTTTAAATCTTACATACTGTGCATATAAAACATCAATGAAATTGACTATAAAACATGTTTACATGTATAAACTACACTTTTTTCAAAGATACATTGAATACCACTCAGCAAGACATTTGTTTAGCTTTAAGGGTATGCAGCATTTTTATTGTTAAAGCAAAAGTAAATGCAGAACACTTAATAACTGACTGATATTAAATTGAAAAAAAGAAGGCGAATTTTACGCATTAAAATACACAAAAATTGCACTGTATTAAAACAATACATTTCATTTTCTAAACATTGTTTCATTTAATTCAATGTTGGAAAATGTCAATGAAGTGAAATAATTACCTATTTTGTAAATAAGGAAGTAACATTTTAAGAAGACATTTGAGCTTTAATATTATGAAAACAATTCCTGAAAAACTCCAAACCAAACTAGACCTTAATTTGAGTTTTAATTACCCTTACCATGCGGGGTCCTACTTTTGTGTAACCCGGTCCATGCTAAGTCCGGATATTTTCGGACCGGGATATTTACCATGGGATGTTCACCAAATCCATTTCAAATTAAAATCTTGCAGCAAATTACCACATCAGTACATAAAAATCACATATCAAAATAATAAATCTAGCATGTGACTTAACTTTATGTACCAATGATAGTAAACTGACCGTGAAATCCATAATTATGTGTGGATATTTTCATCTTCTCCCAACTCTGCCATTTTGTGTATACATGAGTTCACAGGGCATCTATACTTGCTTGTTTATTTTTCATTTCAAAAAGCATTCCTTGGTTACAACAACAAATCTCATTTATAGTGAAATATCAAGTTCATAACAAATTAAACGTACTAATTCAAAAAAGTTTTCTGTGTTGTTTTATCTAAATGTTTTGCACAGTAATGTCATTGACACATGTGTTCAACTCTTTCATTGTTTTTACTTTACTTTAAACCCAAACATGAATAAATATGTAATCTAGAATAAACACAAGCTTTAAATTGACTCAATGACAAGTATTTCCAAACCAGTCTGTGATTTAAAATCCATAAACACCACCGATTGAACTTGTGAAACTAGGTCACCGGTGTCAACTTAGAAATTTTACTTTCGATTTCACCACTACTAATTCGATGGCAGCCGCTGACACTTTTATTTTTATCTATAAACAACAGTATTTTCATGACCTAAATTGGCGGGGAAAAACAAAAATCACCTGTTATTGTTAGTGTATGCTGTTAAATTTGCCAATGTTTTTACTATTGTTATTTTAACATTTGCATATTTTGATAAATTATTTCATACATAGAATGACTGCTATTGTCAATTCTGCCATTGCCAACGGCGCTGCCATAACAGTTGGATGGCTCACATGCTATCACTATAAATACTGCTACGGAACAACAAACCAGTCGAGATCTACTGCTTTCGTACTCTTATCTTTCATTTTTAGCTCCACTGGCCGAAGGCCATGGAGCTTATGTCGTCACAGATTGTCCGTCGTGAGTGCGTGCGTGCGTGCGTAAACTTTTACTTTAAACGACATCTCCTCTGAAACTGATAAGCGGATTTTGACAAAACTTCACAGGAATGTTCCTTTGGTGGTCCTTTACCAAAATTGCTCAAATGGTTCCGGTCCATTGCACAATATGGCCGCCAGAGCTAAAAATAGCAAAATCTTTAAACGACATCTCCTCTGAAACGGTTCGGCAGATTTTGATGAAACTTGACAGTAATGTTCCTTGGGTGGTCCTTTATTAAAATTGCTCAAATGGTTCTGGTCCATTGCACAATATGGCCGCCACAGCTAAAAATAGCAAAATCTTTAAACGACATCTCCTCTGAAACGGTTAGGCAGATTTTGGTGAAACTTGACAGAATTGTTCCTTGGGTGGTCCTTAACCAAAATTGCTCAAATGGTTCCGGTCCGCTGCACAACATGGCTGCCAGGGCAAAAAAATAGAAAAACCTTTAAAGAACATCTTCTCAGAAACCGATGATCAGATTTTGATGAAACTTAACAGAAATGTTCCTTGGATGGTCCTTTATCAAATTTGCTTCAATGGTTTCGGTCCACTGCACAAGATGGCCCCCAGAGGTAAAAATAGAAAAACCTTTAAACGACTTCTCCTCAGAAACCGATGATCGTATTGCAATGAAACTTGACAGAAATGTTACTTGGGTAGTCCTTAACCCTTTAGCGCATGTATACGAGATAGGCCGACATAGCTCATTACCAGATGTATACGCATTTGGCCGACCGTATCCATTACTGGATGTAAACGCATGGCCCGCATATTTCAATAGGGTCATTTCAATATTTCAATTTTGCATCTTTCTTTTTGTAAACAATATCCCGGATGTTTATAAAATTAAAGTTTAACCTTTTGTGTATTGATTTTTCCTTGAAAATATCGTCTGCTAAATTGAGAAGGTGTTTATACTCCCAATCGCAGGTGTGATATCCCATTGTGACGTAATAAGACCACGAGCTAAGTACTGTATGGAATTTCCCCCAAATTCATTGACGCGTAAATCATTAAATATATTACGTCAGTTCAGTTTACCATTAAAATCAATTGTGATTATATTTACTTAAAGGTAATATTTTGTTTACAAACAAAAGAAACAATTAGTAAACGAGAAAATGATGGGTAAATTTTCTGTGAAGCTTATATAATGTCCATCATAGTTTTGGCTGTAAAATAGGTCATGTGCAAGCGTTTTGTTTGATCTAGATCTTTTTATTCATACCGGAAAATCATTTATCGGCTTTCTTTTTTTGTAAACAATTTTATGAGGGGGTAATAAAGTTTAACAGACACCTTGGACTGGATCTCTCAGCTGGATGACACCGGATGTTCCTGACATATTTCTGTGTATTAATACACAAGAACATAAATTGTCGGCTTTTTAATCCAGATGGGTCTTTTTTATGATAGGGGTAATAAAAATTAGACCGATACCAGCATTTTATTACCCTTTGATTTAATGCAATTATGACATTTCAAAGAAATGTTACAAATCCATCTTGAAAATACATTCACAGCTGAAATAAAATAATTTAATATTTCATCATTGACACCATTTATTAAATAATTTAATTATCTATAAAAAATGAATTCACATAAAAAAGATTTGGACACAATTATTTGGAGTAACATTGATTTTAAGGTCATACTGCTGTATTCATTTTCTCATTTTCAAATATCCAGAAAAGTACCTATGCAGATAAGGACTGCTTATCAGTAAGATGGCTATTGACTGGGAGGTGTAATCTGGCCACTTGTCTATGTGCTAAAGGGTTAACCAAAATAGCCCAAACAGTTCTGGTCTGCTGCACAACATGGGCACCAGAGCTAAGAATAGAAAAAAACGTTAAACTACATCTTCTCAGAAACCGATTATCAGATTTTGATGAAACTTTACATAAATGTTCATCGGGATGCCCTTTAACCAAAATTGCCCAAATGGTTCCGGTCCGCTGCACAACATGGCTGCGAGAGTTAAAAATAGAAAAACCTTTAAGGACTTCTCGTCCGCAGTCTTCACGAAAAACATTTTAACCTACTAGCCAGTTGGACTAGCATAATGGCATATTTTACTAGTCCGAATGACAATCTAGTAGTCCGACTATTTTGCCACATTATAAAACTGTATGCTTGAGGTAAATACCTATTTCAATTGAGCAGCTTGCAGTTTGAGTAAACATTTCTTTATTATGATGCTCATGCAGTGATAGGGAGTGACATCCTTCTGTTGGGAATAGTGGTCCTTGTTTTTCAGAACCTATGGGTACTATGTAAAAACAAAAGGCATCTTGCTTGAATAGACTGTAATAATATCAACATGGTTAGAAAAGAAATGCCATGCTTTAATAGCTTTGATTACATTTTACTACTGAATTACCTCCCTTTAATAGAAAAAAAATAATGTCTTAATTTTTCACGTATAGCATCTTTAAATAATTTTTAAACAATAATAATTTATGAGTAAACATATAAGCATAAAGTTCTCACAAAAAGATCAATTTAAAAACCTTACATTTATACATAGGAAAGTATATATAGACTGAACATTAATTTTCGTTTAAGTGACATTCTGAAAGTTTATGAAACAGCTATTTTTAGTAACTTAAATGGCCGAAAAGTGTAAGTGAAACACCACGTCGATTCTATCTCGTCAGTTCTTGTTCAGGTTAGATATTTGCTTCATAATCTATTCAGATTAAATGTTAACCGATGATCAGATTTTGATGAAACTTGACAGAAATGTTCCTTGGGTGGTCATTAACCAAAATTTGTTAAATGGTTCCAGTCCACTGCACACCATGGCTGCCAGAGCTAAAAAATAAAAAAAACTTTATACGACTTGTCGTCGAAACCGATGACCTTTTTTCGATAAAACTTGACAGAAATGTTTGTTTGGTGCTCCTTTACTCAAATTGCCCAAATCATTTCGGTCCACTGCACAACATGGCAGCCAGAGCTATTAAAGTAAATTTTTTTTTTAAATAACTTCTCCTCAAAAATTGATGATTGTATTTCTATGAAACTTGACGAAAATGTTCGTTAGGTGGTCTTTGCTTGAACCTTTTGGCCAGTGGAGCACAGGCACTGATGTGCCTCTTGTTCTTTAGTTTCGCACCAAATCATTATGGTCAGAAAAATAATAAGTGAAATTCATTTTTATTTTTTTTGTACTTTTCGGAAAATTAGACCCGCCTGTTTTGTAAACCAATTTATATAAAAGTAGTGGCCTAATGCATGTTGTAATAGACAAGTGACATAAAAAAAAATCAATTATTTTCGGTAGACCAAAGCTTGTCCGAGTGATAACTCAACAATCCTTGGACCCATTGTCATAAAACTTGACATGTAGGTTAGGCCTGCCCAGTAGATGACCCATATTGATTTTAGGGGTCATCGGGTCAAAGGTCAAGGTCACAGTGACCTTCAATGGTAAAAAGATTTGAAAGCTTGTCGTGTGATAGCTGAACAATGCCTAAACCTTTGGTCATCAAAGTTGAAATGGAGGCTGGGCCTGACCAGTAAATGACCCCTATTGATTTTAGGGGGTCATTGAGCCAAAGGTCAAGGGCACAGTGACCTTGAATGATAAAAGGTTGTCCGAGTGATAACTCTATAACGCCTGCACCCATGGCCCTCAAACTTGATTTGGAGGTTTGGCCTGACCAGTAGATGACCCTTATTGATTTTAGGGTCAAAGGTCAAGGTCAGAGTGACCTTGAAAGCAAACTCGACAATTCCTTGACCTATTGACATCAAACTTGACATGAAGGTTGGGCCTGACCAGTAGATGACCCCTCTTGACTTTGGGGGTCATCAGGCCAAGGTCAAGGTCAGAGTAACCTTTAACGCAAAAAGTAAACAAATCTTCTCCCAGTAATATCTCAACAGTGCCTGAACCTATGATCAACAAACTTGACATGGTAGTTAGGCATGACAAGGAGATGACCCTTATTGATTTTAGGAGTCATTGGGTCAAAGTTCAAGTTCACAGTGACCTTGAGTGCGAAAATGTTAAGAGTGATAACTCGACAATGCCTGCACCCATAGCCCTTAAACTGGACTAGGAGGTTGGGACTGACCAGTAGATGACCCCTTTTGATTTTTGGTGTCATCGGGCCAAAGGTCAAGGTCACAGTAACCTTGAATGGTAAAAAATTGTCCGTGTGATAACTCAACAATGCCTGCACCCATGGCCCTCAAACTTGACTTGAAGGTTGGGCCTGACCAGTAGATGACCCCTATTGTTTTTAGGGGTCATCGGGCCAAAGGTCAAGGTCACACCTTGAATGGTAAAAGGTTGTCCGTGTGATAACACAACAATGCCTGCACCCATGGACCTTAAACTTGATTTGGAGGTAAGGCCTGGCCAGTAGATGGCTGCTATTGATTTAAGGGGTCATTGGGCCAAAGGTCAAGGTCACAGCGACCTTTAATCGTAAAAGGTTGTCCATGTGATAACTCGACAATACCTGCACCCATGGCCCTCAAACTTGACTTGAAGGTTGGTCCTGACCAGTAGATGACCCCTATAGTTTTGGGGGGTCATTGGGCAAAAGGTCAAGGTCACAGTGTCAGCAAGTACAGTTCCACAAAGTTGAGGCAAAATTGGTCATGATGTACCCCTTGATGAAATATAGACCTCTTAAAAAAGTGGGTCACATGGGGTTTTGTCAAAAACTTGGTCAGTAGGTCAAATCTTAGAAAAATCTTTGGAACATATTAAAAATCTTTGGAACATATTAAAAATCTTTGGAACATATTAGAGGCATTATACATGGTCAAATATTCATAAAACTTAATCAGAACGTTTTCCTTGATGAAATCTTGGACTTATTTGAAACTGGGTCACATATGATCAAAAAATTAGGTCACAAGGTCAAATCTTTCAATAATCTTGTCCGAAACTATTTTATGGTGGTGATTGGTCTGATTAAGTTCAAACATGGTCAGAATGTTCTTTTGGGTTAAATTTCGACTGCGTTTTCAAAGTGTGTCATATGGGTAAAAAACTAAGTCACTAGTTCATATCTTACAGAAATCTTGGGAACACTCTAGAGGCAATACATCTGCTCTAATTTCCATGAAACTCAATCAGAATGCCTCAATGAAATTTTTGAATAAATGCTTGCACCACGGAACTTCATACTTGGTATGCTAGTTGGTCATGACTAGAAGATGAACCCTATTGATTTTGAGATCAAAGGTCAAAGGTCAAGGTCACCATGACCTTGAGGTGAAGAAATGGTTTCCGCTCAATAATTAAAGAATGCTTGCACCCAGGAGCTTCATACTTCGAATGCTATTCAATGTTGGTTCGTCTCCAGTCCAAAATTACAAATTTCATGTCCATCATTTATTATGCCCCCGAAGGTGGGCATATTAAAATCGCACCGTCTGTCCGTCCGTCCTTCCGTCCGTCTGTGTGTCCGGCTCAATAACTCGTGTCCGGGCTGTAACTTTCCCTTGTATAGACAGATTTTAGAATAACTTGCCACATGTGTTCGGGATACCAAGACCACATGTCGCATGCAAGAACCGTGTCCCTACCTCTTAGGTCAAGGTCACACTTTGGTGTTTATTCACAATGGAATGCTGCATATAAGGACATAGAATATAGGTTGTCGTGTCCGGGCTGTAACTTTCCCGTGTATGGACAGATTTTAAAATAACTTGCCACATGTGTTCGGCATACCAAGACGACGTGTCGCGCGCAAGAACCGTGTCCCTACCTCTAAGGTCAAGGTCACACTTAGGTGTTTATTCAATATGGAATGCTGCATATAAGGACATAGAGTATAGGTTGTCGTGTCCGGACTGTTAATTTCCTTTGTATGGACAGATTTTATAATGACTTGCCACATGTGTTTGACATACCAAGACGACGTGTCACGTGCAACACCCATGTCCCTACCTCTAAGGTGAAAGATACACTTAGTGTTTATTCACAATGGAATGCGGAATATAAGGACATAAGAATGTAGGTTGTCAAGTATGGGTAGAATTTTTTATGTTCAGAGGCAATTTAAAATAACTTGATATGTATTTGTTTGATCTTTAACTTTTCATGTACTGACCTTGTTCATAGGTCAATGTCACATTCGGGGGCATTCGTCACACACTGTGACAGCTCTTGTTTTTTCTCTGATACGACCACACAATAGGGGAGACAAGCGCTTTTTCAAAAAAGCGAAACGAAAGAAAGGAATCTCACTCCAGGGGAACTACGGCAAACAAAAGTTTACAGCTCTTGGTTGGTTCTTTTTGTATGTGTCCGTAAGCAAATGCTTGTGAACACAATACAGCCTTCAGTTTTGATTTTATATTAATCAAACTTATACAATAGTTTAATATCTTTGAGAGCTCGGCTCCTTTTGTTCAACAGCAAGATTTGCTCATGTTTGACTGGAAAATGGCCCTTGAAATTGGCAATATTTCTTTTCAATAGAGGCTCCATATTCAGATTGCATTTTATATGTTAAGACGAATGGGGGCACCCATTAACTAACATGAAATGTTCCAAGTGAATTATCGGTATGTTGCCTATTACCCATATGTACATGCTCTGGATATTAGTGCTGTCGACAGAAGTGCTGGTTATTAGTTGTAGAACTTAGCCTGTTGACTAAGAAAAAAGTGTTTGAGACGGTTGTGTTGTTGATTAGTTGTAGAGCTTTGCCTGTTGACTGAGAAAAATGCATTTGGTATCTACTTGCAGTGCTCTTGTTATATGAAATGTTAGCATGAAAACAGTCTGCTTGAAAGGAATTTTTGAAGCTATTTAATCATTTGTACTTGTTATTAAAGTAATCAATTCATACATGTTAGATAAACCTGTAGACCTAAAATGAGTTGAAAAATAATGGCCCAATGGCCTATAGTATAAGAATGACTTCAAGATCACTAGAATTTAACCATTCATGGAACCATGGAATTTCTTGCTGACTGTTTCAATTCATTAGCTTAATCATAGAAAAAAATTGACATAAATTTTATTTATAGTATTTGATATATTTTTCAGGTTCATCCTGACAATCCAGACCTAGAAAGTCTAAGCAAGGCTGACCTGATAGTTAGGTAATATATATATATATATATATATATATGTTATGTTATCTGTATGTATACAAATATTTAATATTCTCTTCCCATGTTAAATGGAAGGAGACATTCATGTTGATTTTTGGCTGTCTGGAAGAGTTTTCAGACTACTCCTGTCAATGTTCTAGTCAAGGTTTGGACAGGTCTTGAAAGTACTTAAATGTGATGACTAACCTTGACAAGTGTTTAAATTTTATCCTGACCAAATTCGCTTGGTTATTTTCAGATCAGGGTAATAATTTAATTATCTCCCTTGACCAAGCAGTGTTAATGCATTCATAATACATTGATGAAAGAGATATTTTACTACTTTTAGCCTGTGTTATAAAAGGTGTAAATTTATATGAAAATTTCTGCATTCACCATGGCGCTTAAAATGTTACTACTAAATTTAAGTTCTACAATTATACATGTTTACTCTACCGCGCTACGTAAAACATACCGCTTTTCACACCCCTCTACTGCTTTACCGCTTTCCGGTCGAAAATTACTGCTCTTAAAAGCTTTTTTAAAAACCTCAAATTTCTATCAAATTGGCCTTAAAATTTGTTTTAAAGGCTTAGTTAAAGGAATTTTGGCATGATAATCGCCTGCTGTGCATCTCCTGCTAATTCCACTGGTGTCACAGAAGGATCCAATTTCCTGTGTATTCGTATATTGGCTCAGGGCCATTTAGGGTCGATTTTTATAATAAAACATTGAAAACTGCACAGCAGGATACTCAGATTGGAGATCTGATAAGATAATTAGGCAATAAGATTAAGATCAATTAACAGAGGTTGTGTACAAATACACGGTTTTGGGGGGGTGGGGGGGGGGGTCACTTATAGAAGGCTTAAACTAGACCTTAAAAAACCTCAAAATTCTATTAACCATACTTAAATACCACAATAATCAGTCACTTTAAAGAACATGTTGCAATAAACAACTTGTCAAATCACTTAACACTTCGGCCGAGATCGTTACTTAGTTACCAGTATGGTACAAAAGACTACTAATCAGCATACATGTAAACTCTACCGGCAGTAGGTAAAATATACCGCTTTTGACACCCCAATACCGCTTTCCCGTCGAAATCTACGGCTATTGAAAGCTCTTTTAAAAACCTCAGAATTTGATCAAATTGGCCTAAAATTTTCTTTTAAAAACCTCAAAATTCTATCAACCATGCGAAAATACCCTTTTTATCTGTCACTTTAAAGAACATGGTGCGATAAATAACTTGTAAAATCGCTTAACACTTCGGCCGAGATCGTTGCTAAGTTACCAGTACGGTACAAAAGACCACCAATCGGCATTCTTTGTTCATTGGCATCCTACTATTCAGCATTTTTGTAAATATCAAAAACATTATAAAACTGGCAAAACATTAAAGAAATCAACATTTCCAAGGTGTTATTAATTATCTTCAGTGTATAATTAGCAGCTCTACTGAATTTAAACTAGTTTTATAAGGCAGTGGTAATATTCCTTCTATTTCTTAATCAAAAACACTTGACATTTGAAAGGACTCTGAACCATGACGTATTTTATGCATATTTTCCGAAAATCTAAAAATAGTTACAAATATCAAGATTTTGTTTACATTGTTTCTGTCATTGTTTTTGACTGAAAATCAAAGGAATAAGAAATTCTAGCGCTTTTGAACCATATATACTGCTTGAGAGATCTAAATCTACCTCTCTGTCATTGCCAAGAGTTCACATGTCTGCTACAATGATGGGTTTTTCTGAGAGACCACTTGTCAGATTTGTTGAATTCTAGTTATGAATGGCCCTTCAGTTTTCAAAATGTCTCCATCTCTTGTGTTTGATATTACATGTTTTACTATCTGATTAAGTTCAATAATGAAATATATTGATGCCACCTATAATTCATAAAAATTATTATGCCCCCCTTCGAAGAAGAGGGGTATATTGCTTTGCACATGTCGGTCGGTCGGTAGACCAAAGCTTGTCCGAGTGATAACTCAACATATGGTCATGAAACTTGACATGAAGGTTCAGTCATCATCTGAACATGATTCAAAACTGTACCTACTGTTCTCACACTTGGAATGGTCATAATCTTAAACTGCCTCAAAGGCATGCAATGTCAATGACAAATCTGCTATCATTTTGCATAATGTTTGACAAACATCTCTTGTTGTTTTGGCATTTGTCATTAAAAAAATAAGAGCTCTCCAAGCAGGAAACATATTTTGCATAATGTTTGACAAACATCTCTTGTTGTTTTAGCATTTGTCATTAAAAAATAAGAGCTTTCCAAGCAGGAAACATATATTCTATTAGGCCTAAAAAAAATATGTCTGTTTCCTGTAACATGCTGAAAAAAGATGGGTCGGTAGGTAGGGATTTTTTTTCTTTTCTTTTTTAGCTCACCTGTCACGTAGTGACAAGGTGAGCTTTTGTGATCACTCTTCGTCCGTCGTCCGTCCGTTCACAATTGCTTGTGAACACAATAGAGGTCACAATTTTGACCTAATCTTTATGAAACTTGGTCAGACTGATCATCTCTATAAAATCTAGGTCAAGTTCCATATTGGGTAATACGCAGTCAATAACTAGGTCACTAGGTCAATTATTAGAAAAACCTTGTGAACAAAATAGAGGTCACAATTTTAGCCTTATCTTAATGAAACTTGGTCAGAATGATCACCTTAACATAAGCTAGGTCAAGTTCCATATTGGGTCAACCCAGGTCAAATACTAGGTCACTAGGTCAATTAGTAGAAAAACCTTGTGAACACAATAGAGGTCACAATTTTAGGCTTAACTCAATTCAACTTGGTCAGAATGATCATCTCTAGAAAAATATAGGTCAAGTTTGATATTGGGTCATTCGCGGTCAATAACTAGGTCACTAGGTCAATTAGTATAAAAACCTTGTGAACACAATAGAGGTCACAACTTAAGCCTAATCTAAATGTAACTTAGTCAGAATGATCATCTCTATAAAATCTAGGTCAAGTTCGATATTGGGTCATTTACCGTCAATAACTAGGTCAATAGGTCAATTAGTAGAAAAACCTTGTGAACACAATAGAGGTCACAATTTTAGCCTAATGTTAATGCAACTTGGTCAGAATGATCATCTCTATAAAATCTGGGTCATGTTCGATATTGGGTCATCCGCAGTCAATAACTAGGTCACTAGGTCAGATATTAGAAAAACCTTATGAACACAATAGAGGTCACAATTTTAGCCTAATCTTTATGAAACTTGGTCAGACTGATCATCTTTATAAAATCTAGGTCAAGTTCCACATTGGGTCATTAGCAAAGCTACAGGTGAGCGATACAGGGCCATCATGGCCCTCTTGTTTAAAATGTCAGATTGATCCAATATACATGTTTATTTCAGGTTAATTATTTTAAGCCATTGTACATGTATTTCAGTTGTAGAATGCATCCTTTTGAAGGGCAAGCCATGGGTTCGACTCCCAGCGGTGGCAACATTATGTGCAATTTTGAGCAAGTTCAGTATGTTTACCAGGGAAGCAGTTCATCTTTACACTTTGCAAATATAACCCAGTGAAAAAGTGAATCAAATAACATTTAGACAATTTATTTTTGGCAAATGTTTTAAACAAAACTTTCAAAATGCATACTTTTTGTAGTAATAAAACATGATATTACTGCACAAACTATTTTAAAATAGACTGTGTAATAATATCAAGTTGTATTACAATTAAATGTACATGACAACTATTATGAAATAAAATGCTGTTACAACAAGAACTGGCAAAAATCTCCAAAAAACATATATAAATCAATACTTCGAATGATAAATAACTAGAACAAATGACTAAACCATTTAACTCTTAGAGCGCTGTCAGAATTGTACAGGTCTTTGTGACCAGTGTAGACCCATGGTACAGTACCTTCATTACATAGTTTCCACAAATCATTTTTTTTTTTAACAATTTTCAGTGTTTTGAAAAGATCTGCTATATTAGATCCACTGTTCATTCTGTAAAAATCTCAAGCACGAAGAAAAATAATCAATATAATTTAATTTTTAATAGAATACCTTGTCTTATTTCCTTTTTTGGACTTGACTGGACTACGGTGGTTAAAAACTTCCCAGGGGCAAAATATGTTCTGACTCTGACGAACGCATTATTTAGTTAATGCATCTTCGTTATGTAACCCAATGCATCCTTGTCAAATTCCAATATGCACCAGCGATTGTTTAGTTGCAACAACATCTTTCTTACTTTAACTTTCAGTTTCACTTTCACGTTTATCCTATTTTCCGGAAGTAAACAAATACATTCAACGTT
Source organism: Mya arenaria (assembly GCF_026914265.1). Taxonomy (NCBI): domain Eukaryota; kingdom Metazoa; phylum Mollusca; class Bivalvia; order Myida; family Myidae; genus Mya; species Mya arenaria. The sequence goes on from NC_069127.1 coordinate 45,506,119, forward strand.
CCTTTTGCCAATATAGTAACATAGTATTTTTCATAAATGGCATAACCATAACCATACAATACTGTTTTGTTATAGAAGTTAACTATAACACTGACAACGATCTACACAGCTCTCCTTTCACTTTCATTAAAGTTGACAGGAAGTTACGTGCACTGTTTCCCCGCGCTTTTTAGACCATGTGGTACGAAAAATGTTTATTTTTCTGTTAGCTCATTAAATACTTATTGGAATTATTTTTTTAATTAACCGGGGATATAATGAAACAACTTAAAATAAATGAACAAAATATATCTTAGCATTGTTGTTTTTCAAAACCATAGCACTTAGCGAAAAAGTTGAAGGTATCCGTTAATGTGCATTATTGGTGGAGTTTATATTACGTCATTGAGTTTGAGTGCTGCTAATTGACATGGTTACCGATCAGATTCCAGATCCATAATCACTTGTCACTTCGGGCGTTAATTGCTCTTGTGGGTTAAACAAACATTCAGATCATGCACTGAGGCTCCTTTCAGATGATACCGACTCGCACCGAAATATCCCGGGTCAAAACTGACGCATACAACGAATGTATGATGCGTCAACTTCGGGTCATTTACAATTTCTGTTCTTCAAAACCCGGGAGCTCGGGTCAATTGAAAGCCCTGCAGTTTAATTACACTTTTTGCCATCGTATTAACTTGTCAAAACAGAAACATTTGTATCTGTGCAACGAGTTCGGACACTACTTAATTATTAAAATTATTGTTGTCATCACAGGCCAGAGATCGCTAACAATCTGACTTTGTGAATTTTGGGGCATAAAAAAATTGTGGTCGGCGGTAAAAAATTACGGTCGGTCAGGTTACAGGAAACAGACATATTTTTTTTTTAGGCCTTACAGATTTCTAGTTATTGTGTATGTGTGTTCAAGCAGATCACGGAATACTAACATTTATCCTGTCACTTGGAAAGAAATCAGTCCAATAACAAGGTGCCGTGTAAATTTTAGTTTATTAGGTTAGTTGACCACGTGATGTTTATCTTTAGTACAGTCAGTTGGTCATGTGACCGCGAAAAGGGACTTTTTCTATCCTAAAACGTCAGAGGGAAAGCACAAATAATTGTTCAGTATCTTATCAATAGTCCGCCAACAACCGACCTCAACAATCACTCGCCTATAAATCCCATCAATCTGCATAATAATGACACTTGCAAAATAACCAGAAAATCTACATGTGACGTGAAAATCTTACCCCAACCGCAAATTCTGGAACGATAGTTAATTCCATTTCTGTGGTGAGTGACAATCTCACTTACAACAGAAATGAATTATCTCTTTCCTGGTGCAGGTCTAAACATCCAACACCATCACCATGAATTAAATCCACCTGTGGCGATTGTTTGTAAAAACTCGTGATCTTGAACCATGACCTGTGTACTGTACTATGTGAATTGCGGAATAATTGTTACATCATCAAATAATGATTGGTGACTGATTGCTGGTTTTTTTTCCGGCAATATTCTAGCCGGTATTCGGTCATGTTCCCAATGGCAAAAAGTATCTTTTTTTCCCAATTTCCGAATAAAAATTCCCTATCTGGAGTTCTAAAATTTCAAAGGACAATGAAAATATAAACAAAACAGTTATTTTCCTTACATGCAAGCGCCTATTCGCAGAGACATACAATGATGCAATATCCACGTCATGATAAAAGGTGGATTTTCATTGGTTGAACTATATTTTTTATCCAATCAAAAAGCATGTAACAAATTTAAGAGTTCTTCACATTCTGTTCATGTGTCATTGACAACAAAAGGATTTATAATTTGAAGTTGACAGTAAATTATTCGGTGCAGAAGGGTATTAAAATAACTAATAGACAATGCTGTTCTTTGTCATGCCTCACCTACATGTTTACATACATGACATTGGCCTTCATTGCCAATATCGGAAAATGAGAGAACTGAGAAGTGAAACTGAAAGTAGTCAACTGGGTGAAATGACCAAGTATTTATTTATTATAATGATGGTGTATTTACTTTTTGATGAATGCTGAAGAAAACAATTGTTAGTGATATTTTACAAAATTCATTCATTTGTTTTTATACGCCCATCTTACGATGGCCGTATTATGGGAACACCCATGGTGGGCGGGCGGCGGGCGGGCGGCTCCACAATGTTGTCCGCTCTCTAACTTGAACATTTCTCATCCAATTTCCACCAAACTTCATGAAAGTGTTTGTTAGTGAAATATCTAGGTCAAGTTCGATAACCAGCCAAATCGCTTTAGGCACTCCAGAGTTTTGGCCCCCTGAATTTGTCAAAATTGGCCATTTTAGCTTTCTCCACTCTCTAACTTGATCATTTCTCATCCAATTTCCACCAAAGGTCATGAAAGTGTTTGTTGGTGAAATATCTCGGTCAAGTTCAATAACCAGCCAAATCGCTTTAGGCACTCCAGAGTTATGGCCCCCTGAATTTGTCAAAATTGTCCATTTTAGCTTTGTCCGCTCTCTAACTTGAACATTTCTCATCCAATTTCCACCAAACTTCATGAAAGTGTTTGTTGGTGAAATATCTAGGTCAAGTTCGATAACCAGCCTAATCGCTTTAGGCACTCCAGAGTTATGGCCCCCTGAATTTATCAAAATTGGCCATTTTAGCTTTGTCTACTCTCAAACTTGAACAGTTTTTATCCGAATTTCACCAAACTTGCTACTATAAATGTTTGTTGGTTTATATGCTGGCAAAGTTCTATAACCAGCCAGGCTCTTCAGGATTATGGCCCTTGAATTGGTCAAAATTTGCCATTTTTGCTTTGTCCACTGTCTAATTTGAACAGTTATCATCTGATCTTCACCAAACTTGCTGAAAATATTTGTTGGTAAAATAAATCGGTCAAGTATGATAATCAGCCAAATGCCCCGAAGCACTCCAAGAAATTATTGATGGGCGTATTTTGTGAGTGTCACTCTTGTTTGATCAATTGCAAACAAGTCTTGACTATTTGGAAATTGGAAGAAATTAAAAATATTGATATATTCATTTCATTCTCTCTATGAGTCTGAAAGTCATCAAGTTTAATAGACAGCAGATTTTGTATCAAATTTAAGGGGAAGGTAAGCCCTTCTAAGAGAAGGTAAATTGTCTTTGAAATTTTTAAGAACTTGTTAATCAAAAAATTGACTATTTCAAAGAGTAAAAACAAGGGATTAAACGATGTAAGGTGCTAACGGAGTCAGCGCATATTATGTTGAAAATACCAATGTTATTCATTATAGTATTATATAAATTATATCCTTTGTAATTATTTATGAAGAATTTCCCAATTTTGCCAAAATTGACACGAAAATTCCCAATCTCACGGGTATAGGTTATATTCCCAAAATACGGAAAAAAAACCCTGGATCGATGTTTTAAATTGATATTGACATATCAAAATGCAATGACTTTGACTATAAGCGTATTGAAAAAAAGTTGAACAGGCTTGAGAACTTTTTTGGGGGCGATTTAAACATCAGGGATGGTAAAATTCCGGATTAATCTGGAATTCCGGATTTAAGGTCTCACGGATCGATTTTGAGATTAATGTAAATCCGTTGAGTTTTTTCTAGGGGGGGGGGGGGGGTACAGGGAGCGATTCTAGCTCAGATCGAACAATATGGGTACGAAAGGTGAGTTTTCCGGAAGTGTAAAGCCGGAAATTATCGAACCTATTTACGTCTTGGCAGTCGAGCTATATGATTGGTTAGGCTATCATCGGGTGATTACGGAAATTACCGATGGGACTAGAAGACAGTATCCGAATATGACAGACGACGAAGACGAATAAACGAGTATTGGAAAAAAAAACGACCACCACCAACTTCTAAAAACATTGATTCGTCGATTTAAAGGTATATTTGCTATTTATTTTTAAGAGAAATTCCCGTAACGTTTCTTTTTAAGTTAATAGAATGTGATCAAACTGAGAATGGCTTTTGCGCATGTAGCAATATTTCGGACATCGCGATTCGGATTGTGTCATAATAATCGATTTTTATTTTACAAATTTTATTTGGCCGATTGAAGTTTATGCTGTTAAACCGTTTCTTTATTGTTCCCATAATGTTTGAAGCATTGTTCTCAATAAGAAGTGGCTGTTGACTATACATAATGGAAGGTTCAAATGAAAATTAAAAAAAAATGAATACATATTTTGTAGTAGTATAATATATATTAAGTAGGAGCAGTCAGTTTATTTTCTATTTGAGACAGTTTAACAAAAGTTCCTGAGGACCCAGTTTGAGTGAGATTTAATTACTATAGTTGTAATTTGAATTTCCAGGTATGTTGATGGTTCCAAAAGTCAGGGATGAACAGACAGCTCGGCCAGTGCATCCAGTTGTTCCTGTCAGTGACTGACAATTCAATACAGAGGCCATGATACTTGGATTTATGGCTGAACATGACCTTCCATACTCCCTGGCACCACATGTAGTGAGTCTTACTTAAGACACTTGCCAAAGATACAAAAGCTCTAAGTGAATTAAAACTTCAAAGGTGTACAGCATCATATAAGATGACTTATGGAGAGGCAAGCCATTTCAATGATGAACTTGTGGAGGAGTTAAGTGAAACTCGGTTTTGTTTGAACTTAGACGGGTCAACAAACACAAACAATGAGAAAACTGTTGCAGCTATTTTTCTGCTAGAAAGAAATAGTGTTGAGACATTTGGCCTCCCAAAAAATCACAAGGGCTGATTCTGAATCAATTTTCAAGGAGTTTGAAAGACTGTTTGAAAGACTTGAACTGACGTGGGACAATCTGGACAATCTAATTTGTGTGCTACTGGACTCATGTAACACCATGAGGGGAAATTGTTTTGGCTTTGAGACCAGAATACGTCAACTTGTCCCTCACCTCATAGACATTGATGGCGACACAGTCCAACATGACCACAACGGCTCACTGCCAAAGCATTTACACTCCCGTTTGGATATTACTTGGAATAATAATTAATAATATTATATTCTCATCAAATGTGCAGATAATGGAATAAATACTCTTTATGATATATAAAAATTGAATAAATAACACTTTTACAATAAACATTTGCAAGCTTGATTGATATGTTGTTCATTATTATAAATCAAACATCCCACAGTGTAGACTGTTCATACACAGGCATTTGATCATAGCCAGTTGAGTTTTATGGGAAGTGGACAACTGAACCAAAATGTCAGGTACATGTCTTATGCCTGTGACTTCAGGTAAAAAAGTAAATTTAACTTTGTTTGAAGACAAAGGTGTTTAACTTCACTGCTAAGATTCCTGATAATTGTTCTGATTGCGGATGTCTCCTGTTGAACATAATTATATCTACCAAACCGAAAGGTGTACTCCTTGAACACTATTCTAAGGCAAAAAAGGGTATGAGAAACCCTGAAATACTGAAAGCTTCGGGGGGCTTTGCCCCCCTTGTCCCCCCACCGCCTTTAGCGGCCCCCTGAACCCCACGCAGACATTTTCAGGATTGGCAACTTGGCTCTGTTATCATCCCTGAAACATGGATACCGAATGTGCTGACATCACCTGGGAAAAAACAGTTGTCCCCCTAATTTTTAAAGATACTTATTAATTTTAAGGTTATTTATAGTGTTTAAATAAACAAAGTAACAGGATAAATAGAATACTAGGTTAGTGCCGTGGATGGAGAAAATTTATCTGGCTCGGCTGTGGAATTTAAATTCCTCCACCTTGCCAGATAAACTTCCTCCATCTACGGCACTAACCTAGTATTCTCTATATAAAGGAACAGAAGTTTGGCAATATTTATCAAGCTACACCTGGATTTCTGGTATCCATTATAACACACATATATGTAATTGAATCTGATCTAGACTTTCTCAATGTTTGCAAAAAAATGAAAAGTGTACACTATGAAAGAACCAAAATTTGATGTTTAATGTGGCTATTAACCCTTTAGCTGCTAAGGGCGTCACAAGTCGTTCACCGATAATCCCATACACAGTGCTAAGTGCATCATATGTCGTTCTCATTAGTGACTCTGTTTACATCCTTTCCGCGATATAAATAGAACGACATGCGCAGTGAATCATATCCGTAAAAATGGCTTCCGACTCAGAAGACGACGTTTACAATGACTGATTTGTTCGCAATTTATTAGATAGTGACGATGACTCAGATGATTCTTTCGATGGATTTGACCCTGTTCGACCACGACAAAACTACAACATTCTTCTAGAGATGCCATTGTGGCCAGAAAACAACGTGGAGATCGAGGCTGATAGGGAAGCAGGGTGGACTGGAAATGAAACCTTTCCAACTGTGATGCCATTCAATGGTGGTGGGACGATAAACGTTGAGATGGACTCGCATAATCCCCTTGACTATATGAAATTGTTCATTGACAACTAATTTTTAGCTCTACTGGCCAACGGCCAGAAGAGCTTATGCGATGGTAATGTGTACGTAGTATGTGCATCCGTGCGTCCGTGCGGTCGTGCGTCTGTAAACAATTGCTTGTGAACACGATACAGTCTTCAGTTTTGATTGTATCTCGATGAAACTTGTACAGTATCTAGATATCCATTAGAGCTCGGTTCCTTTCGAAAACCAGCCAGATCCGCCCATGCATGCCTAGATTATGGCCCTTGATAGTATAAAAAAATGCTATTGTGTAAACAATTGGTTGTGAACACAATACAGTCTTCAGTTTTGATTATATCTCGATGAAACTTGTACAGTATCTAGATATCCATTAGAGCTTGGTTCCTTTCGAAAACCAGCCAGATCCGCCCATGCATGCCTAGATTATGGCCCTTGATAGTATAAAAAAATGCTATTGTGTAAACAATTGGTTGTGAACACGATACAGTCTTCAGTTTTGATTATATCTCGATGAAACTTGTACAGTATCTAGATATCCATTAGAGCTTGGTTCCTTTCGAAAACCAGCAAGATCCGCCCATGAATGCCTAGATTATGGGCCATGAAAGTTTTAAAGAAATGCTTTCTATTTTTAGCCAGGTCTGCATGAGCGAATTCTATTTTTAGCCAAGTTTACATTTATATGTTAATTCAAGTCTAGAGTTAAGGGAGACAATTTGCAAGTCTAGGATTTTGAGAGACAATTTGCTTTTTGCTTCTGCAGTTGATTTTGTGAATTACTCTGCCTTGTTCTTTTTGAAAGCCCAAAGGCCATTTTTTAGCTTTAAGTTCTGTAGTTTGCGCATTCATCTTAACAAAATTGGTTGTGAATGTTTAAGTTATGCACCTGGTGTCATTACTGGCCACACCCAGGGTTCACAGGTTTGGTAAACATAAATCTGGAAAGGTTTGAAAATCTTTTTGTGTGTTCGTGCATCCATCTCAGCACAATTGATTGTGAATGATTGATCAATGTTGTCCTAGGATGCCCTTGACTTTGACCTTTTGACCAACTTTTTTTAACTTTTAAAACTACAAAAATTTTTACTATGAGTACAGTTTTGAAAGCATTTTTTTTTGTCAGATGACTTTTACTTGGCACATATTAAAATAGTTCATGCAACTAATCTGCTTACAATACTTTCTGGGCTCAGATGTTGAACGTGCTACGTTTTCAGGTAACCCAAACACAAAACATAAACTATATGTCTGTTGCCTTTTACCCATACATACATGCTCTGGATTGATATGACCACAAAAGCCATGCCAGTAGAGCATAGGCCCTTTTGGGCCTCTTGTTTGAAGTCATGTGTAATGAGACCAATGCGCATGCAACAAACCAGATGGCAAACGAGGAACTGGCAACCCACAGTCGAATGAGGAAATGGGAGGACACAGGGCTTCCGTTAAAGGAAGTTTGGAAGTATATTACTCCCTAGAAATGGGTTAAAACTTCCAAATTGATTCCTTAGAAGTACAAAAACTTCCACATTTTTTAAGTAAACTTCCAAAGTTGAAAGCTTGGAAGTTCAAAATATCAAAACCTGGGAGGACGTCACCCTTAGTGAAATAAAGGTCTTTTTCGCGCTGGTCATCGCCATGGGACTAGTCTACACGTCGGACCTAGATGATTATTGGACTACAGATTATGTCACAGAAACTCCATTCTTCTCCAGATCTATGTCAAGGGACAGGTTTGTGCCATAAAATTTTATACATGTCTTTTTGATTCCAGATAATACAATTACGAGCTAAAAAAAACACAAGTCATATGTTTTATCAAAGTCCTTTTGTTGGTTTATCATTGTAAATAGTTTCAACAATTATTTAAAAGGTCAAGTAATAAGACAAACACACATGACAAAATATATTTCTGTAAAAGAAATGTACAAATATAAGCACAGGTACCACCAGCTGCAATGAATGTCTGCCATCCGCAATATCCGTCTATCTGAAAGAAAGTGTAAAGATATGAAATAACAGAATATTTTATTACCTTACAATCAATGAATGTTATTTTCTGTTTACAGATTCCTGAATATCCTGTCCAACTTTCATATTTCAACTGATGAAGATCGGACTGATAAGCTGAGACAGATCAGCCCCATAATTATCCGGACGTTGCAGCGCTTCTCTGAAGTGTACACCCCTGACGAAAACCTCATCTTTGGTGAGGCAACTTGTCCTTGGAAGGGTCGATTGAATATAAAGGTGTATAATAAGAACAACCTGCCAAGTTTGGTGTAAAGCTGTACACTGTTTGTGAAGCAGGTAGTGGATACTGCTTGGGTTACGACATTTACGCAGGACGCCAAGAAAATCAACATGCCCCGGACTACTATGAGGCCTTGACAGGAGAGACTCAGCACCTGACCAAAACTACATGCATTGTTATGAACTTGATGTCCAGGTGTGGGTTGCTGCATAAAGGCCATAAAGTATACATGGACAACTATAACACGTCCCCTGAACTCTTTCAGGAACTTGAACACATATGCGTGTGGAACCGAGTTGGTACACCCTTGGCCATCAAGAGTAAGCTTAAATTGAATGAAGGTGAAGTTCAATTAGGAAAAAAATGACTGATAATGTGTAAGGTTACATTTCAATACCTCCGGCTGGAGTCAATGGACGTAATTGCAGAGAAAATGTGTCAATAAAAGCATTCAAAACTTTTAAATTATATAAAAGTGTTTAGTTTAACAATATTCTTTATATCAAATCATATGGTGATGACAATGAACAGCTACATCAAAAATTGTCAACAAAAATAAGCTTTAAGATTTCTTCAAAAAAAATGTCACACCTGACATTTACCTGTACTGTAAAATGTCCATTTCAATGTATTTTTATGTGTTATCTGTGTAAATTATTATGTTGTTTTGTTATCCCCCGCCGAATCAAAGATTTCGGGAGGAGGATAATGTTTTGGCGTTGTCCGTCCGTCATTCCGTTCGTCCGTCCTCCCGTCCATCCAACCGTCCGGTACCATATCTTGGTAGGCATTGATCAGAAAATGTTTAAACGTGTTCAGAATGTTTCCCTTGATCATATCTCGACCTATTTTAAAAGTGGGTCACATGGTGTCAAAAACTAGGTCACTAGGTCAAATCTTAGAAAATCTTTGGAACATACTAGAGGCGTTGTACATGGTCAAATATTCATGAAACTTTACCAGAATGTTTTCCTTAATGAACTCTTGGTCATAAATAAAACTGGGTCAAATATGATCGAAAATTAGGTCATTAGGTCAAATCTTGGAAAAATCTTGTCCAGAACCATATCATGGTAATGATTGGTCAATTTATGTTCAAAATTGGTCATGATGTACCCCTTGGAGAAATATGGACCACTAAAAAAAGTGGGTCACATGGGGTCAAAAACTTGGTCAGTAGGTCAAATCTAAGAAAAATCTTTGGAACATACTAAAAGCATTATACATGGTCAAATATTTATAAAACTTAATCAAAATGTTTTCCTTGATGAAATTTTGGACTTATTTAAAACTTGGTCGGAAAATGTTCAAAGTTGGTAATGATGTACCCCTTGATGAAATATGGACTGCTTGTCACTAGGTCAAATTTTAGAAAAATCTTATATTCATGAAACTTGATCAGACTGTTTTCCTTGATGAACTCTTTGACATGTTTTAAACTGGGTCACATGTGATTAGAAATTAGGTCACTAGGTCAAATCTTTCAAAAATCTGTCCGAAACTATTTCATGGTGGTGATTGGTCTGATTAAGTTCAAACATTGTCAAAATGTTCTCTTAGGTTGAATTTCGACTGCGTTTTAATAGTGGGTTTATGGGTCAAAAACTAGGTCACTAGGTCATATCTTACAGAAATCTTTGGAACACTCTTAGAGGCAATACGTCTGCTCTATTTTCTATGAAACTTAATCAGAATGCCTCAATGAAATCTTGGAATAATTTGAAACTAGTAGGTCATGTGGGGTCAAAAATGAGGTCACTGAGTCAAATCTTAAAAAAACCTTGTGGACACTCGAGAGGCTGTATTTTTTGCATATATCTGGACCAATCTTCATGAAACCTGATCAGAATGTTTGCCTTGATGAAATCTTAGATTAGTTTGGAACTGGGTAGCATGGAGTCATAAACTAGGTTTCTTTGTCAATTCTAAATGCTATATATATATACAATATTATTTTTTTTTTCAAACTCATATATATATATTTCATCAACAATTGATTTCCTTTCCTTGACTTAGCCCAATCAAGCAGGGGATATCAATTCAACGAATTTGCTTGTTTTTTCTTTAAATGTACAAATAGATAAATAAAATCTAAGAAATTGCTCAATAAAATTGTAGAACATTTGAAAACTTTTATTTTCTTGCCAATTAACTCACCCGAACAGGTAAAAAATTCTCAAAGTGTGTCGTCGAAAATGTCATGGTTGGAAAGAGTGATCTTTCGTGATTACACACATATAAGTCTTATGACTGTGTCTCTATTACTTCAATAGTTAGCCTTCATTACCAATTATGGTCAATTACTAAGAATTCCTGGTTATTTAATCAGCACTAATAAGCCATATTAGGCATTAATTACATAGCGGCTTAAGGGTTAAGTATGTGATGGTATAGATATGTCTTGACATCATTTCCTGAAAATAGGGAGATGCTCCCAAAAGCAGTAACATTTAGCTTCAAAATCATTGTTTCATGAAACCCTTGTTGTAAATGTTTCAATTTCCAGTGTCATATATCATGTTTTTTATTGCAGGTTAAAGGAACAAGAGCAGTATATAAAACAGTTGGAAAGTAAAAAACCCAAACTTGACAAAGGTAATTTTTTTATTTATTTAATAGTAATAGTATGTATGAAATTTTAGCAGCGGTGGAATTAAGCCCAAGCCCACACTCCTGATCCAGGCATGTGTTCATCTTGTCCTTGAACACAAGATAGTTTGTCATTTAAAAAAGAGCAATTTTTAGCTCAACTATTCAAAGAATAAGGAGAGCTATACTACTCACCCAAGCATCAGCGTTGGCGTCACACCTTGGTGAAGGTTTTGCGTGCAAGCACACAAAGGTTAAGATCTCAGCAACTACTTGAGGTATTGCATTGAGACTTTATCATGGGTAAAAGTTTTCCGTAAGTTAATACGGAATTCCGTATTTTCGGTCTTTCGTGGTAAAATTCTGTCGGCGATATCAGCCGAACGTTTCCAAAAATAGTCGTTTTTTTTTTCGTAAAAAAGCATTGTCATTCCAATGTTCTCCGAATAACCTTGCCAGTTTTCGCGCCAACAAAAACTGGGATGGCGGAAAAAGCCAGTTTTCGCCGAATATTTACAGTCAGTATCCTTTACGACTTTTACGACATACCGCAAATTGGAGGCAAAAATAAACAATGAAATAAATTGAAATACTGCTGTCAAAATTGAACAATGAAGTTTGTACCCCCAGGGTATAATACTTAAGGGCTTGAACAGCCTGCAAAAAACAAATGGAGGTGGCAATGGCTGTCAAAAGTCGATTCGAAGGGTGTGAAATGGTTCGATTGGTAACTTAATAAAAATACAAAACACTATTCAATATAAATCTTTAATTGTATTTTGTTTTTCATTTTTTAACTTTTATTGAATGAGTTCCAGAGTTAAATGAATTCTTGATTAATGAGCAAGAATTAAAGTATTGAGGTATGTTTCTGTCAGGGGCCTTATGTACATGTATCACGGATGATAAAATTTCGGATGTATTTTCACGGATCAATTTTGAGATTAATGTAAATCCGTTCAGTTTATTTCTAGGGGGGAGGGGTACAGGGAGCGAATCGAGCTCAGTTCAAACAATATGGGTACGAAAGGTGAGTTTTCCGGAAGTGTAAAGCCGGAAATTAACGAACCTATTTACGTCTTGGCAATCGAGCTCTATGATTGGTTAAGATAGCATCCGGTGATTACGGAAATTACCGATGGGACTAGAAGACAGTATCCGGATATGACAGACAACGAAGACGAATAAACAGGTATTGGAAAATTGGAAAAAAAAACGACCACCACCAACTTCTAAAAACATCGATTCTTCAATTTTAAGGGTATATTTGCCATTTATTTTTAAGAGAAATTCCCGAAACATTTCTTTTTACGTTCATAGAAAGTGATCAAACTGATAATGAATTTTGCGCATGTAGCATTATTTCGGACATCCTGATTCTGATTGTGTCATAATCGATTTTTATTTTACAAATTTTATTTGGCCGATTGAAGTTTACGCTGTAAACCGTTTCTTTATTATGCTCATAATGTTTGAAGCATTGTTCTCAATTAGAAGTGGCTGTTGACCATAATGGGAGGTTCAAATGAAAATTAGTTTGGTTCAAATTTAAAAAAAAATGAATAAATATTTTGTAGTAGTAATACATATTACGTAGAGGCAGTCATTTTATTTTCTATTTGAGACAGTTCAACAAAACTTTTTGAGGACCCAGTTTGAGTGAGATTTAAATTCTATAGTTGTAATTTGTATTTCCAGGTATGTTGATGGTTACAAAAGTCAGGGATGAACAGACACCTCAGCCAGTGCATCCAGTTGTTCCTGTCAATGACTGACAATTCAATCCAGAGGTCATGATACTTGGATTTATGACTGAACATGCTCCCTGGCACCACAGTAGTGTGTCTTACTTAAGACACTTGCCAAAGATACAAAAGCTCTCAGCGAATTAAAACTTCAAAGGTGTACAGCATCATACAAGATGACTTATGGAGTGGCTAGCCATTTCAATGATGAACATGTGGAGGAGTTAATGGATCTTGGTTTTGTTTCAACTAAGACAAGTCAACAAACACAATGAGAAAACTGTTGCAGCTATTTTTCTGCTATAGAGAAAGAAATAGTGTTGAGACATTTGGCCTCCTTAAAATTCACAAGGGCTGATTCTGAATCAATTTTCATAGAATTTGAAAGCCTGTTAGAGAGGCTTGAACAGCCGTGGGACAATCTAGTTTGTGTGCTACTGGACTCGTGTAACACCAGGAGGGGAAAAATCTGGCTTAGGGACCAGAATACATCAAAGTCCAGGGCTTTTTCTATAGTACCTACGGGTCTAACTATCGGACCCATTCCCAAAGCAAAATATAAGATATTTTTCCCAATCTCCAGAAAAAAAATCCCAATAAAAAAAAAAAAAAAAAAAAAAAATGAATAATTTTTTTTTTTATTTTTTTTATTTTTATTTTTTATTTTTTTTTTCGCTGTACTGGTTCATTTTCAACATCCTAATAAATTATGTGATGTAAAGTTTTTTTGATAATTGACCTCTGAAATAATTGATTTTCATCACATTCAGAGATCAGTATGAAATATGATCTGTCATGATTTATTGCAAAAGATATTTACACCCCAAAGATTGATATTTTTGGGGTCTTTTAAGGGGAAAATTAACTATTATTAAATCATTTCCTAAATCGCAGGAGACTAGACAGCTTTTTCTCCCACCTCAGATAAGTAGATCCAATAATTTAACCATGCTAGAAATACTTACCTTGCCCACGGGCGAAGATAAATTGCCTGTATGGAACTCCTTTAAATGGTCACCACATTGTAATTACCTCCCTGGTTGAAGACTGTCGTCTGTAGCATCATGGAAACCTTGTCTTGTGGCAATATTTAGAATGCTTATTTAGATACTTACATTCTTTTAACTGTAAAATTTCCCAATTTCGGCATTTTCACGACTCAAAATTTCCCAAAATGATTAGGGTCTTTTTCCCAATACGGGCAGAAAAAGCCCTGAAGTCCACCATGTCCACAACAGCTACGCTGCCAAAGCATTTGAGTCCTGTTTGGATATTACTTGGAATAATATATATATATATAATAATTGATAACATTATATTCTCATCAAATGTGCAGAAAATGGAATAAATACTGTTTACTGTGAAATCATTAATGTTCGTGGGGCATTAATGTTCGTGGTTTTCGTGGGTTGGGTGATCCACGAATTCAAGATCCCACGAAATATAAAGCCTTTATTCACTTTTTCAATTGCCTTGTTACGTACATACTCTAGTATACTATTTACAGAGGTCGCAGTATACAGTGTTAAAACCTGTCTCACTGTATAACTTACGATTATTATTCTGTTAATATAATATAACTGCCTTTAACAAATAATGAACCAAATCAATTAAATGTGTTTTATGCAGCAAATGACAGTTGTTTAAAAGTGTGCTGTTAATAAAAATCTCCAAGTTTACAAGATGTGCGTGATGAGTGTCTGTACTCGATTTTTTTATTTAACGAAATAATTAATTGATTACTATTACATTGAAGGTTACTAAGCACCGAACGTGACAATATACGCACATTTTCGGTGTTTTCACAGTTTGCAAAATTCTTAATTGGCATTCAATGGCTTCTGCTATCTGTATTTATGACCAGGGTACATCTTCTTTTATTACCTTTATTCCCCATTAAATCGATAAGTGACATGGGTATATGCACTAATTGGCATGTCGTACCACATTAGCGAGTGTCATAAACCGAGTGACAAAGAAGATGGAAATCACGGGCCAGCGCGTGGATATTGTGCAGACGATCTAGGATTTTTTTTCATCAAACCACGAAATTTCATGCTCACGAACATTAATGATTTCACAGTATATGATACATAAAAATTGAATAATTATCACTTTTACAATAAACATTTGCAAGCATGATAATCGATATATTGTTCATTATAATTCAAACATCCCACAGTGTAGACTGTTCATACACAGGCATTTCATCATAGCCAGTTGAGTTTTATGGGAAGTGGACAACTGAACCAAAATGTCAGGTACATGTCTAATGCCTGTGACTTCAGGTAAAAAAAGGTAAATTTAACTTTGTTTAAAGACAAAGGTGTTAAACTTCACTGCTAAGATTCCTGATAATTGTTCTGATTGTGGATGTCTTGTGTTGAACATAATTATATGTACCAAACCGAAAGGTGTACTCCTTGAACACTATTATAAGGCAAAAAAGGGTACTAGAATCCCTGAAATACGGAAAGCTTCGGGGGGGCTTTGTCCCCCTTGTCCCCCCACCAGGGCTTTGCCCTGGACCCATCGGAGCCCTTAAGCAGGCCCCTGAACCCCAGGCAGACATTTTCAGGATTGGCATCCTGGCTCTGTTAGCATCCCTGATGTATGTTGACAAAAGCTGCCAGAAATATTATATATATACAACACAGATTTGATTGATTAAAAGACAGGAAAAGCTTTGAAATGTGTTTTAAAATGCTTAATTCCTGGAGCTTCAGAGGGCCTCCGGCCCCCTGGACCCCTGGCCAGGGCTTTGCCCTGGACCCACCAGGCGCCCTGCGGCCTGGCCCCCAGCTGAATTTTTCAATACTTGCAAAATTTGCAACTTTCACCCATGCTTTATACAGTCAGGGATGTGATTTGTCCGCGGATTCGCGGAATTCCATGGATCTAATGGCGCCAGGGAGCCACCCTCCCCCCCCAAAAAAAATCCATTTTTTTCAGCTGATTTAAAAAGTTTCTAGAGTGCTTTTGGTTGTAAGAATTGCTATTCCAGTTAGCTTCAAATTTAAAGTCAGAAGAACCCTCAAAAGATCTTATAAAAAGCCAGTTTTTCTTTTACGGCAGTGTGCTTTTTGATCCCAGAACCCATGGCCGAAATGGTTTCAGCCCTACAGTTGCCAGATCAATCACATCCCTGACAGTGGTACTCAACCTTCCAACCTTCTTAATTAACCAAATTAGATACCGTATTATGCATAGGACACTCTTTTTTACCCAGATAATCGTCTTAAAAAATTGCCTGCGGCCTTTTTATGCTATTAGGATTTTATTCGTTTTAAACAAGTCCATTTCAGGCCGAAAATGTCGGACAGGAGACGAACGCAGTAATGGTAAATACCGATACTGTGTCCACCAAAGAGAACAACTGACGTAGATAAAATGACGCAAATTAACACACGCAGAAACATATTTAATGCTTACTTTAAAATGATTTATTGAGAAATAAATTGAAACCAAAACATGAGTATTTACTTTTTAACAAAAGGGGTGCTACTCACAAAAATTAGATGTGAGTCAGCGCTTTAACTGGATTGAGTTATAATGGCAACGGAAAATAGGGATATGAGGTAAATAATATCAATTAAACGTTGTTCACGATTATAGCGTTTCGATATTCTACAAAAAAAAATTGTTGTATGTTACTGTTTTAAAATAATAATAAAGGAATGTGCATACCGCAAAGTAGCATTATTGTCACTATCAAATCTTTCAAATGTGCGAAGGTGTGAAAACACTCGCTGTCTATCATTAGAAAAACATACGATAAACAATAGAACGAACTATTACCAATATAAAACAATAATAATATCCCAAATACACAAGACAGTTATCGAAATATGCCTTATATACTATTTTTATGCTCACCTGAGCACGAAGTGCTCAAGGTGAGCTATTGTGATCGCCCTGTGTCTGTCGTCATCCATCGTCAACAATTTGACTGTTAACCCTTTAGCGCATGTATACGAGATAGGCCGACATAGCTCATTAGCAGATGTATACGCATCTGGCCGACCGTATCCATTACTGGATGTAAATGCATGGCCCGCATATTTCAATAGGGTCATTTCAATATTTCAATTTTGCATCTTTCTTTTTGTAAACAATATCCCGGATGTTTATAAAATTAAAGTTTAACCTTTTGTGTATTGATTTTCCCATAAAAATATCGTCTGCTAAATTGAGAAGGTGTTTATACTCCCAATCGCAGGTGTGATATCCCATTGTGACGTAATAAGACCACGAGCTGAGTACTGTATGGAATTTCCCCCAAATTCATTGATGCGTTAATCATTAAATATATTACGTTAGTTCAGTTTACCATTAAAATCAATTGAGATTATATTTACTTAAAGGTAATATTTTGTTTACAAACAAAAGAAACAATTAGTAAATGAGAAAATGATGGGTAAATTTTCTGTGAAGCTGATATAATGTCCATCATAGTTTTGGCTGTAAAATAGGTCATGTGCAAGCGTTTTGTTTGATCTAGATCTTTTATTCATACCGGAAAATCATTTATCTGCTTTCTTTTTAGGCCCCGAAGGTGGGCATATTAAAATCGCACCGTCCGTCCGTCCGTCCGGGTCTGTAACTTTCCCTTGTATGGACAGATTTTAAAATAACTTGCCACGTGTGTTCTACATACCAAGACGACGTGTGGCGTGCAAGACTCGTGTCCCTACCTCAAAGGTCAAGGTCACACTTAGTGTTAATTCACAATGGAGTGCTGCATATAATGACATAGAGTATAGGTTGTCGTGTCCGGGCTGTAACTTTCTCTTGTATGGACAGATTTTAAAATAACGTGCCACATGTGTACCACATACCAAGACGACGTGTCGCGTGCAAGACCCGTGTCCCTACCTCAAAGGTCAAGGTCACACTTAGTGTTTATTCACAATAGAGTGCTGCATATAAGCATAGAGTATAGGTTGTCGTGTCCGGGCTGTAACTTTCCATCGTATGGACAGATTTTAAAATTACTTGCCACTTGTGTTCCACTTACCAAGACGACGTGTCGCGTGCAAGACCCGTGTCCCTACATCAAAGGTCAAGGTCACACTTAGTGTTTATTCACAATGGAGTGCTGCATATAAGGACATAGAGTATAGGTTGTCGTGTCCGGGCTGTAACTTTCTCTTGTATGGACAGATTTTAAAATAACTTGCCACATGTGTTCCACATACCAAGACGACGTGTCGTGTGCAAGACCCGTGCCCTACCTCAAAGGTCAAGGTCACACATAGTGTTTATTCACAATGGAGTGCTGCATATAAGGACATAGAGTATAGGTTGTCGTGTCAGGGCTGTAACTTTCCCTTGTATGGACAGATTTTAAAATAACTTGCCACATGTGTTCCACATACCAAGACGACGTGTCGCCTGCAAGACCCGTTTCCCTACCTCAAAGGTCAAGGTCACACTTAGTGTTTATTCATAATGGAGTGCTGCATACAAGGACATAGAGTATAGTTTGTCGTGTCCGGGCTGTAACTTTCCCTTGTATGGACAGATTTTAAAATAACTTGCTACATGTGTTCCACATACGAAGACGACGTGTCCTGTGCAAGACCCATGTCCCTACCTCTAAGGTGAAAGATACACTAAGTTTTTATTCACAAGGGAATTCTGAATATAAGGACATAACAGTGTAGGTTGTCAAGTATGGGTGGTATTTTTTATGTTCAGAGGAAATTTATAATAACTTGCCATATGTATTTGACACATAAAGGCAAGATCAACTTTTCATGTACTGACCTTGTTCGTAGGTCAATGTCACATTCGGGGGCATTCGTCACATACTGTGACAGCTCTTGTTTGTTAACAATTTTATGAGGGGGTAATAAAGTTAAACAGACACCTTGGACTGGATCTCTCAGCTGGATGACACCGGATATTCCTGACATATTTCTGTGTATTATACACAAGAACATAAATTGTCGGCTTTTTAATCCAGATGGGTCTTTTTATGCCCCCGAAGGTGGGCATATTAAAATCGCACCGTCCGTCCGGCCGGCCGGCTCTGTAACTTTCCCTTGTATGGACAGATTTTAAAATCACTTGCTACATGTGTTCCACATATGAAGACGACGTGTCTTGTGCAAGACCCATGTCCCTTCCTCTAAGGTGAAAGATAGTGTTTATTCACAAGGGAATTCTGAATATAAGGACATAACAGTGTAGGTTGTCAAGTATGGGTGGTATTTTTTTATGTTCAGAGGCAATTTAAAATAACTTGCCATATGTATTTGACACGTGAAGGCAAGATCAACTTTTCATGTACTGACCTTGTTCGTAGGTCAATGTCACATTCGGGGGCATTCGTCACATACTGTGACAGCTCTTGTTTATGATAGGGGTAATAAAATTTAGATCGATCTCAGCATTTTATAACCCTTTGATTTAATGCAATTATGACATTTCAAAGAAACGTTACAATTCCATCTTGGAAATACATTCACAGCTGAAATAAAATAATTTAATATTTCATCATTGACACCATTTATTAGATAATTTAATTATCTATAAAAAAATGCATTCACATAAAAAAGATTTGGACACAATTATTTGGAGTAACATTGATTTTAAGGTCATACTGCTGTATTCATTTTCACATTTTCAAATATCCTGAAAAGTACAGAGAAGGACTGCTTATCAGTAAGTTGGCTATTGACTGGGAGGTGTAATCTGGCCACTTGTCTATGTGCTAAAGGGTTAACACTCTAGAGGTCACAATTTTGGCACAATCATAATGAAACTTGGTCAGAATGTTACCCTCAATAAAATCTTGGACGAGTACGATATTGGGTCATCTGAGGTTAAAAACTAGGTCACCAGGTCAACTTAAAGAAAAAGCTTGTTAACAATCTAGAGGTCACATTTATGACTGTATCTTCAGGAAACCAGGTCAGAATGTTAATATTAATGATCTCTAGGTCAAGTTCGAATCTGGGTCATGTGCGGTCAAAAACTAGGTCACCAGGTCAAATTGAAGGAAAAGCTTGATAACAATCTAGAGGTCACATTTATTAATGTTTCTTCATGAAAGTTGGTCAGAATGTTTATATTTATAATCTCTAAGTCAAGTTTAAATCTGGGTCATGTGCGGTCAAAAACTAGGTCAATAGGTCAAATCATAGGAAAAGCTTGTAAGCACTCTAGAGGTCACATTTATAACTGTATGTTTATGAAACTAAGTCAGAATGTTTATATTGATTGCTCTAGGCCAAGTTCGAATCTGGGTCATGTGCGGTCAAAAACTAGGTCACCAGGTCAAATTTAAGGAAAAGCTTGTTAACACTCTAGTGGTCACATTTATAACTGTATCTTCATGAAAGTTGGTCAGAATGTTAATATTATTAATCTCTAAGTCAAGTTGAAATCTGGGTCATGTGCGGTCAAAAACTAGGTCAATAGGTCAAATCACAGGAAAAGCTTGTTAGCACTTTAGAGGTCACATTTATAACTATATGTTTATGAAACTTTGTCAGAATGTTTATATTGATTAGCTCTAGGCCAAGTTTGAATCTTGGTCATGTGCAGTCAAAAACCAGGTCACTAGGTCAAATTTAAGGAAAAGCTTGTTAACACTCTAGAAGTCACATTTATGACTGTTTGTTCATGAAACTTGATCAGAATGTTATTCTTGATGGTCTTTAGGTAGAGTTTGAAACTGGGTAATCAGAGGTCAAAAACCAGGCCACTAGGTCAAATCATAGAAAAACTTTATAAACACTGTGGAAGTTACAATCTCTCTTTGATCACCATGAAACTATGTCAGAATGTTTGTGTTTATGAAGTCTATGTCAAGTTTTAAACTGGGTAACCTGAGTTCAAAAACTAGGTCACGAAGTCAAATCATAGAAAACATTGTTAAAACACAGTTGCGGCCATATTTTCTACTTGATCTATATAAAACCTGGTCAAAATGTACTTATTACAGCAAGGTAAGGTTTGCAACTGGGTCATCCGTGATAACACTTATTTCACACTTGAATTGGATCAGGTGAGCAATACAGGGCCTTCAGGGCCCTCTTGTTTTTATTGTTTTTACCTTTAGATATGTTATAAATTTTTTACCAACCTTAATTTTTCGGCTCCAATTTCAACATTTTTCTTGTGTCCTATCTTATATATAAGTGGTTTTACCCGTTATTTGCCTGCGTCCTATTTATGCTAGCGTCCTATACATAGTATAATGCGGTAACTCTAGTTTGCATTTAATGCAAATAATTGCCCTTTATTATTTTTGCGTGTAAGCACACATAGGTTAATATCTCAGCAACTACTTGAGGTATTGCATTGAGACTTTATACAATGGTACTTAACCATCCAGCTTACTTAATTAACCAAGTTAGATAACTCTTGTTTGCATTGAATTCAAATAATTGCCCTAATCAAGTAAGATAACTCTTATCTTTCATAATATATAATTTTTGCCCCTATATTATGGGACTTAGAAATTCTGGTAAAGGTCTTGCATGTTAGCACACATAGGATAATATCTCAGCAACTACTTTATGTATTGCATTGAGACTTTATACAATGGTATTCAATCACCCATTCTAATTGAATAACCGAGTTAGGTTACTATATTTTGAAAATAATGGCCCTTTATTATTAGACTTAAAAATTATGGATAAAATTTTGCATGTAACCACGTTTATATTGATATCTCAGCATATTATGTATTGCATTGAAATCTAATCTAACAGTGATCAATGCATTTTTCGCCAAAACTTTTCAATCCTTACACTGAAGCAGCGGAATAGTCGAGCGTGCTGTCTGTGTGACAGCTCTTGTTGATAAATCATTTACATCCATCAGCAACAACAAAATTGACAATTAGAACAGTGCTTGAAATAAGCACAAGCCAGTATCCCTGCACATTTGTGAAATGTTTTCTTGGCTTGCTCAAATTCTATGTTTTATAAAGCAGAGCTTGCTAAGGCCTAAAAAAAAATACATTTGGTTCGGTTTACCCGACCCTACCTACGGAATAGGCGCTGACCCTACCGTTTTTATAGTCGGTTTGAAAAAAAATAATGAAAAACTAAAAAAAATAAAAATAAATATTGTTTTTTCTTTTTTAGCTCTACTGGCCAAAGGCCAGAAGAGCTTATGCGATGGTAATGTGTACGTAGTATGTGCATCCGTGCGGTCGTGCGTTCGTGCGTCTGTAAACAATTGGTTGTGAACACGATACAATCTTCAGTTTTGATTGTATCTCGATGAAACTTGTACAGTATCTAGATATCCATTAGAGCTCGGTTCCTTTCGAAAATGCTTTCTATTTTTAGCCAGGTCTGCATGAGCGAATTCTATTTTTAGCCAAGTTAACATGTACATGTAAATTCAAGTCTAGAGTTAAGGGAGACAATTTGCAAGTCTAGGATTTTGAGAGACAATTTGCTTTTTGCTTCTGCAGTTGATTTTGTGAATTACTCTGCCTTGTTCTTTTTGAAAGCCCAAAGGCCATTTTTTAGCTTTAAGTTCTGTAGTTTGTGCATTCATCTTAACAAAATTGGTTGTGAATATTTAAGTTATGCACCTGGTGTCATTACTGGCCACACCCAGGGTTCACAGTTTTGGTAAACATAAATCTGGAAAGGTTTGAAAATCTTTTTGTGTGTTCGTGCATCCATCTCAGCACAATTGATTGTGAATGTTTGTTCAAATTGATCAATGTTGTCCTGGATGCCGTTGACTTTGACCTTTTGACCATCTTTTTTTAACTTTTAAAACTACAGAAATTTTTACTATGAGTACAGTTTTGAAAGCATTTTTTTTTTGTCAGATGACTTTTACTTGGCACATATTAAAATAGTTCATGCAACTAATCTGCTTACAATACTTTCTGGGCTCAGATGTTGAACGTGCTACGTTTTCAGGTAACCCAAACACAAAACATAAACTATATGTCTGTTGCCTTTTACCCATACATACATGTACATGCTGTAGATTGATATGACCACAAAAGCCATGCCAGTAGAGCATAGGCCCTTTTGGGCCTCTTGTTTTAATTGCTTTTCAATATGTAGTTTAAATCCTTAAATGCTTATACAGAAGATAACTTTAACTCCATTCGCCAATGATGAAAATAACATTCTTATATAAAGCCTAATAAAAAAAAAAAATATATATATATATATATGTATATATATAGTGTTTTAGCCAAGAATTAAAAAGGGCAGGGTGGGCAAAAAAAGGGCAGGGTGGGCAAAAATAGGGGCATGGTGCTTTCTGAAATGGGAAAACAATGCGCAGAATATTAGCTTTGTATTGTTGTATAATGACCATGTATCTTATCAAAGTACATGCATGTTCATGCACACATTGTAGTAATATCCCTACAGAGTACTCTTAATTCTTCTTTCTTGTTCCTTTTCACTTCAGACACATTCTTTGCCATCACCAGGGCTCTCACAAGGCTGTTTTTTTTTGCGGGGGAGAACTCACTTCTCCCAACAGTCAAATTAGGGAGAAGTGGGGAGACTTTAAGGAGAAGAGATACTTATCTTAAAACCTGATATAAATATTGTGCCATGCCACAAAACTTTAAATTCATAGTCGAGCGCGCTGTCTCTGTGACAGCTCTTAATTCATTAATATAACATTTAAGCATTGCCTAAAATAAAATGTGACAAAATGTTTATGGACATGAATTTTTTTTGGTGGGGGGGGGGGGGGGCAAATAGAAGCCAAATCATCCATGTACCCATCCATTTATCATTCCTTTAGGCCGCCCATCCCACATTTTGTTAGGGCTATTTCTCAGCAACATCTGGCTTCTCTTCACTGAAAGGATGTGATGCTTCACTAACAAGAGGAGACACGCATATTTCTGTCTCCCCCATTCATGGGAAGCCATATTGTTCTTGCCCTGTCTATCAGACAGTCAGTCCTTCCGTCAGTAGGTCACACTTTGTTTCCGCTCATTGACTTGAGAATGCTAAGAGCTAGGAACCTACATACTTGGTATGCAGATTGGTTATGACAACTGGATGATCGGTATTGATTTTGAGATCAGAAAGTCTAAGGTCATGTTCGTGATGACCTTGAGGTGAAAAAACAGTTTCCGCTCAATAACTGAAGATCCTGGGTATGCAAGTTGGTCATGACTTGGAGATGACCCCTATAAATTTTGAGATCAGTAGGTCAAAGATCCAGGTGATCGTCAGGTTAAAAATGATAAGTTGGAGGTGACCAGAAGCCGAAAAATGGTTTCTGCTCAATAACTAAAGAACACTATCTTGCGCCCAGGAACTTCATACCATGCCAGCTGAGGGTTTTCGCTAGGCCTTTATGACTTGTTTAGTCTGACGTGCCTTCCAGCGAGGAGGCTTATTACCGACACGCATTCATTGCATCGATATGCCTTAATCCCCACAGTGACTAGCCTTATCAAAACAGTATTCAATATTGACAACAAAGCTTCGACTTTCATACAAGTTGACCGATAGTAAGAAGGCGTGTCGGGAATATTTTGCTTGATGCATCATCCAATTGCTTTCGCGGCTCGCCCCAACTCCTCCCATAATAAATTGGCATTAGGTGTGAAATTTAATGGATCTTCATCTTTCCAATCAATAACATTATTGGCCTTCGTTTAAAAATAAACAATGATGAGTTAATTGATGGACATACTCCATTTGTAATTTAACGCGAAAATTTCACGCCCCACACAGCAATAAAATTCCGTCAAGTTGAAATTTTGGCCAAGGTTTGCATCTTAAAAATACAAGCAAATCTTAAATAGTTCTCAGGTGTAGAAGAAGAAAATAGCATAGTCATTTATAGACTGAGAAATATTTTCATATCTTTTCTGTCAAAAACATTATTTAGAAATTAACATGGTTATCTTGTTTGTTCATCAGTTTTTACCTGTGGTGACCTATCTGATAACCCTGTGGAATTCATGTGATTCCTCACCCTGACATTGCAAATGTGTATCAGAAATCAAGCATGACAAATTAAGTTGAATTTTTGATAGTCTCCTATCTGAATGAATGAGTGTTTGATTTATTACTTTATTGCACGTTATTATTATTTTGCGATTTCACATGATCCCTGATTTTTATGTACAAGGACAGCAGATTCGAGGGAGGCCACGTTTTACTCATTTCAGTGGGTACGTCGCTGGTGTCGTAACTACTCACTACCATGTGAAATTGTTTATTACAAACACTACATGGAATACATAAAAATATGAAGAACGAGAACTTTATAGTTGGACTATATTGCGGATTACTTTAGCAAAATGTATAGTTGGACTATATATAGAAGATTAGTTTTGCTAAGAACGCAGGAAATCGCACCATTTGCATTAAAATTATAAAAAAAATCTCAATGTAAAACCCCATTTGTTAGTCCCGACAAGCCTTCAGAAAATCCTGGCAGAAACACTGTGCCAGTTGGTCATGACTAGTAGATGACCTATTGATTTTGAGATCAGAAGGTCAAAGGTGAAGGTCGTGGTGACCTTGAGGGAAAAAAAAGGTTTGTGCTCAATAACTGAAGATCCTTTGGGTCCAAAAACTTATCTTTATACTTAATATAAGTTGGTTTTGACTGGTAGATGAGATCAGTAGACCCAAGGTCAATGTTGTGGGGACCTTCAGGTGAAGGACGATATGTTGGCGGTAATCTTAAGCTGAAAAATGGTTTCTGCTCAATAACTAAAGAATGCTTGCACCAAGGAACTTCATTCTATACATTAAAGTTGGTCATGACCCCTATTGAATATGAGTTGAGAAGGTCATTAGGTCAAGGTTGCGGTAACTTTGAGGTGAAAAATTCTGCTCAATTTACTTAAGGTTCTTTGGGTCAGGAACTTCATACTTAATATGCAGATTTGTCATGACTAATAGATGACCCCTATTGATTTTGAGATCAGAAGGTCAAAGGTGAAGGTCACAGTGACCGTGATGTGAAAAAACTTAAGAACATTTTGGCCTAGGATAGTCATACTTCGTATGCAAGTTAGTCATGATAAGTAGATGATCCTCAATTATTTTAAGGGCAGTAGGTCAAGGTTGTGACCTTTAGGTGAAATTGTTTATTACAAACACTACATGGAATACATAAAAATATGAAGAACAAGAACTTTATAGTTGGACTATATTGCGGATTACTTTAGCAAAATGTATAGTTGGACTATATAGAAGATTAGTTTTGCTAAGAACGCAGGAAATCGCACCATTTGCATTAAAATTATAAAAAAAAATCTCAATGTAAAACCCCATTTGTTAGTCCCGACAAGCCTTCAGAAAATCCTGGCAGAAACCCTGTGCCAGTTGGTCATGACTAGTAGATGACCTATTGATTTTGAGATCAGAAGGTCAAAGGTGAAGGTCGTGGTGACCTTGAGGGAAAAAAAAGGTTTGTGCTCAATAACTGAAGATCCTTTGGGTCCAAAAACTTATCTTTATACTTAATATAAGTTGGTTTTGACTGGTAGATGAGATCAGTAGACCCAAGGTCAATGTTGTGGGGACCTTCAGGTGAAGGACGATATGTTGGCGGTAATCTTAAGCTGAAAAATGGTTTCTGCTCAATAACTAAAGAATGCTTGCACCAAGGAACTTCATTCTATACATTAAAGTTGGTCATGACCCCTATTGAATATGAGTTGAGAAGGTCATTAGGTCAAGGTTGCGGTAACTTTGAGGTGAAAAATTCTGCTCAATTTACTTAAGGTTCTTTGGGTCAGGAACTTCATACTTAATATGCAGATTTGTCATGACTAATAGATGACCCCTATTGATTTTGAGATCAGAAGGTCAAAGGTGAAGGTCGCAGTGACCGTGATGTGAAAAAACTTAAGAACATTTTGGCCTAGGATAGTCATACTTCGTATGCAAGTTAGTCATGATAAGTAGATGATCCTCAATTATTTTAAGGGCAGTAGGTCAAGGTTGTGACCTTTAGGTGAAATTGTTTATTACAAACACTACATGGAATACATAAAAATATGAAGAACAAGAACTTTATAGTTGGACTATATTGCGGATTACTTTAGCAAAAGGTATAGTTGGACTATATAGAAGATTAGTTTTGCTAAGAACGCAGGAAATCGCACCATTTGCATTAAAATTATAAAACAAAATCTCAATGTAAAACCCCATTTGTTAGTCCCGACAAGCCTTCAGAAAATCCTGGCAGAAACCCTGTGCCAGTTGGTCATGACTAGTAGATGACCTATTGATTTTGAGATCAGAAGGTCAAAGGTGAAGGTCGCGGTGACCTTGAGGGAAAAAAAAGGTTTGTGCTCAATAACTGAAGATCCTTTGGGTCCAAAAACTTATCTTTATACTTAATATAAGTTGGTTTTGACTGGTAGATGAGATCAGTAGACCCAAGGTCAATGTTGTGGGGACCTTCAGGTGAAGGACGATATGTTGGCGGTAATCTTAAGCTGAAAAATGGTTTCTGCTCAATAACTAAAGAATGCTTGCACCAAGGAACTTCATTCTATACATTAAAGTTGGTCATGACCCCTATTGAATATGAGTTGAGAAGGTCATTAGGTCAAGGTTGCGGTAACTTTGAGGTGAAAAATTCTGCTCAATTTACTTAAGGTTCTTTGGGTCAGGAACTTCATACTTCATATGCAGATTTGTCATGACTAATAGATGACCCCTATTGATTTTGAGATCAGAAGGTCAAAGGTGAAGGTCGCAGTGACCGTGATGTGAAAAAACTTAAGAACATTTTGGCCTAGGATAGTCATACTTCGTATGCAAGTTAGTCATGATAAGTAGATGAACCTCAATTATTTTGAGGGCAGTAGGTCAAGGTTGTGACCTTTAGGTGAAAAACAAATAGTTGGTCAACAGTCTGTAAGTCATACTTCATTTCTGCTTAATAACTAAAGAATACTTGGTACCAAGAACTTCATACCTGGACTCAGGAACTTCAAACTTAGTATGCAGGTTGATCATGACCAGTAGATGACCCCTATTGATTTTGAGATCATTAGGTTAAGGGTCAAAGTCCTAGTGACATGGAGGTGAAAATAATTCCGCTCAATAACTTAAGATCCTTTGGTTCCAGGAAGTTCATACTTGGAGATCAGGTTGGCCTTGATATTAATCTAAAAATGGCTTTTGCTAAATAGCTGAAGAAGGCTTGCACCCAGGAACTCCATACTTGGTATATTGATGGGACAAACTCCAAGGTCACTGTTTGTGCGTCTCCTGTCCAAAAGTACAAATTTCATGTCCATCATTGATCATTTCTTAGATACGACCATGATGGGGGAGATGAGCGTTTTTAAAAAAAACTTTTTTGAATCTTACATACATGACGGTTTGTAGTCCAGTGATGTCATGAATAAAAAAAATTGGGAATTCCATTTTATGCCCCCGAAGGTGGGCATATTAAAATCGCACCGTCCGTCCTTCCGTCCGTCTGTGTGTCTGGCTCAATAACTCGTGTCTGGGCTGTAACTTTCCCTTGTATGGACAGATTTTAAAATAACTTGCCACTTGTGTTCAGCATAACAAGACGACATGTCGGGTGCAAGAACCGTGTCCCTACCTCCAAGGTCAAGGTCACACTTACGTGTTTATCACAATGGAATGCTGCATATAAGGACATAGAATATAGGTTGTCGTGTCCGGGCTGTAACTTTCCCTTGTATGGACAGATTTTAAAATAACTTGCTACATGTGTTAGGCATACCAAGACGACGTGTCGCGCGAAAGAACCGTGTCCCTACCTCTTAGGTCAAGGTCACACTTAGGTGTTTATTCACAATGGAATGCTGCATATAAGGACATAGAGTATAGGTTGTCGTGTCCGGACTGTAACTTTCCCTTGTATAGACAGATTTTAAAATAACTTTCC
This sequence comes from Mya arenaria, assembly GCF_026914265.1. Lineage (NCBI taxonomy): Eukaryota > Metazoa > Mollusca > Bivalvia > Myida > Myidae > Mya > Mya arenaria. Next base: position 45,534,946 of record NC_069127.1, read on the forward strand.
ACATGTGTTTGACATACCAAGACGACGTGTCGCGTGCAAGAACCGTGTCCCTACCTCTAAGGTCAAGGTCACACTTAGGTGTTTATTCACAATGGAATGCTGCTGCATATAAGGACATAGAGTATAGGTTGTCGTGTCCAGGCTGTAACTTTCCCTTGTATGGATAAAATTTAAAATAACTTGCCACATGTGTTCGACATACCAAGATGACGTGTCGCGTGCTAGAACCGTGTCCCTACCTCAAAGGTCAAGGTCACACTTAGGTGTTTATTCACAATGGAGTGCTGCATATAAGGATACAGAGTATTGGTTGTTATTTAAACCTTTTCTTGTATGGACAGATTTGAAAATAACTTGCCACATGTGTTCGACATACCAAGACAACGTGTCACGTGCAACACCCATGTCCCTACTTCTAAGGTGAAAGATGCACTTAGTGTTTATTCACAATGGAATGCTGAATATAAGGACATAAGAATGTAGGTTGTCAAGTATGGGTGGTATTTTTTATGATCAGAGGCAATTTAAAATAACTTGCCATATGTTTTTGTTTGATCTTTAACTTTTCATGTACTGACCTTGTTCATAGGTCAATGTCACATTCGGGGGCATTCGTCACATACTGTGACAGCTCTTGTTTAAATTTGTTGTGTCATATGGACATCACATTAACATAAATTATGCCTGGATTCTATTGACAGCATGTTGCAGACAAAAAAGCATATATATTGCCTAGAAATCTTCAGTTGGGATAATGTATGCTGATGATTTTTTAAGTGGTAAACAGATTTAGCTCAATTATATCTTGAGTAATAAAAGCAATCTCATAGGAAGCATTTGAGGTTGTCAGGAACAAAGGTGAAATTCACTGCTTGTATTAAATTTTAGAAACCCTAAACTTATATTTGCCAAATTTCATGATAACCCAAAAATTCTAAAACTTCTAGTTTGTTGCATTGGAATAACCCTGGAAGAATATATCGGCATGTTTAAAATGTTGTGTGTTTTGCACCATCTCTGGATCTTATTGTACAGGTGATGATGATGTGGACTGGACTGAGCGATTGAAGCAGCATCAACGAGACGCTGCCCGCCGGGAAAACACACTCGTACACCGACTGACCACAAAAGAGCAGGAACTCCAGGACATGCTAGTATGACATTATTCTCCTATGTTCTAGTATGATATAAACATCTCCCTACACATATATGTTGAGTTTGGGGTGTCTGTTTTTAGCTCACCTGAGACAAAGTGCTTAAGGTAGCTATTGTGATCGGCAATCGGGTCTATGTCGGCGGGTCCGGCGTTCGGCGCGGCGTCAACAATTGGTTATAATCATCTTCTTCTCCTAAACCGCTTGGACAATTTTGATGAAACTTCATAGGAATGATCCTTTGTGCTTTTCAAAATTGTTCAAAGAAATGAATTCCATGCAGAACTCTGGTTGCCATGGCAACCTAAAGGAAAATGTCAACAATTGGTTATAATCATCATCTTCTCCTAAACCCCTTGGACAATTTTAATGAAATTTCATAGGATTGATCCTTGGTTGGTGCTTTTTCAAAATTGTTCAAAGAAATAAATTCCATGCAGAACTATGGTTGCCATGGTAACCTAAAGGAAATGTCAACAAACGGTAATAATTATCATCTTCTCCTAAACCCCTTGGACAATTTTAATGAAATAGGAATAATCCTTGATTGGTGCTCTATTGGAATGATCCTTGATTGGTGCTTTTTCAAAATTGTTCAAAGAAATTAATTCCATGCAGAACTCTGGTTGCCATGGCAACCTAAGGAAAAGCGTCAACAATTGGTTATAATCATCATCTTCTCCTTAACCCCTTGGACAATTTTAATGAAACTTTATAGGATTGATCCTTGGTTGGTGCAATTTTCAAAATTGTTCAAAGAAATGAATTCTATGCAGAACTCTGGTTGCCATGGCAACCTAAAGGAAAAATTACAAAACTTTTTTTGCAAATACTATGAAGCTAGTGCTTAAATATTAGGTGTGTAACATTGTTGATTGATTATCTACCATGTTTATTCAAATTATGCCCCTGGAGAAAAATTGGCCTCAACCATGGGTTACAAGTTCATTATAAATAAATTTTGTTAAAATCTGATAGTTATGTAAAGTTTACTCTTGAAGCAAGGGCAGCAAGTCTTGTTATATGGTCTCCCTTTTTGTTGGAAATTCCACTTCTTTCTATTTTTAGTAACAAGATTTTAAATTTTATTAAGTCTTCAACATAGTCACTTCTGAGGTAATTATTGTTCTTTTTTTAGGTTCATAGATTCAAATAACAGCCCTTTTTTCAGAATTTGGGGAAGCATGGCGGGGCCTTTTGAAAGGGGAAATTTGAGTCGCGAACTGACAAATAAAGTAGATGTAAAAAAAACCCAGAAAAACAACAACTGAAATACACACTACAATCTATTTTGGGTCATCCATTAAACATTATATTAGTAATCTGATACACTAAATACAGTATTAAACTTGGATAAAAATGAACTAACTGGAAAATACCGTAAATGACTGGTTTATAAGTCACACTTTTTTCCCTCAGATTTTGATCTTGAAAAAATACCTGCGTCTTAAAAACATTAACACGCTTTTGACATTTTTTTCGGAGGTGGATTTCAGGCGGAAATTGACTCTTCAGAGAAATAAATGGTGAAAAAATAAGTTTGTTTAGGTTTATGTAGAAAGGGATGTCACTCGCATCATCTAGATTGAGTTTATACAGGTTAAAATGGCAGTTGAAGATCGGGATACGGTGTATTGTAAAACGTTTATTTTTTTAATGTTTAATTATTGTACAAAATATTTATTCAATATTATTTTGTATAAAACAATAATTATACATGCATATAAAAGAATAGCTGTGCACTGTCGAAATGTTTTTTGTTAGCGGTGTGTTAAGGTGTGAAAAACTCGCACTGCCTTTAAAGCCCTTTAACATACCAAAAGTACAAACTGTTGCGATGATAGTCTTGTTTTTTCGCACTTTGCCACGTTCTTTATTCTTTCCTGTAGGTTTTGACATTTTCAGAACAAACATGTTCAAAATAAGGTTTTTGCTTTACAAAACTTTTCATTCTTGACCTGTTATCGTTTATGATACACTGTCTGCAAGAATATTTTTCTTTGTATTAGTATTGAATGGTTTAAAATAACCATCCATCTTATATCCACTATCATCTTATAACCAGTCATTTACGGTATATTTTGCTATTTTTCTTTTTCAAATGGTCCCATATTCACATTCGTAACTGACGCAGAGCCTATTTTTCTGGCTTTTGAAAATTATAAGATTTAGGCCTCACCAAAATAGTAACTTGTTCATCGGATTTCCCACACCTATTTTTTCAGAAAGACCAAAAAATATAAATTATTTTGCGCCTGCACCATCTAAAAAAAAGGAGCCTTCTCAGCGTAAGTGGAAGAGCGCCATAGCCTTCTGCAGTCTAAATTTACTGCTCTCAAACCTAAACCCGCGTTTTACGCCGGCTACATGAAAACAAATTTTACTTACTGATTCTTAAAAATATGTGAACAAATGACAATTTTGCAGCCAATTAAAGGTTGATTAAAGTTTGGACAAATGTGTTTGTTTCAATATGGCTCCCTCTGAAATGAAACATATATCTTGTGGGCAATAAGTGCTGAATTTCATCATGAAAGATTGTGACCACAGTGATTTGGTGGGAATGAGCTTAATTTTGACCTTTACAAAATTTAGTGACATTTAACCTAAAATATTTATTTTTTCTTCAGATTCATCAAAGGGGTCACTCCTACCAACTATCTAGCATAAATAACTATGAATTACTGCACTTTTACAAAGTCAGAAAATCTCGAATTGTCTAAATAGAGTAAAGTGAAACAACTCCAATTTCATCGAAATGTGACAGCTAAGAAAAACATGCCTACAAAAGCACCCAAACGAAAAGTTGCAACAAAAACATGCAGCCAACATGCAGATAAACCTTCAATCTTTCAATTGCAACCACTATTCTCACCTGAACATGCATCTAGTTGGAGAAATTTGATCAAGTTTCTGAAATTATCCCTAAAAAATCTCAACACAAACTTGCGATTCACAACTTTTAAAAAACAGTCTATTTTTTTTTATAATATTGTATTTCGATAATACATCAACCTTATTCCTATTTCATTTATTGCCTTTCAATTATACACGAACACAAAAGCCTTTACTTGTGAAATAATGTGTAAATTAAAATAATATAAAATACATGTTGTGGTTACATTACACTATTACTTCTTCATTGCCGAATTTGGGGAAGAAGTAATAGTGTAATGTAGTCACAACATGTATGCTATTTTTTTTAAATTCACATATTATTTCACAAGTAAAGGCTTTTGTATTCGTTGGTTAAGGTTTTGCGTGCAAGCACACATAGGTTAATATCTCAGCTACTACTTGAGGTATTGCATTGAGACTCTATACAATGGTACTCAAACATCCAACCTACTGAATTAACCAAGTTAGAAAACTCCAGTTTGCATTTTAATGCAAATAAAGGCCTTTATTATTTGACTTAGAAATTCTGGTTAAGGTTATGTGTGTAAGCACACATAGGTTAATATCTCAGCTACTACTTGAGGTATTGCATGAGACTCTATACAATGGTACTTAACCATCCAACCTACTTCATTAACCAAGTTAGATAACTGTAGTTTGCATTTAATGCAAAATAATTGACCCATTTTATTCGACTTAGAAATACTGGTTAAGGTTTTGCATGTCACCACATTTAAGTCAATATCTCAGCAAATATATCATGTATTGCATAAAGCCATTGAAACTTTAGATATGTATTCCCAACTATCTAACCTACTAAATTAATGAAGTAAGATAATGCCTTTTTTGAATATAATGCAAATTATGGGCCATTATTATTTGACTTCTTCCTTGAACAAGACAACTCTTACTCTCTTGGATGTATTGAGGACGTCTCAAACTTAATCAAACTTGTATTAACAAAGAACAGTTTTCAATTCAACGATGCAAACTACCTACAGATTTTAGGAACAGCTATGGGCACGAAAATGGTCACCGTGCTTTGCATCTTTGTTTATGGGAAAGTTTGAACAAGAGTTTCTTAAAAATTGTTTCAAAAAACCGTTACTATGGTTGCATTTTCTTGATGACATTTTCTTCATATGGGAACATTCTGAAGATGAATTAACGGCCTTTCTTCACGATATCAACAAAGTCCACCAAAATATTAAATTTACAAATAATGTCTCTAAAACATGTGTTTCATTCTTGGAACATGACAATATTCATTTTTAAAAAATGAAATAAGAAAACACAGGAAACACAAGAAGCAAGGAAAAATCAGAAAAATAGCCAAGTTAAGAAGAATCTTTTAGAAAACCCCAGAGCTTGTGCCAAGACAATATTTAGCTTTTATTGAATAATGCAACTGCTAACAGATGATCAAAGTTGGTTGACAAAGATGATGTTGTGGAGGAAACACTTGAAGTAAGCAAAGTTGGCAATCCAAAAGTATGAGAACAAAAATGTCAAAAGTAAGTTGGCATCTGCAAACAAGAAAAATAGTCAGGCCAGAAGAATGTCATGTCTAAATAGATACAAGAAGAGGAAAGATACTCAATTGAAAAGTACACTGTCAAAACCAGCGGCTTGGGAAGATAAGCTGTACACCTTGAAGCTGCATTCAAGAATCATGCCCAACAAAAAAGACACCATGCATATAAATTGAAGTCATGTACCAGTACCTAAACGCCATTTGCCAAGTTCAAAACTGATGTCTAAAACAGCAGATAAATGTGTCTAAAAAGGCAGCCCAGGCAAATTTACTGACCATAGAGAGCTGTCTGACATATCAATATGACAATTTCCTTTTGACACTATACCTGGGACTGTGAGAATTGGGGTGTGGACTATATTCATAATCTGTATGAGCCATAACTTTCAATTTTGTACCAGATCATTTTGTGGCTGATAATTCAACAGTATGCAGAAAGAAGAAGTCTCTACAGTGACACAGATGTGACATTACTTTATTTATATTGTAGCCACAACTTAGTTACTTGAGGGCACAACTTAGTACCATGTGGCCATGACTTATTAAATCGTGGCCACAACATAGTAATTAATAGTAGTTACTTAGTTGTGGTCACAAGTAACTAAATTGTTGCCACATTTTAATAAGTTACGGCCTCAATTAAGTTACTAAGTTGTGGCCTCAAGTTACTAAGTTGGTGACACCATTTACTAAGTTGTGGCCACAATATATTTAAAGTGTTGCGAATGTCACCCTCAGTGCCACTGTATAAGTCTGACTTAATGTAGCAAAGGTAAAATAAATATTCAACAGTAGATGTGCAATAAATTTATATTATTACCGGGTATATTAATCATCATATATGATAGAAGGACAGATATTTTATGAACATGTTGTGAAATATGACTTTCTACTGAACATGGTTGTCTTAAAAATGAATGGCTCAGATATTCAAATTAGATTAATGCAGTGAGCTACCTTCAATGGGATGTACACCTGATCAAATTTCCAAGCATGATATACAAGAAAACTATCACTGCCAACACTTATGTCTCAGTTTTGGTTAAAATTGAAATTTGATACATAGTAACCTGAACATGAAATATTTCGTCAGGAGTGTAACAATTTGAAACAGTTGTATTTAGTTACTTACACTGAATACCATTAGTTAAATGAAATAAAAGGATTACTGTTGTAGTGCTTTACTGTTATTTCAATTGAGTTTTACAATTTTTTACAAGTTGAGCAAGAATTAAGTAACAGTAGACTTTTTGTATGGTTTTGAAAAACTTTTCTCAAATTATGTAGAATCGCAATGAGTCAATGCTAAATTTGTTTTATAATGTTTCACTGGCTATCAATTACTTTGTAATTGCATGTCTTTTGATTTATACTGAGAAATTTTAAGTGAAATCTATTTAATGGTTGTAATCTACATATGTCAGGAGTGTAACAATTTCTTAAAATATTGTTTCTGTTTTTATTTTTGCTGCGTGAAGTGAAATCATAATGCCTCCTATGATGTCTTTGTTGACTTGTTATTGTTTGAATTCTATGAAAATGTATTTTTTTTTTAGTTTAATTGCACAATTTAAATAGAAAATAAAAAAAAAACCTTTGAATATTACATTTCATTGGTAAAAAAAGTACAAAAAATCAAATTCTCTAGAAATTTGGAGCGACTGAGTAAATTCAACATTCTATTAATGTATGCTGACATAAGAGCTACTAAAAGAATAATTGGGAGACATGTTAACTCAGGTTATTTCAAGAAAAAATGACATTGAAAGTGTTCATGTATCGTGGTTTTTTATTCCATGTTTAGTTAGATAAAAGTTTGATAAAAATGTTAATATGAGTTGTTTTCTCTATACAAAACCAATTTTGTACACTACAAAGATTGTTCATCAAAACTAGGCATACAGCCTTGTATTTAATGCTGATTTAAATTTAGACCATTTTTCAACTTTTCTAACCATTTTTTTAAATAGCCCTTTTGTGTGTACTTTTAATCCATCATTACCAAACATTGGAAAAATTATCAACCAATATTGGGGACTACTCAGATATTCAAAAAGTATAACTGTCCAAGATCTCATTAACTACAAACCAATTGTTGCATATAAGCGGCCTAAAAATATTCAAGATATACTTGTGAATTCTAAACTTACAAATGTTGTCACTAACGGGTTCTTTACTAAATGTAATAGATCCAGATGTTCACATTGTTGTACTATTTTTAAAAATGACAAATTTTCAAGTACATATTTTTGAACAAATTTAAGATAAATCATGAATTGTCCTGTTCTTCTACAGGTGTTATATATGTTATCAATTGCAAAAAATGTAAAAAGCAATACGTTGGTCAGACACAACAAAAATGTAGTCAGAGAATGAACAGTCATAAGTTTGATATAAAGCATTTTCCAGATTCATATACAAATGTGTCTGAACATTTTAATGCTCCTGACCACAGTATCAATGATTTTTCTTTTAAGCCAATTGATAAAATTGGAAACGATTATTAAAGGAGAGTAAATAGATGTACATTCTTGGCACAGTCATTCCTAATGGTATGAATTCTAAAATATTACTTTAATTCTTCTTACAGAATTAAAAAAAATCACAAAATTAATCTGGTTTATAACTGTTTTTAACCTATTTAATGTTGCATAGTTTATACTTGTTTATTGGTGTTTGTTTATGCATTTATATTGCATTTTACCAGTTCATTATATACATACAACCTGGCGAAGGCCGAATGGCCGAAACTTTGTTTCATAAATAAATAATTTGTGTTGAAGTTGGACTTCTTTAATTATCACCATATTATTTGACTTTAATAGAGATTCTGGTTTAGGTTTTACATGTTAGCACACATAGGATAATATATCAGCAACTACTTGAGGAATTGCATTGAGACTTTATACAATGGTACTCAAATATCCAATCTATTTAAATTACCAAGTAAGATAACTCTAGTTTGCATTAAATTCAAATAATGGCCCCTTTTTTATTCCACATAGATATTCTGGTTAAGTTTTTTATGTAACCACTATTAAGTTAATACCTCAGCAAATACATCATATAGTGCATTGAAACTTTACACACAGGCTCCCGACCATTTAACCTTCTTATTTCAGTTTTTTTTTACCTTATATAGAAGGGGCTGTTTAATGGCCCCTTCCCCTCGGAAAATAAGCCTAGTTTTCCCCCTAAAATGAAAATTCCCCTCCGATAAAATTCATTATTTCATTGCCGAATTGCGAAGAATTGTTTTTTCATCTGTGAGGGGAGGTAAGTCATGCTGAACTTAATTGATTAAACTTATAATTATACACAGTGGTCTCCCTTGATGGTTTACGACATACCGTATTCGAGAAATGTCACATAACTGGAAGTATTTCAACAAAAAATGATGCAAAAAAAATATTCAGAAAAATGATTCTTTCTTCACCGACTGTAAGTCCGCACTCAGCAGGTACATCTTGTCAATCCACTAGCACACAAAATGTGACCGAGTCCAAACTTTCTGAACCGGATCATTCTGTTTCGGATGATGTGGAACCCCAGTCCCAGCAAGATCCTGAATATTCTGTTGAGCCTAGTGGCCCTGAAATTTCGGAACCACGGAGCAAATATGTCCAACTGTCTGGAAGTTATGATTGTGAAAGCGAGCTTGAAGTACATGAAATCTCCCCACCGAATAAAAAACTAGAAGAAGTGCTAAGGGTAATTTAGTGGAGGAGTTTAAGAACAGGAAAAAAAGAGAGAGATGGACTTGTAATGTAACAATTAAATATAATAAGATGTATGATAGTAAAATAAAAATAAAAAGTTAAACATGCACATTTTCCCCCCTTTTTACTAAAACTTCTCCCACCTCAGTTAAACAAAATTAATTAAAAATGTATTTTTTGGTGGAACTCTTTTGTGCTTAGTGAAAATAATTGCGTATGGATATGCGATAGCACGTGGTTGTCATGGATATGAGCGCAGTGATCCAGTTAATGTTAATAATCAAGTCGGTCTTTTTAAATAGTTCTAAGGAAAATGAAGCATTATTTCTTGAATGGTGCGTGGAAAACTGTTTTATGGTGACATTTGAAGCGAGAAATAATTAATAAGCGTTCTAAATACTCCATAAGACAAGGTTTCCTTGATGCTACTGACGACAGTCTTCAACAAGGAAGGTTATTATAATGTGGTGACCGTTAAAAAGGAGTTCCATACGGGCATTTTATCTTCGCCCATGGGCAAGATAAGAATATCTAGCATGGTTAAATTATTGGATCTACTTATCTGAGGTGGGAGAAAACTCTTATCTTTCATATTATATAATTAGGACACTTTTATTGGAGGTAATTTTTAATGTGTGATTGACCCAAGAATGTTTGTGTATTTCAATTTCTACAATTTTTACTTACTTAACCGTTTTGGACTGAAATCATTTAAAATGAGAAAATTTTGGACCAATTTTTTCGACACTTTTTGAAATGAAATCGGTTTGGCTTGGTCAAAATCGGTCCAGACCAGCAAATTGCCGGTTTTTAGAAGCCCTGGTTGCAAATAATGGCCCTTTTTTATTAGACATAAAAATTCTGGTTAAAATTTTGCATGTAGCCACATTTATGTTAATATATCAGCACATCATGTATTGCATTGAAATCTAACAGTGATCCATGCATGTTTCGCCAAAACTTTTCAATCCTTACACTGAAAAGCGGCGTAATAGTCGCGTGCGCTGTCTCTGTGACAGCTCTTGTAGTATATATGTTTATGTTTCCTTTTTCTCCAAATTTGAACAAATATCAACAATAAAAGAGGAAAATATACCTGTTTAAATAGGTAGGCATTAAATTCTGAGAAAGCCTGATATAAACTTGGCGCTGGCTGGAATTTTCTGTGACATATTTGGCGCTGAAAGGGTTAAAGTACAGTGTAGGTTTTTTTGTGAATTCTCTACCAAAACTAAAATTGCTACGTGAATTGTGTATTCATTGCAAGAGTGATAGCTGTAGTTTATATTCGCAAATTGCAAATGCCTATATTTCATTTTGTGAGTTATTTTTCAAGTCACCTTGTCGAGTCATTTCCATGGCATGAGATAAGACAAGTTTTTTGAAAGATAATTATTTTTAGCCAGGTATTTGAAAGTAAAAGTTGGAAAACGTTGGTTATTAGATTTGGGTATGTCATCTGGCAGGCAGGTGGCTGTGACATGATGATTGGCGCTCTTGTGTCCTGGCTTAGCCATGCAAAGGTTTGTTTTTTTTTAAAAACTTTGCAAAATTGTTTAACATCTAGAAAACTGTGGTTTTGAATGATTTCATTTATTAAATAGTTTAAAGCAATACATTTGCTTGATCTCAAATAGCACTTTTTTTTTTTTTTTTTTATCTCATTCAGATGTTATCCTTGTACTGTTTACAATATCAATGTTTAGTTCATAAATGAATAAAATGTGAATAAAACTGACTAAATAAAATTTGTTCACTCTTTGCTCGATCCTCTTTTGCTAAATGCAAAACAAATATTTTTATTTTTATTTTGCTCGCTTGTCCTATTATTTTTTTGAAAAAATCTGATGAACAAGTTATCAATTTGGTGAGGCCTTACAGAAATGAAATTTACCAAATGTAGCAGTGCTTGGCACTAACAGTAACCAGGTGACCCGAGACACCCAATAATATGACAAGATTACCACAGCTTATTGGCGAGAGAATCTGCCAGATCACCAAATTAAAACACTGCCACTGTGACAATTTCATATTTTTTGCCAAAGTAAAAAAAAACAAAAATAAATGCAAAACTGCCATAACTGATAAATTGCACATGTATATATCAGTGAAACACTGCCTAGTGGGATATCATTATATGTACTGAAGTCCGGTCTCAGTGTTGTTGTCCTCTACAGGCATTGGAAAATTAAGTACATATAGAGAAGCCAGTCTGCATCGAAAAAAGCCTTGTTTGGGTATTTAAGTGATTATCTGATGTGTTGGGTATTTGTCAGCATTTAATCTTATGTATGATAGATAAAAAATGACATTATTTAAAAAAAAATTGAAACATAGTAACACCGAGAATTCTGTCACACAATTTCACGATGTGAATTTTGTCACTGATTTCTCTGGATGTGGTGATTCATAAGGGAGCTTCAGAGCCATCCCCCCCCATACCCACAACAATAACTAAAATGTTCAAACACTTTTTTGTAAGTAAAATTGCAGGACACCCTGTAATTCTTATAGAACACCAATTTTTGGGGGTAGTAGTAAAACTGTTAATAATTGACCTTCAACGTTTACTGCAATACATCGTACAGCTAATAGTAAAAGCTGGTAAACACATATACAGAGCTACAGATAAGGGTCATAATGGGCGTAAATACACTTTAAAAATCACCAATTACAACCTAAAATCAAACAGCTGTTCATACCGGTTTTTTTAAAAAAAGAATAGGGCGTAACATTCTTCCCAGTATATTTGACCCTTTTACGCTAGCCATTTTGACTAAGTATTTTCTGCCCATTTTATGAAGTCGTTTTTACTTAATGTTAAACCGGTTTATTGAAATCGATTCACTATGTGTAAATGTAAGGGGACGCCAGGGGACGTAACCACTGCGTAGCATTTTTTTTTTAGTTGATTCTATTCTGTGTAAATCAACTTACACAAAATTGGAATGTTGCTCAGCAAATTAAACAGGACTTGTAATTTGCTGATCAACATTTCAATTTTGTGTTAATTCTTATATATGTGCTTTAAAAGTTCATTAAATAAAATAAGTCATTCATACTTGTAATATAAAGCTGCACTCTCACAGATTTAGAGTTTTTCCAACTTTTTAATTTTTTGTCTTAGAATTAGCAATGTTTTGCGTAAATATCTGCAAACCAGTGATGAAAGACTGTTGACAAAAGATCAGATCGCAGATTCTCATATTTCCATTTCAAATTTATTGTTTTATGGTTTAACCCTTTAGCACATAGACAAGTGGCCAGATTACACCTCCCAGTCAATAGCCATCTTACTGATAAGCAGTCCTTATCTGTATAGGTACTTTTCAGGATATTCGAAAATGAGCAAATGAATACAGCAGTATGACCTTAAAATCAATATTACTCCAAATAATTGTTTCCAAATCTTTTTTATGTGAATACATTTTTTATAGGTAATTAATTTATCTAATAAATGGTGTCAATGATGAAATATAAAATTCTTTTATTTCATCTGTGAATGCATTTCCAAGATTGAATTGTAACATTTCTTTGAAATGTCATAATTGCATTAAATCAAAGGGTAATAATATGCTGGGATAGATCTAAATTTTATTACCCCTATCATAAAAAAGACACATTTGGATTAAAAAGCCGACAATTGATGTTCTTGTGTATGATACACAGAAATGTGGCAGGAATATCCGGTGTCATCCAGCTGAGAGCTCCAGTCCAGAGTGTCTGTTTAGTTTTATTACCCCCTCATAAAATTCTTTACAAAAAGAAAGCGATAAATGTTTTCCAAGTAATGAATAAAAAGATCTAAATCATCAAAGCTTGCACAAATGTTGTTTACTTGACCTGTTTTACGACGGAACCATGCTGGCCATTGATTAGCTCAGCAGAAAATTTACTCATCATTTTCTCAGCTACTTATTGTTTCTATTGTTTGTAACACAAAATATTATCTACAAATAATTATTATCTTTATTGATTTCAATGGTAAATTAAACTGACAATAATTTCATTGATTTATGCATCAATGTTTTTGGGGAAATTCCATACTGTACAGTACTGCCATTCCTCCAGGTTTTATTATGTCACAGTAGGATCTCACACCTGTGATTGGCAGTATAAATAATGACCTTCAAGTTTTAGCAGACGACATTTTCGAGGGAAAATCAATACACAAAAGGTTAATCTTCAGCTTTATAAACATCCGGGATATTGTTTACAAAAAGAAAGATGCAATATTGAAGTATTGAAACGACCCTATTGAAATATGCGGGAGATGCGTTTACATCCAGTAGTGTATAGGGTCGGCCAGATGCGTTTACATCTGCTAATGAGCTATGTCGGCCTATCTCGTATACATGCACTAAAGGGTTAAAGAAAAATGCATAAAACATCAATTTTGAAGAGGAAATATGAAAATCTGCGATCTGATTTTATTTCATCAGTCTTTTATTGCTGGTTTTTAGATATTTATGCAAAAAACTGTTCATTCCAAGACAAAATGTAAAAAAGTTGTCAAAACATTCAACCTGTGAGAGTGCAGCTTTAATGTACCAGTACACTTTAGAAATCACCATTACACTTTAATGAATGACCCATTAAAGGGTGTACCATACACTTTACTAGATTGCATAAGGATGTAAAATACACTTTAAGTAAAAAGTTAATCTGTAGCTTTGCATATATGTCAAGGTTTATTATCCTTCGCCGAATCGAAGATTTCGGGAGGGGGATATTGTTTTGGCGTTGTCCGTCCGTCCTTCCGTCCGTCCGTCTGGTACCATACCTTGGTAGGCATTGATCAGAAAATGTTCAAACTTCAAGGACACACTAAGTGATGCAGTTTTTAAATGAAACATGTCTCCAAGACAGGTCAGAATGTTCCACTTGATCAAATCTCGACAAAGTGGGTCACTTGGGGTCAAAAACTAGGTCACTAGGTCAACTAGGGGCATTATACATGGTCAAATATTCATTAAACTTAATCAGAATGTTTTCCTTGATGAACTCTTGGTCGTAAATAAAACTGGGTCACATATGATTAAAAATTAGGTCATTAGGTCAAATCTTAGAATTTTTTTGTCCAGAACCATATCATGGTAATCATTGGTCAAGTTATTTTCAAAATTGGTCATGATGTACCCCTTGAAGAAATATTTATCACTTTAAAAAGTGGGTCACACGGGGTCAAAAACTAGGTCACTTGGTCAAATCTTAAAAAAATATTTGGAACATATTAGAGGCATTACACATGGTCAAATATCCATGAAATTTAATCAGAATGTTTTCCTTGATGGACATCTTGGTCATAAATAAAACTGGGTCACATATGATCAAAAATTTCGTCAGTAGGTCAAATCTTAGAAAGATCTTGTCCAGAACCATATCATGGTAATGATTGGTCAAGTTATGTTAAAAAATGGTCATGATGTACACCTTGAGGAAATATAGACCACTTTAAAAAGTGGGTCACATGGGGTCAAAAACTTGGTCAGTAGGTCAAATCTTAGAAAAATCTTTGAAACATATTAGAGGCATTATACATGGTCAAATATTCATAAACCTTAATTAGAATGTTTTCCTTGATGAAATCTTGGACTTATTTGAAACCTTGTCATATATGATTGAACATTAGGTCATAAAGTCAAAATTTTCAAAAATCTTGTCCGAAACTATTTTATGGTGGTGATTGGTCTGATTAAGTTCAAACATTGTCAGAATGTTCTTTTGGGTAAAATTTCGACAGCGTTTTAAAAATGTGTCATATTGGTCAAAAACTAAGTCACTAGGTCATATCTTACAAAAATCTTGGGAACACTCTAGAGGCAATACATCTGCTTTGATTTCCATGAAACTCAATCAGAATGCCTCAATGAAATCTTGGAATAATTTGAAACTAGTAGGTCACGTGGGGGTAAAAAATGAGGAGGTCACTGGGTCAAATCTTAAAAAAACCTTGTGGACACTCTAGAGGCTATATTTTTTGCAATATATCTGGACCAATCTTCATGAAACTTGGTCAGAATGTTTGCTTTGATGAAATCTTAGATTAGTTTGGAACTGGGTAACATGGAGTCATAAACTAGGTTTCTTGGTCATTTCTAAATGTTACATTAAATACAATATTTTTATGCCCCCGAAGGTGGGCATATTAAAATCGCACCGTCCGTCCGTCTGTCCTTTCTCTTGTATGGACAGATTTGAAAATAACTTGCCACATGTGTTTGACATACCAAGGTGACGTGTCGCGTGCATGACCCGTGTCCCTACCTCTAAGGTCAAGGTTACACTTTAGTGTTTATTCTCAATGGAATGCTGCATATAAGGACATAGAGTATAGGTTGTCGTGTCCGGGCTGTAACTTTCTCTTGTAGGGACAGATTTTGAAATGACCTGCCACATGTGTTTGACATACCAAGACGAAGTGTCGCGTGTAAGACCCTTTTTCCATATCTCCAAGGTCAAGCTCACACTTAGTGTTTATTCACAATGGAATGCTGCATATATAAGGACATAGAGTATAGGTTGTTGTGTCCGGGCTGTAACTTTCTCTTGTAGGGACAGATTTTGAAATGACCTACCACATGTGTTTGACATACCAAGACGATGTGTCACGTGTAAGACCCATGTCCCTACCTCTAAGGTCAAGGTCACACCCAGTGTTTATTCACAATGGAATGCTGCATATAAGGACATAGAGTATAGGTTGTCGTGTCCCGGCTGTAACTTTTTCTTGTATGGACAGATTTTAAAATAACTTTCCACATGTGTTTGACATACCAAGATGACGTGTTGCGTGCAAGACCCATGTCCCAACCTCTAAGGTGAAAGATACACTTAGTGTTTATTCACAATGGAATGCTGAATATATGGACATAAGAGTGTAGGTTGTCAAGTATGGGTGGTATTTTTTATGTTCAGTGGCAATTTAAAATAACTTATTAATTTTTTATGTACTGACCTCACATTCAGGGGCATTACTGTGACAGCTCTTGTTTTTTATTTCAGACAGTTGCAATCAAACTCAAACTCACTTATATATATATATATTTCATCAACAATTGATTTCCATTCCTTGACTTAGCCCAATCAGGCTGCGGATATCAATTCAACGAATTTGCTTGTTTTTTTTAAAAAGATGATATTTCTTAAATGATTTCTGCTACTTAAACTTGTATCCTGACCATGCGTTATAGAATTCTCAAAAAAACTTAACATAAAGGTTCACTTTGATGAGGTGGCATGAGGTGATCTCAAAGGTCAAGGTCACACTAAGAGTTCAGAAGTCAAGATGAGTATTGTTCATAGGACAGGTCTGGACTAAACCTTGTCCGGGCTGTATCTTTACCATGCATTATTTGATTTTTAAAAATCCTGCCATAAGGGTTTATTATGATGAGGCGTGTCGCAGGCTCTGTCTGTGTGCGTGTGAGTCTGTCTGGCCTGAGTTTTTTAGTTGGGCTATTGTGATAACCTTCAGGTGTTGTCATCAGCATCATGCAAAAATTAAAAAAAGTTCAATAAATTCAATCAAAATTTTAAACTTAGTACACATGTTGCCAGACACAACAACACATGTCTAGCAAGGTGTCATACTTGGCCCATAACTATGAATTTTCATGTTATGCCCATTCAACATAAGGAAACCTGTGCAAAAATGTTTCAGATAATTAAATGAATCTTGGTACACGAAAGAAGAAATATCTCCTGCACTTATTAGATGATAGTTGCAGGGCTTCTAAATGTTCAGTATTCATCCTGAAATCAGACTTTAGAGCTTTTAACATCAGACTATTGTACAGTTGTTAAGATTGATTTTTGCACGGCTATTTGCATAAAAAAACAGGAGGAAATACCTTGAAATGAATATAAACACTACCCAGACATGGGCACGTTTGTACTCTAACAGAATGCTGGCTGTTTTTCAGGAATGACAATTATCCGCTGTTTGAATCCCTGTAGTTTTATTCTACTTCCAAAAATGATGCACTTTTGGATGTTACAAAGTTACTTCTTCAAATTGTTTCAGACGCAGATTGCAGAGATTAAGCAAGCAGAGGGCACAACTCAACTGAAGTCTATGCTTCTAGACCCAGCAGTCAACATTGTGTTTCAGAAAATGACGAAAGAAATGGATGATGCACAAGAAAAACTGAAACAAACCCAAAACGAACTAAGTGCATGGAAGTTCACCCCTGACAGGTGCATATCTCCCTTCCCTGCTACGGTAACTTTTGTAACTTAGACTGCTCGAGAATTGCGAAGCTCGTGGGCGACACAGTGCCTGGAGCTCAGGGAAGGCGGCGTGAGGCGTCCCAGTGATCCACTGGACGCAAGTTGACTCTCAATATGAGACTCACTGTCACGTCACTGTTCTCATCAAGGGGCATGATGACGCTAGGGATAACCGTGTGAAAATATTTTTTATTTTGTTGGCAGAAAAGTAACATTCAGAACATTTCTAAACATATCTTTTGTGAGAGCAGGACGGTGACTGGTTGATGTTGTGACTTGTTTTAATTCTTTTATCTTCCCTACTTTTAAATTTAACCAAATCTTGTTCAGATGACAATGATCACATTTGTACATGAAAACATGACACTTAAAATCAGAACTTTGAAGACATTCATTTATGTCCTTGCTTTTGATGCAAAGATTAATAGCAGAAATGACACTATTCCAACATATAATGGAGAAAGACCAATTTTGACAAAATGGTATTGATGTGTAGCTACAAAAATAACATGGAAACGGGTAAATACATTTTGTTTTTTAAGTTTTTAACTTAAAATATTTTGTTTTACAACTTGTTTTGATTGTTAGAAAGATCATGCATTTAAAAACTAAGAAATGCACGTCAAATATTTGTAATCCAGGGCCTTCAATCTGCACACTTAGGGGCAAACTTTGATGCCATTCCCCTCTTCAGAAATGTATCTTATTCCCCCACGAGAGTTGAAACTTCCTTCTAAATGTCCTGAAATATGATAATCATAATTTAAGACCTATCTTTACATATTATGATAAACAGATACATGTGTGTAAAAAAGAGTGGAATTTTTTAAATAAAGTTGTTTAAGTCGACTTATTATTGATTTTAGTCAAATATTTCCCATATTGCTCAGAATTGACTGTCTCTTTCCCCAAAATGTAGAGTGGAGGCTCTGTAATTAGAATTTATATCTTCACATAGTTTTCCAGCATTTTCCTCTGGTACAAATAAAAAAATCTTTAAAATAGATTCTTCTATTTTACCTTGCAAATTCACAATCTACACCTAGTACAACATGACTGTACTATTGTTGCCAGTCCCTTTAAAAGGATGAATGCACTGTGTTGGCAACTTAAGCCATAAAAACTCTTAGACTAGTGCTGAAGTTTGGATGTTTCAATAATTAGGCATGGACATGCTTGATAGGTCTGTCTTAAATTAATCCACCAGTGTACTCTATAGTCCAACACTGCAGGCAGCACATTTGTGTAAATAAGAAGTTTCTACTTTCCATTGTAAATTAATATAAGGTATTATACTGTGTATAGGATGCACTTTTTTATCCCAGAATTTTGAAAAAATAATTGCCTGCGTCCTATCTTTACTATTAGGTTTTCTTCTTTTTTCCAGTCCATTTCAGGCCCAATTTTTTTTTCAACAGTGATGAAGGGTAAGTACATTGTCCACCAAAGATACAAGCTGACGTAGGTAAATTCATGTAAGTAAACACATGTAAACAATTGGAATTTTTTGTTGTGCTAATGATCGATTATAATTGACAATTGATCGGAAAGGCCTACGTCGGCGACAATCGATAGTGAAATTTGAATAATCAATTATGGAAACAAGGGACGTAACCGCAACCGACTTTGTAACCAGTAAAATAAATGTCATGAAAATATGTTTTGTTTCTGGTTAATGCTAGGTAATGATAAAAGGTCAAGGTGGATATATGTTAATTTATCTAGTCATATTCCTCTCAGGTCAGTAAATCAATACAGTACCTTATTACAAATTTTCTTTGTAATTTAGCTGCTAAAGAATTGGTTCCCAACTTCTCATGTTTGTGGTTAAAAAGTGATTTTTATGACATGAAAACGTTTACTTCTTACCATGTAATTTAGTGTTTTTTTTTCAGTTTTCTTTTAAAACATATAGAATTTTAACCGCTTGATGTACTTGTAACTGACTGATTATTAAAAAGAGATTGATATATTTCTCTGTGTTTATTTCACACATGTATACACTACTAAATGTAAGACAAAAATAAAGCCTGTGGTCTCATGTTCTGTAATAGTAACTTGTAAACACTAAAGGAAAGTTGCGTTCTGAATAAATAATGTAATTTATACATATAAATGTACACACAGTTGTAAGGGGACATTGGTTTTTAAAACAGATGCATGTACTGTGTGTGTTGACCAAAGATAATTAAATAATGATTAAATCGATTAATTAATCGATCATTGATCGGTTTCATAAACCAATTATCGATAGTTATTTTTCTGCCCGATTCCCAACACTAATCGGAATGATTACTTTAAAATGATTTAATGAGATTTAATGAAAAATAAATGGAAAACAAATATCCCGGTAGATTGTTTACTTTTTGTGTCGCCTGAAAAGGTGGCATAAAAGGCGGCATATAGGGGTTTCTTTTGTTGGCGGCATCAGTGGTGGCGGCGGGGGCGGTTGTGTCCAGGGCATATTTCTTAAACTATTAGTGGTATCAACTTGAAGTTTCATATATAGATAGATCTCATTGAGCACAAGTTCAGAGATCAAGAACTGTTACTCTTGCTTCCATATTTTCGGAGTAATTGCCCTTTGTTAATTTTCATGCTTATAGTTTTGTCCGGGGCATATCTTGTAGAATATAAGAGTTATCAACTTGACACTTCATATGTAGATAGATCTCATGGAAGGCAAGTGCAGTGCAGAATAACAGTAACTCTTAATTTCTTAGTTTTAGAGTCATTGCCCTTTGTTAATTTTCATGCTTAAAGTTTTGTCCGGGGCATATCTTGAAGAATATAAGAGTTATCGACTTGGAACTTCACACGTAGATAGATCTCATGGAGGGCAAGTGCAGTAGATAAGAACTGTAACTCTTGCATCTATATGTTTAGAGTAATTGCACTGTGATTATCAACCTGAAACTTAATAGGTAGATAAATCTCATTTTCGTTGTTAATTTTTGTCCGGCTTAACGCTGTTACCTTCAGTTTAAATGCCACCTGCCTTGAAAGTTAAATGGCAACATCAATGTCTATAAATGTATAAAATGCCAATCTTACAGCTATAATGTTGACAGTAAATAATTCATCAGGCGACACATCCGACTAGCAGAGTTCTAGTTTAATATCAAAGGGATGTTACTCACATAACACTGTGAATATTATGAGTTATAACAGCAGTTGTATTTCGGGATACAAGGAAAATATAAATAAAACGTTGCTCATGATATTGATAAACTTTGTAGTGTGTTTCTGTTTTAAAATGATAAGAAAGGAAAGTGCATACTGCAAAGTAGCATTATTGTCACTGTCAAAGCATTTCAAATGTGCTAAGATGTGAAAAACACTCTGCCTTGTACAACTGTTTTCTCGAAGGGTTATTGTTTACGATCCACAATCAGAAAGAATACTTACAAATAGTAATTCACAGTACTTTTTGTTCTGTCTCTTATGCAACTGTTACTTTCCATGCTCATTTACATGAAATAAACAAAAAAGCACATATGATTTTGCTTTTAAATATCACATTTTTTATATTTACCTTTGCCATTTTCATGATACAAAAATAAATAGTTAAAACAAATATGGTGGCTGCCGATTTTTCAGCTCCAATTTTGACATGTTTCCACTGCTACCTTTTTTATGCCCCCTTTTGAAAAAAGTGGGGTATATTGTTTTGCACATGTCGGTCGGTCGGTCTGTCTGTCGGTCGGTCGGAATACCAAATGGTTTCCGATCAATAACTTGAGAACGCTTTGACCGAGGGACCTCATACTTGGTATGTGTATTGGTCATCACCAGCAGATGAACCCTATTGATTTTGAGGTCAGTGGGTCAAAGGTCAAGGTCAGTGTGACCTTTACATGAAAAACGGTTTCCGATCAATAACTTGAGAACGCTTTGACCCAGGAACCTCATACTTGGTAGGTGTATTGGTCATGACCAGCAGATGAACCCTATTGATTTTGAGGTCAGTGGGTCAAAGGTCAAGGTCAGTGTGACCTTAACATGAAAAACGGTTTCCGATCAATAACTTGAGAACGCTTTGACCCAGGGACCTCATACTAGGTAGGCTTATTGGTCATGACCAGCAGATGAACCCTATTGATTTTGAGGTCAGTGGGTCAAAGGTCAAGGTCAGTGTGACCTTTACATGAAAAACGGTTTCCGATCAATAACTTGAGAACGCTTTGACCCAGGAACCTCATACTTGGTAGGTGTATTGGTCATGACCAGCAGATGAACCCTATTGATTTTGAGGTCAGTGGGTCAAAGGTCAAGGTCAGTGTGACCTTAACATGAAAAACGGTTTCCGATCAATAACTTGAGAACGCTTTGACCCAGGGACCTCATACTAGGTAGGCTTATTGGTCATGACCAGCAGATGAACCCTATTGATTTTGAGGTCAGTGGGTCAAAGGTCAAGGTCAGTGTGACTGTAAGCTGAAAAAAGGTTTTCTGATTGTCCATATTTTATTTAAGTGTCCAAATCCTACTAACAATTTGGCTCCCAAGGGGGCATAAATGTTTCACTAACATCTCTTGTTTTCTTTTCTTTTTTACTATTTTTTATGCCTGCATCCTATCTATTCTAGCGTCCTATACACAGTATA
The DNA here is from genome assembly GCF_026914265.1 of Mya arenaria. Taxonomy (NCBI): domain Eukaryota; kingdom Metazoa; phylum Mollusca; class Bivalvia; order Myida; family Myidae; genus Mya; species Mya arenaria. The sequence continues at coordinate 45,557,090 of NC_069127.1, forward strand.
ATATGGTACCAATATTTTTATGGGACGCACTAGAAATGTTTTCAACAATTACATTTTGGTTTGAGGGCATGCAATCAATGAATGGGTTGACGTTTAATCCATTTGAGACACTATTTTTCTCAGAAAAAAAGATATGTAAGGGAGCTCATTATCTGCTATATTTTATAGAGCAATTGATTGTGAATGTGATACAGTCTTCAGTTTTTACTTAATCAAACTTATGCACTAATTAGATATCCATAAGAGCTTGGTTCCTTTTTTAAACCAGCCAGATTCATGCATGACTGGATTATGGCCCTTGAATTTTATGCTACAGCCTAGCGAAAGTTTTTGTCTAAGGGAGACAATTTTTTACAGAAAGTTGTGTATTATTGCAGTAGTTCTTTCTTTGTGAGACATGATTCACTGATTACTTCCCTTTGATATGAAAAGTAATACTTTTGTTGATTTTTGCCACTAATCTTACTTTTTCCCGAAATTCTTATTCCGCCAGAAGTGTCATATCCTTGATAATAACGCCCAAATTATTAAGAGTTCAGTGTTATTTCATATGATTTGTAAATATAAAATTGATTAAATACAAACAATTAAACTAAGGACACTTCTTTTATTATAGGCCTATCATTTTCCTTTTCATGTGTATAATACGCAGAAATATGGCAGGAATATCCGGTGTCATCCAGCTGAGAGATCCAGTCAAGGGTGTCTGTTTAACTTTATTACCCCCTCATAAAAATGTTTACAAAAAGAAATCTGATAAATGTTTATCCGGTATGAATAAAAAGATCTAGATTATCGAAACGCTTGCACAAATGTGTTTACCTGACCTATTGTACTATCTATCAGTTCCACAGAAAATTGACTCATCATTTTCTCAGCTACTTATTGATTCTAAACAAAATATTATCTTTAAATAATTATAATCTTTATTGATTTTAATGGTAAATTGAACTGACATAATATATTTAATGATTTAGGCATCAATGAATTTGGGGGATTTTCCATTCAGTACTCAGCTTGTGGTCTTATTACGTCTCAATGGGATATCACACCTGCAATTGTGAGTATAAATACCTTCTAGGAACTTGGTCCCGAACATTTTTCCTTCTATTTTCATATAAAATATACCTACGATGCGTCAAAACCTAAATATGTCAAGGAGTTGAGCAATATAGTCGGTCCCAAGTATACAAATCTTGCACAAAACCTTATGGCTCCTTCAAGGTCATTATTTCACACTTTTTCCAGAACGTGTGTTCCAAAATAAACAAAAAATTGCTAGGTGTTAAAATTTTGTTGTAAAAATTGCAATGACAGATGAAAGGCAATTTGATAAGGTGTGAAAACCCGTTTGTCAATGTTTACGCATGACCGATAGTAGTTGATATGGGCATTTGAGAAGTTAATTGTGAGAAATGTAAATGAGTAATAAAAATATGAATAAACACTACCATATCGATCCAACATCGGAATCTCTGAAAATAATTCCTTCTTGTCACTTTGTTTTGCAATATGTTGATTTTGTAAAAATAAACATTTCTATTTTATCATTTATTGATCTTTCTTTTATATTTTACATTTAGTATACGACAGCCTTTGAACATATGAGTGATTTCCACAACACAACATATAATCGATGTCTTAGTAAACAGTCGGTTTGACGACTTCAAACTTATAATACACTGAAAGATATTTCATAACGGTCTGGAAAATTGAAATTCGGATCGTTCGAAACATCGTTTCCCTCAAGGTTTTAGCTTGGTCCCCTGCATCCTGGAGCAAATGCAGTTTTACTGTAACGTAATACTTATGATAATAGTGTTCCCCCTAGGTGTCACCATGCTTCCCCATTGACTGCTTAAATATGCCATACTGCCCTTTCATCTTCCAATATGCCTTTTGTCATGTCATATGACAGCTTATTGTGTATTTGTGTAATGAGCAGACGACCTGTGTATTCACAATTGGTCATTTTCTATTCCAATAATTCGTTAGAGTAACAGCCAATTAGTGAAACAACACCTGGAGCTGGAGCTATTGAATGTCAGCCAATCAGAATATACATTGACAACTTTTTCTTGAAACAATGAAAGTTCGTAAAATGCTATAGAAAATGCGAAGGGATGGCGAAAAATTATGTCTTTTTTTTAACCTTTTAAAATAATTGTTAATTGTATTAAACAAACCATACTCGCCATTTTAAACATTGTTGATTTGAAGCAGACGGTCACTACAGTTTTGTAAACATAGTCCTGAAAAAAATGTTTTTTAAAAGTTTATTTGTAAAATATTCATGATGAAAATTTCTTTTTAACGCACAAAAATATTTTGATGGATTATTTACCTATGATGTCTATGATCATGTCAAAATTGGGTGAAACCGCCATTTTGTTGGAATGATTTTCAGAGTTATATTGTCAATGTGCTTTTTAGCTCACCAGAACACGAAGTGCTAAAGGTGAGCTATTGTGATCGGTCTTTGTCCGTTGTCTGTCCGTGAGTCAGTCCGTCTGTCTGTTGACAATTGCTTAAAAAATATCTCTGAAACTACCCGGCCAAATTCAATGAAACTTCACAGGAAGCTTCCTTGGGTGCCCTCTACAAAAATACAACAATGGGTCACGATTGATTAACAAAACAACAACAACAAAATGGCCAACTTCCTGTTTTGCTTTAAAAAAACATCTCTGAAACTACCTGTTCAAATTCAATGAAACTATACAGGAAGCTTTTTTGGGTGACCCTCTTCCAAAATACAACAAGGGGTTACGATTGATCAACAATAACAACAACAACAACAGCAACAACAACAAAATGGCCGACTTCCTGTTTTGCTTTAAAAAAACATCTCTTTTGAAACTACCACTCCAAATTCAATGAAACTTTACAGGAAGCTTCCTTGGGTGACCCTCTACAAAAATACAACAAGGGGTCATGATTGATCAACAACAACAACAACAAAATTGCCAACTTCCTGTTTTGCTTTAAAAAAACATCTCCTCTAAAACTATCAGTTCAAATTCAATGAAATTTTACAGGAAGCTTCCTTGGGTAACCTTCTACAAATAAACAACAAGGGGTCATGATTGATTAACAGCAACAACAAAATGGCCGACTTACTGTTTTGCTTTAAAAAAAATCTCTGAAACTACCAGGCCAAATTCAATGAAAATTTACAGGTAGTTTCAATGCATGACCCTTTACAAATATAAAACAAGGCATCGTCATCAGTAAAGATGTGTTTAAATTGCAACATTTTTATTAATGCTTTATCACAGAGTTGTGGCCCTTTGCTTAGGTGAATGTTTAGGGCGATCATGACACTCTTGTTTTGATAAGTAATTTTTTCAGCAAGGGCAGTCATTTTTATTGTCATTTGATTCTAAAACATCAGCGATTTAAGCATTATCTTACCAAAGACAATTAAATAACAGCCAGGCTGAATGTAAGATTCGTACCCAATCCCGATGGTACCAAACTAAGATTTGTGCGTCTGTAAACGATTTCTTGTTAACACCATACAGTCTATAGTTTTGATTGTATCTCGATGAAACTTGTACAGTATTTAGATATCAATTAGAGCTTGGTTCCTTTCGTAAATCAACCAGATCCGCCCATACATGCCTAGATAATGGGCCTTGAAAGTATAAAAAAAAAGTATGTACTTCTGTAAACAGTTAATTTGAACATGATACAGTCTTCAGTTTTGATTGTATCTTGATGAAACTTGTACAGTATTTAGATATCTATTAAAGCTTGGTTCCCAGATCTGCCCATGCATGCCTATATTATGGGTCTTGAAAGTATAAAAAAATGCTATTTTTAGCTAAGTCTATTTTTAGCCAAGTTTACATGTAAAGTCACAATTGCATGTAAATTTTTGTTCAAATTATGTCCCTGGGGTCATAACTGGCCATGCCCAGTGTTCACAGGTTTGGTAAACTTAAATTGGGAAATGTTAAAAACCTTTTTGTCTGAAACAGCTGTGCAGTTACTTGCTATTTTGAACAAGGCTTTATTTAGCAGTCCACTACCATGGTTGTTTAAATTATGCCACTTGGTTCAAAACTGGCACTGCCCCATGGGTCACAAGTTTCCTAAAGACTTATTTAAGAAATATTTTCAAAATCTTCATGTTTCAAACCACAAGGCTGATTTTTGTTGTGGAGCATCATATGATGACTGTCAAAACATTTGAAATTATGCCCCTTGGGCAAAAGCTGGCCCCACCTTTTTAGCTTGACTATTCGAAGAATAAGGAGAGCCATCCTAGTCACCCGAAAATTCCCTGTCAATGACTTGCAGAAACAATTAAACAAATAATAATCTAGAATAACTAGAGATGAGCTGTATTGTTGGAATGTGAATAGCTTTACCAGTATTTTGGGAAAGTTTGGATCAAGAGTTCAATGCATGAATAAAATGTCCTTGTAGCTAATTTTGTTTTTTTAGCTCGACAATTCGAAGAATAAGGAGAGCTATCCTAGTCACCCGAGCGTCGGCATAACCACTTATGTTAAAGTTTGCATACAACCTCAAATATTTTCAAAGTCCATTGACATATGGCTTTGAAACTTTGCACTCTTGTTTACCATCATGTCCCTAACCTGTACAAATAAGGAGGTAACTCTATCAAGCATTTTGACAAAATTATGCCCCTTTTTCTAATTAGAATTTACTTGAAGTTTGTGTACCACCTCAAATATATTCAAAGTTCATTGACATCTGGCTTTTGCTTTATTAAATGTAACTTAGAACCTTTTTCGCATTCATCACTTGATATGGGGCCCCTAAGGGTCAAGTTGGAGGTCACTGTTACTCAATATTGAAAAACAGTTTAAACTAAATCTCACAGTGATGACTGAATTTGTTCAATCAATCATTGAAAACCTGGTTTTGTAGCATTGCAGTTTTTCTTGTCCTTTTCAGGATGGTTTAATAGAAATACAACTAAACCTAGTATAACCCAGAAAAATAATTATTTTGGAGTGACTCTGTGGTCGGTTGTTTTGTCAGTTGTTTGGTCAGTGTATTGCAATTTTCCTTGTATTTATAACAACAGCATAACTTAACTTGAAAACTACTGGATGGAATTTAATTAAAACTTAATAGAATGATATAAAATAGTGGGAAGAAGTGCAGTGTACAGGAACCATAACTATTTTTAAAGTACAGTCGAAACTCGATGGCTCGATATTCTAGTGACCGGCCAAAATACTTCGAGCCTCGAGAATATGGAGCCAAGCGGGATTGCTTATAGAATGTTATTTTTTATTATTTGTTACAAAAAGTCTTGTTTACCTAGTTTGTTATTGGTTTCGCTATCTTCGCAAGAAAAGACATAGTTACACATCGCACAGTTTGTAACATAACTTATTCGATACTTAGAAAATACCATTTGATTTTTATGCCCCCGAAGGTGGGCATATTAAAATCGCACCGTCCGTCCGTCCGTCCGTCCGGCTCTGTAACTTTCCCTTGTATGGACAGATTTTAAAATAACTTGCCACATGTGTTCCACATACCAAGACGACGTGTGGCATGCAAGACTCGTGTCCCTACCTCAAAGGTCAAGGTCACACCTAGTGTTTATTCACAATGGAGTGCTGCATATAAGGACATAGAGTATAGGTTGTCATGTCCCGGCTGTAACTTTCTCTTGAATGGACAGATTTTAAAATAACTTGCCACATGTGTACCACATACCAAGACGACGTGTCGCGTGCAAGACCCCTGTCCGTACCTCAAAGGTCAAGGTCACACTTAGTGTTTATTCACCATAGAGTGCTGCATATAAGCATAGAGTATAGGTTGTCGTGTCCGGGCTGTAACTTTCCCTTGTATGGACAGATTTTAAAATAACTTGCCACATGTGTACCACATACCAAGACGACGTGTTGCGTGCAAGACCCGTGTCCCTACCTCAAAGGTCAAGGTCACACTTAGTGTTTATTCACAATGGAGTGCTGCATATAAGGACATACAAATGTAGAGTATAGGTTGTCGTGTCCGGGCTGTAACTTTCCCTTGTATGGACAGATTTTAAAATAACTTGCCACATGTGTTCCACATACCAAGACGACGCGTGCAAGACCCGTGTCCCTACCTCAAAGGTCAAGGTCACACTTAGTGTTTATTCACAATGGAGTGCTGCATATAAGGACATAGAGTATAGGTTGTCGTGTCCGGGCTGTAACTTTCCCTTGTATGGACAGATTTTAAAATAACTTGCCACATGTGTTCCATATACCAAGATGACATGTCGCGTGCAAAACCCATGTCCCTACCTCAAAGGTCAAGGCATAGAGTATAGGTTGTGGTGTCCGGGCTGTAACTTTCCCTTGTATGGACAGATTTTAAAATAACTTGCCACATGTGTTCCACATACCAAGACGACGTGTCGCGTGCAAGACCCGTGTCCCTACCTCAAAGGTCAAGGTCACACTTAGTGTTTATTCACAATGGAATGCTGCATATAAGGACATAGAGTATAGGTTGTCGTGTCCGGGCTGTAACTTTCTCTTGTATGGACAGATTTTAAAATAACTTGCCACATGTGTTCCACATACCAAGACGACGTGTCGCGTTCAAGACCCGTGTCCCTACCTCAAAGGTCAAGGTCACACATAGTGTTTATTCACAATGGAGTGCTGCATATAAGGACATAGAGTATAGGTTGTCGTGTCCGGGCTGTAACTTTCCCTTGTATGGACAGATCTTAAAATAACTTGCCACATGTGTTCCACATACCAAGACAACGTGTCGCATGCAAGACCCGTGTCCCTACCTCAAAGGTCAAGGTCACACTTAGTGTTTATTCACAATGGAGTGCTGCATATAAGGACATAGAGTATAGGTTGTCGTGTCCGGGCTGTAACTTTCTCTTGTATGGACAGATTTTAAAATAACTTGCCACATGTGTTCCACATACCAAGACGACGTGTCGCGTGCAAGACCAGTGTCCCTACCTCAAAGGTCAAGGTCACACATAGTGTTTATTCACAATGGAGTGCTGCATATAAGGACATAGAGTATAGATTGTCGTGTCCATGCTGTAACTTTCCCTTGTATTGACAGATTTTAAAATAACTTGCCACATGTGTTCCACATACCAAGACGACGTGTCGCATGCAAGACCCGTGTCCCTACCTCAAAGGTCAAGGTCACACTTAGTGTTTATTCACAATGGAGTGCTGCATACAAATACATAGGGTATAGGTTGTCGTGTCCGGGCTGTAACTTTCCCTTGTAAGGACAGATTTTAAAATAACTTACTACATGTGTTCCACATACGAAGACGACGTGTCCTGTGCAAGACCCATGTCCCTACCTCTAAGGTGAAAGATACACTAAGTGTTTATTCACAAGGGAATTCTGAATATAAGGACATAGACAGACAGACAGACAGTTTATTGACATGCACATAGTACATCGTCACAACACATACATATTATAATACAATTTGTCAACGTGTATAGGCAATGATAATAAACAATAATAAATACACATTATAACAAACAAATATGTAGAAAAAAAGAAAAAAGACAATAAATAATAAATGAGAAGGTGAACATGGTTTATAAATGAAATTAAGTATTGACATTTAGTAAGTTTGATCTTATTTTAAGAGATTCTTTAACAAAGATACAAAGTTTTATAAGTTCCGTTCTGTTAGTTGAATTTATTAACTGGATATATTTAAATACTGACGGCTTTACAAAATAGTATTTCTTTAAATATTTTCTTCTAAGAGCATCAAAATGAGAACAGATGCATATAAAGTGAAATTCATCTTCGATATCCAATGAATTACAGCATTGACAATATCTTTCAGCTCTAGGTATGTTATTTCTGGCATATCTACCAGTTTGAATACGAAGCGGATGAACAGATAGACGTAATCGACTAAAGTAAAATCTTAAATTTCTTGGTAAAATATCTAAGTAAGTTTCATATGCAAAACATGATTTAACTGTTCTATATATATCCTATACGCTACTATTTTCAACTGTTCTGAACCAATCTTGTTTGAAAGTATCGTATAATCTACACTTGAAAGATTCAATAAACACAGCTACATCAATATTTAGAACATTATCAAAGACGTGGCTAAAGCCAAAATCATTTAACATTTTTTTAACATTATAAACCCAATTGCGACAACCTTTAGTGCAATAGTACACAGCTCGGTTATATACTGTTTTGATAATAATATTGTCAGTGGTAACAATCTTGAACCAATATTTTAATATATGAATGTATCTATGCAAATACAAAGGGTATCTGCCTAATTCCCCATTAACACACGCATTGCAAGTATTAGTTCTAACTTTCAATAGTCTTTTACAAAATTTTAAGTGAATTTTCTCTATTTCTTTAGATTTAGTAAATCCCCAGACCTCTGCTGAGTAATTTAATATGGAACCAACAAAGGCGTCAAAAAGTTGACACATAATCTTGGGTTTAAAATCAAAATCATTACACTTATGAAATAAAACATTCATTGCCTTAAGGGCTTTTCCAATCAAATGTTCTTGGTTCAAACTAAAATTACCAGTATAATTAAATACAACACCTAACTAATTAAAATCGTTAACCACTTGTATATCCTGACCATTATAAGTCCATCGTTCGTTAGGCAAAAGCCCGCCTCTTTTTCGAAAAACCATAATTTTTGTTTTATCAGTATTTACCTTTAATCCCCATGCATTACAATAACTTGATAAATTATTTAATTGAATTTGAATATCTTCAGGAGATTTGCCTACAATGGCCATGTCATCAGCAAATAATAACAATATTAAAATAATATCATCTAAGTGCAGACCAGAGTTAACATCATTCTGTAAATACAACTCTAGATCATCTACAAATAAAGAAAATAATAAAGGAGACATAACTTCTCCTTGGCGTAAGCCAACAGCGTAAGAAAAGAAATCAGAATATGAAGACATTGATTTTACACAAGATTTGACTTTTTTGTACATGTCGCGAACAATTCTAAGTATTTTCCCTTGTATTCCACATTTGTACATCTTTAACCATAGTGCATTTCTATAAATAGTATCAAAACACTTCATCATATCGACAAAAATAACGTATAATCTTTTTTTCTCAAACAAATAGTTACACTTGACAACCTACACTGTTACACAAAAAGTTCCAACAAATCCAATAAAATTCCTCTTGACGAATTCCATAAATACTTTGAAAATATAAGTAACAATGATTTTGGTAATCATAACTTAGAAGCGGAGGATTTTAATGAACAATTTGATTTCAATACAAACAATACAGTTTTCCCAGAACTTGATGAAACTATTTCTGTTGAAGAAATTAAAGTTGCTGTTAAATCATTGAAAAGATGTAAAGCATTTGGGAATGACTTTTTACTAAATGAATACTTTATTGAAACCGTAGACATTTTATCATCGCATATTTGTGACCTGTTTAACAATATATTAGATTCGGGGGGTTTCCCAGAGCAATGGACGGAAGGTATTATTATCACCCTGCACAAAAAAGGTTCTGAATCAGATGTTAATAACTATAGGGGAATAACATTAGTTAGTTGTTTATCAAAAATATTTAATTCTGTCATTAATAAACGTATAGATAAATTATGTGACGATCATAACATTATTTCGGATGCTCAATTCAGATTTCGAAAAGGGCGATCTACAACGGATGCTCTTTTTTCGCACCTTTCATAGTTAATGCATTGTTATTTTAATAATGAAATTATTTATAGCAATTTATTTATAATATAAGTCAATTGAAAAAAAACACACAATCAGTTAAGTATAACTAAAGATAGGCAGCAGGCAATTTTTTTTCAACATTCTTGCGTAAAAAAGTGTGTCCTATACAAAGTATAATACGGTAGATCTCATTTAGGAGAAGTACAATGCACCTTGAGGTGAAAAAATATGGATTCCTCTCAATTCAGGATCTTCATACTTGTTGTGCAAGTTGAACATCACTAGTTGATGATCCCTAATGATTTTGGTATCAGTAGGTCAAAGGTCAAGTTCAAGGAGACCTAAAGGTGAAAAAACGTTCTTTCCATTTAATAACTTAAGAACCCTTGGACCCAGAAACTTCATACTTGATAAGCCAGTTGGTAATGACTAGTAGATTCTGATGAACATTAAATATTTTGGGATCAGTAGGTTTAAGGTCAAGGTCGTGGTAACCTTGAGATGAAAAAACATTTTCAGCTGAATAACTAAAGAATGCTTGCATTAAGCAACAGGATATTTGGTGAGCAAGTTGGTCATGACTAGTAGAGATGAACCTATAATATTTGGGATCAGTAGGTTTAAGGTCAAGGTCGCGGTGACCTTGAGGTGAAAAAACATTTTCAGCTGAATTGCTAAAGAATTCTGGCATCTAGGAACTGGAAACTTGGTATGCCTGTTGGTCATGACTAGTTGATGACCCCTAATGATTTAAAATCAGTAAGTTAAAGGTCAAGGTCGTGACATAGATAGCAGTGTTGAAAAACAGAAAATGGCTACTCAATTACTAAAAAACACTTGCACCCAAAAAAACTTCATACTTGGTATGCAAGGTTGTCATGACAAGTAGATTACCCATATTGATTTTCAGGCCAGTAGGTCAAAAGTCAAGGTGATGTTGAGGCAAGATGACAGTTTGGGACACTTCATACTTGGTTTGCTAGTTGGTCTTTTTAAGTAGATACTCCCTATTGATGTTTATGTCAGTAGATCATGGTCACCAGTCTCTAGGTCACACTTCTTTCCGTTCCATAACTTAAGAAAGCTTGAACCCAGGAACTTCATACTTGAACCCAGGGACTTAATACATGGTATGCAGGTTGGTCATGACCAGTAGATGACTCCCATTTTTGTTTGTCTCCAGTCCAAAAGTACAACTTAATGTCCATCATTGATTATTATTTCTCACCTATGAGCACACAATAGGGGAGATGAGACATTTTGCAGAAAAGCAATGTCTAGTTTTAGTTACTGTCCATTATTAAATTGAAATCCTTTGCTGTAAGGCAAAGTTGATACTGTTCTTATTTCGGTTGGGATATGGCTGTCTGTGACTGCTCTTGTTCTTTTATTACTTCCCGCCATAACTTATATGTTTTTGAAGTATTGCTTTCAACTGTACAAAAGAATTTCTTTTTTTAGTTCAACATAATTGTAAACTGTGCTATGCTTTTAAAAACTAAAAAGAAAAGTTTATGCCTTATTTCATAGATGTTATAGTCCTTATTTTTATATAGTAGGATCATAACCTTAATTGATGCCATCTCACAAACATAGGGCATTCTATGAGCATACATCACTACCAGTAATACTTCTTGTTACAAGAAGGTAGCGATCGGGGGTATCAATCACATCCAGTGATGGCTTTAGTTCTTATTGGAATTTTTTTTTTTAGGAAAGAGTCTGATATTTGTACCCTGAGAATTTTGAAATATTTTTGAGAAATATTTGAACCCCTGTAAATCGAGCAATATCTTGTCAATTTGATTCTCTTATGTACATGCAAATTAAAGGGGCTGTACTCCGTATGATAAAATAGCGGAAAAAAAAGAAAATTGTCGAAAACTGACATAAACTTGGCATCGATGTGTGCAATGCATTGAAACTTATCAACTGAAGTACCACAAAGTTTACAATTTATTTATTTTAGCATTTGTTTATTTTTCGTATTTTTCCTTAAAAAAAGGTGTAAAGTCCCTTTAAGAAAAGAATCATTTCAATCTTCTTGCATGAATACATCGATAATTTAATGCAAGTTTAACAAATATAATTATCAGTAACTGCTTTATACAAAAAATCAAAGTGCAATCGTTTTGAATGATTGTAAAATGGAATGGCAAAACTCAAGGATAAGAAAATGGATAAACTCAGAATTTTGCCTGATTTTCTCCCAATTCAACAAGACAGATTGGCTTGCTTTATCTGATAATGAATAAGTCCAAGAGTTATTTTATCAGACTCACGCTTGCAGGCTTGTAAAAATTTGAACACTGTAAGACCCAGGACTGTTCCTCAAAGTTCAAGGTCACACTTAGGGTTTAATCATGTCCCGGCTGTAACTTTGTCATGCATGGACTGATTTTAAAATTGATTTGCACATAATTTTGGTACATAAAGATGTTTAGGGTGCAATACCCATGTCCCTTACTCCTACTGCATCACACCTTCACACTTGACTCAACCATCACTCATAAAGTTTGTGATAGCTCTTCCTGATTGTAGGTATGTAAGTAATTGCATAATCAATTGAACTGGATCGCAATTGGTGGTCACGTTCTGTGACAGCTCTTGTTAAAGATATTTCTTGTTTCTTAAAAAACATTAAGTAAAAAGTAGCTTATGCTTATAGTATGTTAATTGTTTTAAGCTCATCTGAGCACTTTTGGTGCAAACTTTTTAGCCTGTGAATCAGCATTTTTCAACCAGAAAAAATTAAGGCAGAATAATTGTCTTTATGAAATCAAGGTCAAGACAGAAAATGCATATTCATGAAACTTGGTAAGAATGTTTTTCTTTGTGAAATCAAGGTCAAGTTAGCTTGCGCAATATTCAGGAAAGTAACTCGGAATGTTTGTCTTTATAAAATCAAGGTCAAGTTAGATTATGCGATATTTAGGAAACTAAGTCACAATGTTTGTCTTAAAGCCACACCAAATTAATGTTTTGTTCCTCGGATTAAAAAAAATAAATAAAGCGAGCGAGTGAAAAAAACAAACAATTTTGTCAGTTTCCATAAAACACAAAGCAAGAGATGAGCAAAAAATATTTTTTTATGATCAGTATAAAAAAGAAAGATTGTTCAATATAATTGCCCTTAAACCCATTTAAATGCAATCTTACACTGAACCTCTAATGGACATTGGGAAACTGTCGGAATACCTACTATTTATCATCCGTGTTAAGTACAAACATTATATGGATAAATCAAATTTCTAATATAATTAAGACGTATTTTAATATGACAATCATTCATAATAATAAAATAACCCTGCTTTTAGGAAAAAGTTTGAAACAACTTATATAAATCGACCTGAATCACTTTAACATCATTTGCAACTGTATTAAGACATTCATTAGGATTGATTTCGGATGTTTAAAAAAAAAATATTTTACCCTCGCATCATCAAATATCAGACTCCATATACATTTAAATTTCTTGACTTAATTTTGTTTTTATTATCACAGAAAATGCAATGGCATGTGCTTATTAAAATAAAAAGAACAGGGTATGTTCAGAATACTTTTATGGTAATAAACATGTTTTTATGCACCAGCCAAGTGCAAACACCCCCCTATGTCTGGAATGGCGGGGACTTAAACTCCGGTTCATCCAATTCTGGGTAAATACCCGACCTGCAGGGACAAACTGCTAGGTAAATCCCTGCCAAATGCCCCCGCACCCTGGGATATCTAGGTAAGGCCCTTTCCCCGCTATTTTCCGAGTGAAAACAAAAACACCGCATTCACTAGACACTGCAGGCCCATCTGAAAGGTAAAAACACGGCCCATTGCCCCTGCTGTCCTCGGTATACCACCAGACCGGGAGTGAGGGGTTGGGCCCAAGGGCAGTGGTTACAATTGACTGGTCCATTATAATCCCAGATTATGCTGCAAAAGAAAAAGAAATTAAGGTGATAAATTTAGGCTCACCTATGTTTTGGTCTATCCAGATGAATGGTTATATTGTTATTTGTGATAAGATATTTGTTCAAAACTGTTGTTTTGTCAGAATTTTGTCGAAAATGTAGCCAATACTAATCAATTTGTACCAAACAATGACTCATATTCCTGTTAAGTGGAGCTGTCATCTTCAGCATCGTAGTAATAAGGTAAAATTCTGGATTACTTGACTGTGTTTTGACTTGAATCAAATAATACTTAATTGATTATTCCGCTTTCCATCCAAAACGAATCACTAACAACGCAATATTATAGCTACCAGATACATATGCTTATTGCATAATTACTGCTTTAATTAATGATCTTTAAGTGCATGAGAAGATGAACAATGACTTCAAGCATGCTCAATTAAATTGATCACATTTATTGTCAAAAATAAGACTTAATTTCCAAAATTCGAGCCACATTGTTTATACCTGAAGCGACCATTTTGATTAAAATTATTGAAACCCTAAACCGATCAATATACAGTATAAAAACCCCACGCATTGGTAGCTTCCCTTTACAAAAACACTTAAACTAGCGTAGAAAAATTATAATTTATTATTTTTCAGTCATTTAAAAAAATATTACCAGAAAATTCTGGTTGGCGATCAAAATGTAGGTGCGGGCGCACAATTTTTTAATTTTTTTTTACATTTTCAAAAAAATAGGAGCGGTAAATCCGCGGAACGAAACATCATTTGGTGTGACCTTTAAAATCAAGTTCAAGCTAGATTAATCAAAACAGGGTTACATGGTAACATAAAAGTAAATACTTAATAGCATTCTAGAGGCCATATTTTATATCCAGTCTTCACAAAAGTTAATCAGAATTTGCATCTCTATAAAATGTAAAGATAAAACTCCCTTTAAAAGCCATTTTTCTTTTTAATATTCATCAAACTTGGTAAGACTTCTGTTTTATTGTAGTCCAATTCCAATGAGTGGTGTGTCAAAAATAGGTTACTTGTTAAATCATTTAACATTTCTTGCTAATCCTCTACAGGTCACTTCATCCGCCTATTGTATCTTCGTTATTTGTAGGCTGCATAATTAACTTGGTAAGTATTGGTTTCATTTCATGAAGTCTGTACTGTACTTTGTAAACTAACCTGGTCTTGTGTGTGTGTGTGTTTACAGCCAGACAGGGAAGCGGCTGATGGCGCGCTGTCAGATGCTCCTGCAGGAGAATGAGGAGCTGGGGAAAACCATCGCGTCTGGCCGCACTGCCAAGCTGGAGGGCGAAATCGCACTGCAGAAAACACTCGTCACAGAGATGAAAAACAATCAGTCAGGTATAATATAAAAATCACGTTACCTACCAGGTTATTGACTTGGAAGTTTGTGAAGCACCATCAGTAATAATATTGTTGAGAAAATCAATACAAATACTAGGAACTATTTTGGTCAGAAAGCATATATCTGTTATTGGGAAAATTCATGTTGTTTCAAAACATTAGGGCACACTAATTGATAAGCTGCATTTTGTAGCTTTTTATTGACATAAAGATGCCTCTTTACATACATATTAGAACTTTATTTTCTATTCTTTGTGCAATAGGCTCCATTTTGAACTTAATTGAAATCTATATTTTACGTTGTCAAAATTAAACTCTAGCAATAACACAAGTTCTAGAAGAAATCTCTGAAGTGAACTCCCTGTAAGCACCACACAAGAACTGATCAGATGTGAACTCCCTGTAAGCACCACACAAGAACTGATCAGATGTGAACTCCCTGTAAGCACCACACAAGTACTGATCAGATGTGAACTTTCTGTAAGCACCACACAAGCACTGCTCAGATGTGAACTCCCTGTAAGCACCACACAAGAACTGAACAGATGTGAACTCCCTGTAAGCACCACACAAGTACTGATCAGATGTGAACTCCCTGTAAGCACCACACACGTACTGATCAGATCTGAACTCCCTGTAAACACCACACAAGAACTGAACAGATGTGAACTCCCTCCCTGTAAGCACCACACAAGTACTGATCAGATGTGAACTCCCTGTAAGCACCACACAAGTACTGATCAGATGTGAACTCCCTGTACCTCACACGTACTGATCAGATGTGAACTCCCTGTAAACACCACACACGTACTGATCAGATGTGAACTCCCTGTAAGCACCACATACGTACTGATCAGATGTGAACTCCCTGTAAGCACCGCATACATACTGATCAGATGTGAACTCCCTGTTAGCACCACACAAGTACTGATCAAATGTGAACTCCCTGTAAGCACCACACAAGCACTGATCAAATGTGAACTCCCTGTAAGCACCACACAAGTACTGATCAGATGTGAACTCCCTGTAAGCACCAAACTAGACTGATCAGATGTGAACTCCCTGTAAGCACCACACAAGCACTGTTCAGATGTGAACTCCATGTAAGCATCTCACACATACTGATCAGATGTGAACTCCCTGTAAGCACCACACAAGCACTGCTCAGATGTGAACTCCCTGTAAGCACCACACAAGCACTGCTCAGATGTGAACTCCCTGTAAGCACCACACAAGTACTGATCAGATGTGAACTCCCTGTAAGCACCACACAAGTACTGATCAAATGTGAACTCCCTGTAAGCACCACACAAGCACTGATCAGATGTGAACTCCCTGTAAGCACCACACAAGTACTGATCAGATGTGAACTCCCTGTAAGCACCACACAAGTACTGATCAGATGTGAACTCCCTGTAAGCACCACACACGTACTGATCAGATGTGAACTCCCTGTAAGCACCACACACGTACTGATCAGATGTGAACTCCCTGTTAGCACC
This sequence comes from Mya arenaria, assembly GCF_026914265.1. Classification (NCBI taxonomy): domain Eukaryota; kingdom Metazoa; phylum Mollusca; class Bivalvia; order Myida; family Myidae; genus Mya; species Mya arenaria. The sequence continues at coordinate 45,573,572 of NC_069127.1, forward strand.
ACACAAGTACTGATCAGAAGTTATCTCCCTGTTGGCACTACACAATACATTCATTACAATTAATCGTTAATACACCTGTGGTGGTGTCTGCTTAACTGTTAATTAGGAATATCAATTGGTTTGTTGTATAATTATATTTTGCCAACTATGACTGTTTAGATGCCCTGTCAATTTATTGTGTTCTCAATAATCGAGACAGTGAAATTTGACTGTATAGATAGGTCAGATAAAATTGACAGTTGGTATACTTAGAGGATGCAGAGGATAGTCTAAACTGTATTTCAATTTGGGGTTAAAATCTGTCAATGCTCAAACAAAAATAACATCATTTTCAATATCTCTTTATAATTGATCTCTTGGTCCATCACAGAAGAGACTAAAATAATGTGTATTTCGTTATAAATATTAGCATTGTTATTCGATGTTTAAACTAAGTAGCCTATCCACAGACCTAGTTTCATGAATGTATCTTTTATATTTATGTCTCCCCCTCTCTGGGGGAGACATATTGTTTTTGCCCTGTCCGTCAGTCCGGTAGTCCGTCAGTCCGTCCGTACGTCACACTTCGTTTCCGATCGATAACTGGAAAACCGCATGACCTAGGATCACCAAACTTGGTAGGGAGGTTGGTCGTGAGGTGTAGAGGATCCCTATTGTTTTTGGGGTCACTAGGTCAAAGGTCAAGGTCGCGGCGACCCCCAATATAAAAAACATTTCTGCTCAAAATCTTGAGAACGGTTTGACCTAGGTTCACCAAACTTGGTAGGGAGGTTGGTCATGAGGTGTAGAAGATCCCTATTGTTTTTGGGGTCACTAGGTCAAAGGTCAAGGTCGCGGCGACCCCCAATGTAAAAAACATTTCCGCTCAATATCTTGAGAATGGTTTGACCTAGGTTCACCAAACTTGGTAGGGAGGTTGATCATGAGGTTTAGAAAACTCCTATATTTTGGGGGGTCACAAGGTCAAAGGTCAACGTCGCTGTGACCTCTAATGTAAAAAAATATTTACGTGCAATATCAGGAGAATGCTTTGATCTAGGTTCACCAAACTTTGAAGTGAGGTTGGTCATGATGTCTAGATGATCCCAATTGTTTTGGGGGTAACAAGGTCAATAGTCAAGGTCGTGGTGACCTTCCATGTAAAAATCATTTGCGTGTAATATCTTTATGTCTCCCCCATTCATGGGGAGACATATTGTTTTTGCCCTGTCCGTCAGTCAGTCCATCAGTCTATCAGTCAGTCAGTCAGTACGTCACACTTCGTTTCCGCCCAATAACTATAGAACTCTTAGACCCAGGAACTTCATACTTGGTATGCTAGTTGGTCATGACTAGTAGATGACCCCTATTGAATTTGGGGTCACTAGGTCAAAGATCAGGGTCAACGTGACCTTGAGGTGAAGAAACGGTTTCCACTCAATAACTAAAGATCCTTTGGGTCCAGGAACTTCATACTTGGTATGCTAGTTGTTCATGACTATTAGATGACTCCTATTGATTTTGAGATCAAAAGGTCAAAGGTCAAGGTTACCTTCAGGTAAAAAATGTTATGTTGGCAGTGACCTTAAGCTTAAAAATGGTTTCTGCTCAATAACTAAAGAAAGCTTGTACCCAGGAACTTCATAGTTGTTCATGACTAGTAGATGACTCCTATTGATTTTGAGATCAGTAGGTCAATGGTCAAGGTCACCGTGACCTTGAGGTGAAGAAACTGTTTCCGCTCAATAACTAGAGAACGCTTGCAACCAGGAATTTCATACTTGGTATGCTAGTTGGTCATGACTAGAAGATGACCCATATTGATTTTGAGATCACTAGGTCAAAGGTCAAGGTTGCCATGACCTTGAAGTGAAGAAAAAGTTTCCGCTCAATAACTAAAGATCCTTTGGTTTCAGGAACTTCATACTTGGTAAGCTAGTTGTTCATGACTAGAAGATGACCCCTATTGATTTTCAGATCAAAAGGTCAAAGGTCAAGGTTACCTTCAGGTAAAAAATGATACGTTGGCGGTGACCTTAAGCTTAAAAATGGTTTCTGCTCAATAACTTAAGAACGCTTGTACCCAGGAACTTCATTCTTGGTACGCTAGTCGGTCATGACTAGTAGATGACCCCTATTGATTTTGAGATCAGTAGGTCAAAGGTCAAGGTTGCCATGACCTTGAGTTGAAGAAATGGTTACCGCTCAGTAACTAAAGAACACTTGCACCCAAGAACTTAATACTTGGTATGCAAGTTGGTTATGTAGATGATCCCTATTGATGTTGTGATCAGTAGGTAAAAGGTCATGGTCACGATGACTGTGAGCTGAAAAATGGTTTCCGATCAATAATTGAATAACGCTTGCGCCCAGGAACTTCATACAATGCAAACTTCGTTTACATTTTCCATGATTAATCAACAACACTTTCTTCTCTTCACTATTTAATATAATCGAATAAACCAAACTTCACTGTTGGTTTGTCTCCAGTCCAAAGTTACAAATTTCATGTCCATCATTTATTTTTTCTCAGCTACGACCACACAATAGGGGAGACAAGCGCTTTTTCAAAAAAGCAATCTCTAGTTTTAGCTAATTTGAGCACAAAGTGCACAGAGTGCTCAAGGTGAGCTATTGTGATCGTTCTATGTCCGGCGTCAACAATTGCTTATTAACATAATTTCCTGCCTAGACAGTTCCGATGAAACTTCACAGGGATGTTCCTTGGGTGATGCTCTTTCAAAGACGTTCAAATATATGAATTAAATACAGAACTGCAATGGCAACCTAAAGGAAAAACTACAAATCTCTTCTTGACAGAAGCCATGAGGCCTAGAGCTTAGATATTTGTTGTGTAACACTGTGTATTTTCAAGGTAGAGCAGCAGAAATATTATCTAAGTGTCTTGGTTCTTATTACACTGTAGCACAGGTGGTAGAAATTGTCTAAGGGTGAGCAATATTTATTAAGCATATGGAGAGCTGATTTTTCTACCTTCTGTACCCTGTGCGTAGGAGTGATTATTTCTCCCCCAATCAATGAGGTAGACACATTGTCAGGGTTCGAATTTAGACTCGCATACTCGCAAAATGCGAGCGACATTTGGAAATTGCGAGTGACTTTTATTCAAGCTCGCAAAATTCTGCGAGTGGCTTTTTCTAGACTACAAAATGTTAAAAGGAAAGTAGAATAAACATGAACTTAATTCCGCTATGTAGTCGAGTGTAAACAGCCTATAAGTGGCATGTTTACACTACAGGTATAAAGAAGACAGTACGGAGTCACGCTCTAGAAGGTTTACAAAAATAGAACAAATACGGAAAAGGCCGAGTTTTATCTCGAATCTTTCCGAGATGCTTCGAGGCGTGCATAATACAAAGTAAATACGAATGACGTAATCACCTAGCTCAGTCATTGGCTAAATTTAGCGCTTTTGCGCACTATATGTAAACCCCATCATCCTGTCTAAATGAATAGACTTCGTTGATCGATATATTTCATGATCCAAAGTATCCACGCTACATTTACTGTTGCTTTTTTATTTTAAATTTATTATTTTATTGTTTTTAATACTTATAGACTTAATGAAATCTGTAGCGTGCTTGTCGAATGGGTATTAAATTACCCGATGGCGAGGGTAAATATACAAAGTGAACAATGTCAAATTATTGGACAGCTTTGTTATCAAAAAGCTGCCAGCATCAGACGAGTCTTTCCATAACCCCCAAATAGAATAAGCCATCAACAAGTTCTAGTAGTCGAGTCACTCAAGATTGATACTTTTTAATATTCATAATATGTCTTAGGTGTTAATTTCTACTTTAATTAGACAATATTATAAGGGAATAAAGCAAATAATAAAATTGCAAGTTGATTTGTCATTTTGCGAGTTGCCTCAAAATGCACTCGCAAAATTTTGCGAGTGCTCCTCAAAGTTAAATTCGAACCCTGATTGTTTTTGGCCTGTCAGTCAGTCCCAACGTCATACTTTGTTTCTGCTCAAAAACTTGAGAACGCAAAGACCCAGGACGTTCATACTTGGTATGCCAGTTGGTCATGACTAGTTCATACTTGGTATGCCAGTTGGTCATGACTAGTAGATGACCCCTTTTGGTTTTGGGATCAGTAGGTCAAAGGTCAAGGTAACAGTGACCTTGAGAGAATAAAAACCGTTTCCAATGATAACTAAAGAAAACTTGCCTCCAGGAAACATACTTAGTATGCAGCTTGGTCATGACTAGTAGATAACCTCTATCAATTTTGGGATCAGAAGGTCAAGGTGGCAGTGACCTAAGTATTTCAGTTGGTCATGACTAGTAGATGAACCCTATTGATTTAAGGATCACTAGGTCAATGGTCAAGGTCACAGTGACCTTGAAGTGAAAAACCCGGTCTCCACTGAATAAATTGAGAATGCATGCTCCTAGGAACATCTTACTTGTTATTCCAGTTGAACATGACAAGTTGATGACCCCTATTGATTATGGGATCTGTAGCTTAAAGTTCAAGGTCACAGTCTAGGTCGCATTAACTAAAAGTATGCAACCTCCATCTATGAATCTTTGTGTACAATTGTTGGGCCAATATGGAAATTTTGCACATCATTAAAACAAATATAATATGTTACTTTGGCATCAAAACCAGAATTGGACTATTGTATTGCTCACTGACTTGTTGACTTTGTGTTGTTGTTTTCAGAGCTGGATGAGTTTTTGGGTGACCTGGAGGAGGATGTAGAGGGCATGCAGACAATGATCTATGTGCTGCAGACCCAGCTCCGAGACACCAGGGACACCATCACCACACTGGAGGAGGAGAACACAGCACTACGTGCCGGCCACACACCACCTCCCCCACCCAGACAAACCCCACCTCACACACGCATCAGCAGGGGAGGTGTAAAGACAGAGAGATATGAGATCGAGGATAATAACAGGAATGCTGGTGATGGTGGGAATTATGTGGAGATGGAGATGAAATATTATGAGAATGACCGGACAGACAGTGACCTAGAGGCAGAGTACAACTATGAGGGTTTGTATGAGAATGATGACAGGTACCAGGAGGAGTTGGAGAGACAACAGGCTGAATATGACCTACATGAATACAGTCACGGTCAGAAACGCACTCAACATGAACCAATGGAAACCGACAGTATGCAAACAACCAACAGTGCTGAAAGGATGTCAAACTTAGATGGCAAAAATCTCACACATGGTGATTTAAAATCCTATGTGGAAGTAGTGAAATCAGCAGACCAAGATCGGACTACATGTTACAGGGAAGAGATAAGTGACTCTGGCTTTGGGGGGATAGAAGCTTCAAATAGAACAAGCCCAGATACCACACACAGACAGTCAAAACAACTTAGAGAAGGCAATTCTGAAAACTCACAGAGAATTCCAAGTCCTAAATCCACCAAACATAGCCCAGTTCCAACATCTGACTCATCAAAAGCAAGGACTACAGTCGATGAAAATCAATTGACAGAACTTGTTAGAAAAGTAACATCAAATGGCAGTCCTTCAGGGAAATCAAGTCCTCAGAGAGTTTGTTCAAGCTCTAACCAGTTGACTTCAGGTGAAGATAAGGACCCTGCCACACCTGACCCATTTCCAGAAAACAGTCACACAACTTACGACTTGGCTACTTCACCAAATAATCTTGAATCAGAAAACCAGAAATTTGTGAACGGAGTAACTTCAACAGTTGATGATATAGAGGATATTTAGGATATTTTTTTTTGTTTTTATCTGTAAGTTATTATGAAATTCTCAATATTTCTGTCTTTTTAATATCTTCGGCTGCAACAATATACCAATATACAGTAAAACTGTTATTTCTTGAGGACTGCAGATTGGTCAAGGTCAAGGTCGAGACTAAGCCTTTGTTCCTTTTTTTTTCATATTAAATAAACTGACGATACATCTAAACCTAAATAAGTCCAGCACTCAAGCCCCATTGCCTGTCCCAAATACTGAAATCACAAAAGCTTATGATTTACTCAAGGTCGTAATTTAAGACATTTTTCTGAAAACATGATCCAATATAAACAATTGACAGGCATACATGCCATATCCCCCGGCGGGGGGAAAAATCCCCCGGAATTTCAACCCATCCCCTGGTCCCCCACCGGGGGATCCATATCCCCTGGAATTTAAAAAAAAAAAAATATTTTCAAAACTTACTTAAGGTTGACAGTGAAAAGCATCAATAATATTATGGTTGTGAAATTCCATGAAGGACCATGATGACTAAGTCGAAAAATTATTGTAATTTGAGTGTATTTCTGTATTTATTCTTATATTATAAATGCAGATATCCAATGGTGTAATATCAAAATCCCCTGGAATTCAGACCAAAATCCCATTAGAAGCCTATTAGAAATATGGCATGTATGGACAGGTTTAAAACAATTTGCATAGTGTAAAGTGAATTAGGTGTGAAAACTGATAAACACCATTTAGGCATGACCGATATTAATTGATAAGTGCTATTGAGAAGATAATGGTGAGAAGGTAATGATTTAATTTGTCACGCCATATTATGATTCAACAGTTTCGTGAGACAGACAAGATGCGCCAATCATCCATCCTTGATTTTGCAAAAACTTGAGTCTGACTTGTGCCATAATATGCCATTTCAATTTCCAATGTAGCTTGTTAAGATAATGTGTTTTTTGGTTAAACAAACTTCGCTTTTCATTCACTGTTTTGTTTTACTTTCACAATTTCACATTAAGTATCTGAAAGCCTTTGAACATATGAGCAATTACCACAATGCAATACATTAACGGTGCCAGTGTGACGTAAACAACCAGTATGACAAACATACATTTAACTTGTATTGGTTGGAAAAGAAAAATACATGATGTGATTAGACAAAATATTACTTAGTAACAGATGTGATTTTGCTTTTTAATGATGAATGATGAAATAAAAGAATTTATTACAAATTTAAATTTGGTAATATAAGTACAGTAAAATTGCGGTCAATCGAGAACCAGCGGTCCCTCGAGGTCGGAGCTTGGTCCCAACCATTTTTCCTTCTATTTCCATATAAAATACACTGACGCTGCATGGAAACCGAAATAAGTCGAGGAGCCAAGCACAATATCCGGTCCCATATACACAAATCATGCTCAAAACCTAATGGCTCCTTCGAGGTCATAATTTCACACTTTTTCCCGAACATGTGTTCAAAATGAACAAGCACTTGCTAGGTGTTAGAAATTTTACAAGTTGTAAAAATTTGGATGACAGAAAATGTGCTTCTTGTAAAAAATGAACATAACTATTTATTCATTTATAATTGTTTTTTTCTTTTACATTTAATATATGACAGCTTTTGAACATATGAGCGATTTCCACAAAGCAACACATAATCAGTGTCCTAGTAAACAGTCCGTTTGACGAGTTCAAACTTAAAATACACTGAAAGATATTCATAACAGACAGGAAATTGAAACTCAGGTCGTTTGAAACATCGGTTCCCTCGAGGCTACAGCTGGGACCCCGTCGTTCTAGAGCGATCGCAGTTTTACTGTATGAGACAACTTAGAAAATAAGGCATTTCATAAAAGAATAAAATGGAAACTCAGGATAGCTTGAACATCGGTTAAATCGAGGTTTTAAGTCAGACCCCATGGTAATACAATGTAACAATATATGCAAGTATTCTGGTTTTAATAAAGATATTGGATTGTATAGTTTTCATACAGGGATACCACAATATCCTAATAAGTGAAAAAATTCCCTGTCAATGACTTGCAGAAACAATTAAACAAATAATAATCTAGAATAACTAGAGATGAGCTGTATTGTTGGAATGTGAATAGCTTTACCAGTATTTTGGGAAAGTTTGGATCAAGAGTTCAATGCATGAATAAAATGTCCTTGTAGCTAATTTTGTTTTTTTAGCTCGACAATTCGAAGAATAAGGAGAGCTATCCTAGTCACCCGAGCGTCGGCATAACCACTTATGTTAAAGTTTGCATACAACCTCAAATATTTTCAAAGTCCATTGACATATGGCTTTGAAACTTTGCACTCTTGTTTACCATCATGTCCCTAACCTGTACAAATAAGGAGGTAACTCTATCAAGCATTTTGACAAAATTATGCCCCTTTTTCTAATTAGAATTTACTTGAAGTTTGTGTACCACCTCAAATATTTTCAAAGTCCATTGACATCTGGCTTTGAAACTTAGCACGCTTGTTCACCAACATGCCCCCTACCTGTACACAGGAGGAGGTAACTCTATCAAGCATTTTGACAAAATTATGCCCCTTTTTCTACTTAGAATTTACGTTAAAGTTTGTGTACCACCTCAAATATTTTCTAAGTCCATTGACATCTGGCTTTGAAACTTTGTATGCTTGTTCACCATCATGCCCCCAACCTGTACACAGGAGGAGGTAACTCTTATCAAGCATTTTGACAAAATTATGCCCCTTTTTCAACTTAGAATTTACGTTAAAGTTTGCGTACCACCTCAAATATTTTCAAAGTTCATTAACATCTGGCTTTGAAACTTAGCACGCTGGTTCACCATCATGCCCCCAACCTGTACACAGGAGGAGGTCACTGTATCAAGCATTTTGAAAAAAAAAATTATGCCCCTTTTTCAACTTAGAATTTACATTAAAGTTTGCGTACCACCTCAAATATTTTCCAATTCAATTTATGTAAATATCTCAGCACATCATGTATTGCATTAAAATCTAATCTTACAGTGATCCGTGCATGTTTCGCCAAAACTTTTCAATCCATACACCGAAAAGCGGCGGAATAGTCGAGCTCGCTGTCTCTGTGACAGCTCTTGTTTACTTACTGGTTTAAAAATATCAAATTTATGATGACCGGGCTTGAATGATTTGTGCCCAGTGTAGTTTTAAGAATATATTGTGATATATTTCCTAACTTGGTCTGCATATTGCAATATATGATGTATTTTTTGGTTTATTGTTATTGCCCTTATAATTACTATCAGTATCATAACCAGCATATGTTGAAAATATTCACATAAAACTTAGTATAATTTTTGCCAAGGACTTGTGTCACATTGTGTTACTCTTTGAGTTAGGCAACCTGTTATCTGAAAAAAACAACTTGAATGACCTTGCCCTTGAGGCTTGCCCCTTTTTCAACTTAGAATTTACGTTTGCGTACCACCTCAAATATTTTCAAAGTTCATTACTTGGTACTTGTTGGTACTTATGGTGTACAGTGTTCCGGGGTAGTTATTTTTCAAGGATATATTTTTCATGATATATATTTTTTTGAAAACATGGTGACAGTATAAACATTCTGTCCATCCATATGTCTGTTCATTCATAGGTACATTATGATCTTGTCCCTTAACAACTTCAACTTTTAAGGAAATGATCTCTATTAAGCTCAGCTGAGCATGGAGCATTAAGTGCTCAAGGATCGGTCTATGTCTGTTGTCCGCTATGCATCCTCAACAGTTGCTTTAAACAACATCTCCTCCTAAACCCCTTGGACAATTTTGATGATACTTCACATGGATGTTCCTTGGATCGTGCCCTTTCAAAATATTAATCCATGAAATTAATCAAATGCAGAACTCTGGTGGTCATCTTCTTGACAAAAAACGTAAAGCCTAGAGATGAGATATTTAGTGTGTAACATTGTCAAGTGGTCCCCTACCAAGATTTTTCAAATTAATGTTTTTAATGGTGCCCTTTTGCAAATTATTCAAAGAAATGAGTTCCATGCAGAACTCTGGTTGTCGATCTTCTTGACAAAAACCATAAGGTCTAACTGTTAGATATTTAGTGTGTAACAGTGTCCCCTACCAAAATGGTTAAAACTGGCCCCGCTGTAGGGATGACAAGTTTCTTTCATACTTATATAGAAAAATCTTCTTGTCTGAAACCACGAGACCCTGACTCTTGATATTTTGTTTGTAGCATCATACAGTAGTCCTCTATCAAGTTTTTTTCAAATAATGCCCTTGGGGTCAAAGCTGGCCACGCCTTGGTCACAAGTATTTAATAGACTTGATTAGGGAAGTTTTTGAAAATTTTCTTGTTCAAAACCACTACTCGAGACCCTTTGTTTTGTATGTACATGTAGCACTATACCTATCGACCCAATCCAGGAGTCAGAAGTTTCCTCAAGACTTATATAAGAAAAACTTCTTGTCTTCAACCACAAGGCACAGACCTTTGATATTTGTAAGAAGCATCATAAGATAGCCCGCTTTCAAATTTGTCCAAATTATGCCTAAAGCCTTTTGACCTCTTCTTAATTTTGAAGGTAAAGTAATAAGATTTGGACCAAGTGTACAGTTTGGAGAACAAATAACACATTTTATTCTTTGATGACCTTGGCTGTGACCTTTAGACCAACATTTAAATTTTTGAAGCCACAGTAATGTAATTTTGACCATTGGAAGAGATTTGAAAACTAGTATCATTGTTATGCTTGGATGACCTTGATTGAGTCCTTTTGACCTACTTTTTTATTTTTGAAGCTACAGCAATGAAATTTCAAACATTTGTACAGTTTTGAGAACAAATATCAAGGTAATTGGTGTGTAGCATTGTCTTATGGTCCTCTACCAAGATTGTTCTAATTATGACCCCTGGACTTGAAATTAACCCTGCCCTGAGGGCCATCTGTATTACGTTAAGATATAAAGTAAAGGTACAATATTCTTGTCTGAAATTAAAAAAGGCTTAGAGCCAAGATCATTTGGTGTGTAACATTGTCTAGTGATAACAGTGGTTTAAGACTTTCACTCTGGTGAGTGATTTTGGATCATTATGGCCTCTTGTTATTGTATCTCAACAAATCAAACATTTACAGCCGTTTGATATCCATGAGAGGGAGACAATTCTTACAGATAGTTGTGTATTATTGTAGTAGTTGTCTTCCTTTGCCCTTTGAAATATATGGCTCACTTTGAATGTGTGTTCAGTACATTGCCTGTTTCTAGTATGAACATGCTTTGGATATGAACTACTGGCACTTAATAATAAAACAGTTAATCCAACTAATCTACTTACTACATTTTTCTGTCCTCACATGTTGAACATGCAACATATTCAGCTAACCCAAACACAAAATTGTTCAAGTGAACTATAAGTATGTTGCCTATTATCAATACATACATGCTCTGGATTGAAAATGAATACAAGAGTTATACCAGTAGAGCATATGCCCTTATGGGCCTCTTGTTGAAAGTTGAGTAACAAAAAACATGTGCATAATTATAAGTTTTGCTTTTCTTTTAAAGAAATGTGTCTAATGCAAATAAAGAAGTGTATGTAAAAGCTTCACGTTCTTTCTTGAACTTTCTTTGTTAAGGTTGACCCTGTTTGACTTAATTATGTAATGTTTAAAGTTCCTTACACTCACTGTTGGAACAGGTTATTCAACAAGTTTGTCAATTCTATTTTGTGCATTCAACAATATACAGCTGTTTGTAATATTTGTTATCTGCATTATGTTTGCATCTTACTTCTTTATTGTGTATTTTTACAGTATTTTTCCTGAAGGCTTTTTAAAGTACAATATAAGAATATTTATATTACCAGATCTAACAAAATATCATGGAATATGTACAAGAAAATTTGATGAAAATAACTGTTTAGTAAAATCTGTACTTTTTCTGTAGAAGAGTTGTTGGTAAATTATTTGCTGAATAAATATTGACGACTGTTTTGTTGGTTGGTTAGTGCTTGATTCAAGAACATGTGACTGGATAACATCAGTACTTAATTCAAGGACATGAGAATGGTTAAAATAAATGCTTCAAATAAAGACATGAGAATGGTTCGCAAAAGTGCTTGAAACAAGAAAAAGTGACGGTTGACATCATGAGAATGGTTTACAATAGTGTTTGATACAAGAACATGAGAATTGTTAACACAAGTGCTTTAAACAAGAACATAGGACATTTCAACGTTAGTGCTTGAAATAAGACCATGAAAAAGGGCTTTACACAAGAATATGAGAATGGTTCACCAGTGCTTGATGCAAAAACATTAGAATGGTTAACATGAGTACTTGATACAAGGACATGAGAATGGTTTATGTTATGTTTGGAGTTATATATCGAGAGAGTCCACATGATACATGTTGTACATGTACTATGCTTTATTTTTATTACAACTGCCAGGATGTTACTGTAGTGGTGGGATTATCTGTAAGATTCTGGGCATGCACTCTGCATACAATACGATTATGTATATACATGTATAACAGTTTACATAAGTGTTCAAAAAGAACACGAGTATGGTTGACATTAGAGTTTGAAATAAGAACAATATAATGGTTAAAATAAGTGCTTGAAACAAGAACAAGAGAATGGTTTACATTAGTGCTTGAAACTATAACATGAGAGTGGTTTACGTTAGTGCTTGAAACTAGAACATGAGAGTGGTTTACATAAGTGCTTGAAACTAGAACATGAGAGTGTTTTTCATTAGTGCTTGATCATGAGAATGGTTTACATAAGAGCTTGAAACTAGAACATGAGATTGGTTTACATTAGCGCTTGAAATTACAACATGAGAGTGGTTTACATAAGTGCTTGAAACTAGAACATAAAGTGTTTTTCATTAGTGCTTGACCATGAAAATGGTTAACATAAGAGCTTGAGACTAGAACATGAGAGTGGTTTACATTAGTGCTTGAAACTAGAATATGAGAGTGGTTTACATAAGTGCTTGAAACTAGAACATAAGAGTGTTTTTCATTATGTTTTTCATTAGGGCTTGATCATGAAAATGGTTTACATAAGAGCTTGAAACTAGAACATGAGATTGGTTTACATTAGTGCTTGAAACTAGAACATGAGAGAGGTTTACATTGGTGCTGGAAACTAGAACAATGAGAGTGGGTTACATTAGTGCTTGAAACTAGAACAATGAGAGTGGTTTACATAAGTGCTTGAAACTAGAACATGAGAGTGGTTTACATTAATGCTTGATCATGAGAATGGTTTACATAAGAGCTTGAAACTAGAACATAAGAGTGGTTTACATTAGTGCTTGAAACTAGAACATGAGAGTGATTTACATTGGTGCTGGAAACTAGAACATGAGAGTAGTTTACATTGGTGCTGGAAACTAGAACAATGAGAGTGGTTTACATTAGTGCTTGATCATGAGAGTGGTTTACATAAGAGCTTGAAACTAGAACATAAGAGTGTTTTTCATTAGGGCTTGATCATGAGAGTGGTTTACATAAGAGCTTGAAACTAGAACATGAGAGTGGTTTACATTAGTGCTTGAAACTAGAACATGAGAGTGGTTTATATTGGTGCTGGAAACTAGAACAATGAGAGTGGTTTACATTATTGCTTGAAACTAGAACAATGAGAGTGGTTTACATAAGTGCTTGAAACTAGAACATGAGAGTTGTTTACATTAATGCTTGATCATGAGAATGGTTTACATAAGAGCTTGAAACTAGAACATGAGAGTGGTTAACATTAGTGCTTGAAACTAGAACATGAGAGTGGTTTACATTGGTGCTGGAAACTAGAACAATGAGAGTGGTTTACATTATTGCTTAAAACTAGAACAATGAGAGTGGTTTACATAAGTGCTTGAAACTAGAACATAGAGTGGTTTACATTAATGCTTGATCATGAGAATGGTTTACATAAGAGCTTGAAACTAGAACATGACAGTGGTAGTCATTAATCCTTGATCATGAGAATGGTTTACATTAGTGCTTGAAACTAGAACAATGAGAGTGGTTTACAAATGTGCTTGAAACTAGAACATGAGAGTGGTTTACATTAGTGCTTGTAACTAGAACATGAGAGTGGTTAAGTTTAGTGCTTGCAACAAGAGCAAGAGAATGGATCGATACAAGGACATAAGAATGGTTTGCATTATTGATTGATACAAGGACATGATAATGGTTTGCATTAGTCATTGATACAAGGACAAGAGAATGGTTTGCATTAGTGATTGTTTCAAGGACATGAGAATGGTTTGCATTAGTGATTGTTACAAGGATATGAGAATGATTTGCAGAAGTAATTGATACAAGGACAAGAGAATGGTTTGCATTAGTGATTGATACAAGAACAAGCAAATGGTTTGCATTAGTGATTGATACAAGGACATGATAATGGTTTGCATTAGTCATTGATACAAGGACATGATAATGGTTTGCATTAGTGATTGATACCAGAACAAGCGAATGGTTTGCATTAGTGATTGATACAAGGACATAAGAATGGTTTGCATTAGTGATTGATACAAGGCCATGAGAAAAGTTTGCATTAGTGATTGATAGAAGAACAAGAGAATGGTTTGCATAAATGATTGATACAAGGACAATGTAATGGTTTGAATTAAGGATTGATGCAAGAACAAGAGAATGGTTTGCATAAATGATTGATACAAATACATGATAATGTTTTACATTAGTGATCGATACAAGAACAAGCGATTGGTTTGCATAAGTGATTGATACAAGAATATGAATGGTTTGCATAAGTGATTGATACAAAAACAAGAGAATGGTTTGCATTACTGATTGATACAAGAACAAGCGAATGGTTTGCATAAGTGATTGTTACAAGGACATGAGAATGGTTTGCATTAGTGATTAATACAAGAACAAGAGAATGGTTTGCATAAGTGTTTGAAACAAGGACATAAGAATGGTTTGCATTAGTGATTGATAGAAGAGCAAGATAATGGTTTGCATTAGTGATTGTTACAAGGACATGAGAATGGTTTGCATTAGTGATTGTTACAAGGACATGAGAATGGTTTGCAACCGTGATTGATACAAGGACAAGATAATGGTTTGAATTAGTGATTGATACAAGGAAATGAGAATGGTTTGCATTAGTGATTGATACAAGAACAAGGTGATGGTTTGCATTAGTGATTGTTACAAGGACATGAGAATGGTTTGTAAAAGTGATTGATACAAGGACAAGAGAATGGTTTGCATTAGTGATTGTTTCAAGGACATGAGAATGGTTTGCATTAGTGATTGTTACAAGGATATGAGAATGATTTGCAGAAGTAATTGATACAAGGACAAGAGAATGGTTTGCATTACTGATTGATACAAGAACAAGATAATGGTTTGCATTAGTGATTGTTACAAGGACATGAGAATAGTTTGCAATAGTGATTGATACAAGGACAAGAGAAAATGGTTTGCATTAGTGGTTGATACAAGGACATGAGTATTATTGTTTGAAAATCGGACTCCGTTTGCTATCGATAATCGAATCGGACCAAGTATTTCGTTTTACTAACGGACAATAATCGAATGTCCATAATATCATTTAGGAATACATTCTTTATACATAGAGTAATCAAGTTCTTTTCAATGGTTTAACTTGGAATCAGTATGTGTGATGCTATAGTCATGCTTTTTGCAACAGTTAGTAAATATCCATAACCTTTTTCTGTCTTTAATAACTTAACGAAAAACATAACAACAAAACACATTAAATATTCGTTAACCAGCTTAACATTCAATAACCTGTAACTTTGAAGATTTCATTAAAATATCTTAATTTCATGATAAAACTCACAAAAAAAAGTAATTGTTAATAACAAACGATACCAAAAAAGGTTTAAAAAAAACAACAGAATGCATCGAGCCGGGATCCCAGGTATTTACAGGTAAGACCGGACCCACTACACCATAGAGACAGATTATTGAATTTTTATGAAGTATATAAACTATTAAAAATAATTTGTAATTTTGGGAGAGTTTGTAAGTTTTTAAGCAAAAGTGTTTACATTCACCGCATTCGTGTAAGAGAGTGACCTCCCTTGTTAAACAGAACTTTACGAGAAAGAAAAATTGACATTTACTCTACTTTTACCTCATAAAAAGTAGTTACCAGAAGTATCAATAGGGACATCGATTTTGGACAACCACTATCGATTGTCGCCGACATAGCATTGTCAGCGACGATTTATCGATTGTACTCGATTATCGTTTCATCACTAATGAGAATGGTTTGAATTAGTGATTGATACAAGAACAAGCGAATGGTTTGCATTACTATGATAAGTGATTGATACAAGGACAAGAGAATGGTTTGCATTAGTGATTGATACAAGAACAAGAGAATTGTTTGCATAAGTGATTGATACAATGGCAAGAGAATTGTTTGCATTAGTGATGGATACAAGAACGAGAGAATGGTTTGCATTACTATGATAAGTGATTGATACAAGGACAAGATAATGATTTGCATTAGTGATTGATCCAAGAACAAGAGAATTGTTTGCATTAGTGATTGATACAAGGACATGAGCATAGTTTGCATTAGTGATTGATACAAGGACATGGGAATGGTTTGCATAAGTGATTGATACAAGAACAAGAGAATGGTTCGCATTAGTGATTGGTAAAACAGCAAGATAATGCTTTGCATTAGTGATTGTTACAAGGACATGAGAATGGTTTGCATTAGTGATTGATACAAAGACATGAGAATGGTTTTCATAAGTGATTGATACAAGGACAAGAGAATGGTTTGCATTAGTGATTGATACAAGGACATGAGAATGGTTTGCATTAGTGATTGATACAAAGACATGAGAATGGTTTTCATAAGTGATTGGTACAAGGACAAGAGAATGGTTTGTATTAGTGATTGATACAAGGACAAGATACTGGTTTGCATTAGTGATTGATTCAAGGACATGAGAATGGTTTGCATCAGTGATTGATACAATGGCAAGAGAATTGTTTGCATTAGTGATGGATACAAGAACGAGAGAATGGTTTGCATTAGCGCGTGAACTAAGAACAAGAGAACGGATAAAAATAGTGCTTGTAACAAGAATATGTGAATGGTTTCCATTTATGCTTAAATCAAGAACATGCCAATTGTTTGCATTAGTGTTTGATTATAAGAATATGAGAATGGTTTGCATAAGTGCTTGAAACAAAAACAGGAGAATGAATTACATAAGAGCTTGATACAAGTACATGGGCATGGGCTACAATAGTGCTTGATACATAATTGTACAAAACATCAGATTGTACTCGATTATCGTTTCATCACTAATGTTAATTGTTTGCATCAGTGATTGATAAAATGGCAAGAGAATTGTTTGCATCAGTGATTGATAAAAGGACAGGATAATGGTTTGAATTAGTGATTGATACAAGAACAAGCGAATGGTTTGCATTACTATGATAAGTGATTGATACAAGGACAAGAGAATGGTTTGCATTAGTGATTGATACAAGAACAAGAGAATTGTTTGCATTATTGATTGATACAAAGACAAGATAATGGTTTTCATTAGTGATTGATACAAGGACAAGAGAATGATTTGCATTAGTGATTGATACAAGGACAAAATAATGGTTTGCAATAGTGATTGATACAAGGACATGAGAATGGTTTGCATTAGTGATTGATACAATGGCAAGAGAATTGTTTGCATTAGTGATGGATACAAGAACGAGAGATTGGTTTGCATTAGCGCTTGAACTAAGAACAACAGAACGGATAAAATTAGTGCTTGTAACAAGAATATGAGAATGGTTTCCATTTATGCTTAAATCAAAAACATGCCAATTGTTTGCATTAGTGTTTGATTATAAGAATATGAGAACGGTTTGCATAAGTGCTTGAAACAAGAACAGGAGAATGAATTACATAAGAGCTTGATACAAGAACATGGGCATGGGCTACATTAGTGCTTGATACATAAATGTACAAAACATCAGAATTGTTACATATGTGCTTGATACAAGAACATCAGAATGGTTAACATAAAGACTCGATACAAGAAAATGAGCATGGGCTTCATTAGTGTTTGATACAAAAACATAAGAATTGTTTACGTTGGCGTTGAAACAAAAACATGCGCATGGTTAACAAAAGAGCTTGAAACAAAAACATGAGAATGGTTTACATTGGTGCTTTAAATAAGAGAGAGAGAGAGAGAGAGAGAGAGAGAGATTCTTTATTTCCTCAAATATGAAGAGACATGACATATAATAATCAGAACCTAATACAAAGAAACATATTGAACAAAAGTTTACATAAATTATATACAACAAACACATATATCAGGTATTTATAAATAATAATATATGGATAACTATAAATAATACATCTGGTAATACCGTATGATAAATATGCATCTATAAATGTTCTTATATATTGTGGATGAAACATAGTTTTGTAATTTCATTTGCCTTCCTCCACTCTACGACGTTTTATTGTTATTTATTTATTTATATATATATAACAATTTCTTGTTTATATTTTGAATTTATACCGTGCTAAGCCAAAATAACCTAAACGACGAAAAGCGAAAGTCTAGGTCATATTCGCGGAAGTTATTTATTTGTTGTTTCCGTATTTGATCCTAATGTACTTCAGTGCCGCTTTGAAAGCCTTGGCTTTAACGGTGTCCTCTATAGATAGCTGCAGGAAACCAGTTAAAAGTTCGATTAATTGCTCATCAGGTTTAAGATGACTGAACTCAAGGAAAACTTTGGCACTAAGACATTTACATAACGCTATACATAACTCGTCTCTAGAAGAGCTCGAGATTTTACAAAACATTATTTTGTGTAAAACCATTTGTTCTGTAACAAGTTCACATTCTTGGCATTTGGACACAAAACTTCTTGAAAAATATTTGCTAATAAGAAGCATAGCAGTCCTACAATTTTTCAGCTGGTCTCTATACATGTTACTAAACTGCCACATTACACAAGGTTCATATTCACAATGGATTGCGTCCCTTTGGAAGTGGGATAATACATGTATTTGATTATATTTGCCTAAGATTCTGTAAATGTCCGGAAAAAATCCTGTTACTTCACTATGTTCACTTGCGAATTTGCATAGTCTTAATAGGAATAAGTTTTTTAACCGTTTTGTGTAATCAGTACGGCATAATTGTCCGAAAAAATAGTAATTTTCTGTTGTTCTGATATGTTTCTAATGAGTAGATTCCAGCACAACTTAAAGCAATCACTGTTCTTGAATATACTGGCATATTTTGCATATTTTTCACGCATATTCTGTGAGCTCGTTCAAGTGCCAATATATGATGATCTTGTAGGTCACTCCATAACTCGCAACCGTAGAGGGCATTCGGAATCACAGTGCTAAGGTATATTTTTTATAGCAAGCGGGTGCATTGCATTGTCATTTAAGCCTTCTTAAACTTTTAATCTTTCAAACTTAAATACGTGCGACGTTATCGTTTACAACAAGGTCAACCGATAATCTTATGTCGTTATATTTATCGGAAAATACACAAAGGTGTTTGTAGCTTACAAATTGACCATTGCCTTTCGCACTTTTTTAGTCGCTCTGTTTTTCATTATGTACAATAACGGTGCATTTATTTTGATTGTATTCATAACGATCATTTTTCGAGTTTTCAGAACAGACATACATCATCGATTGAAGGCCTTTCGGCGTTAACGAGGGCAACTTCATATCGTCCGTCACAGAAGCAATAAATATGCAAATTGACTTGTTTGATAAGCTAGTTAAACCAATACTTCTTTATGGATGTGAAATATGGGGATTTGGAAATTTGGAGTTATTGGAAAAAGCACAACTTAAATTCTTGAAGCACATTTTATGCCTTCGATCCTCAACCCCAAACGCAATGGTGTATGGTGTGACTCGTGTATTTCCTATACGAATTGACATAGAAACACGGACAGTTAAATTTTGGGCACACCTATAGTACAACCTTCGAAAATAAAATTGCGATGTATTGTTTTTATGGTAATCTTCAAAATAACGGGAGTCAAAATTAATCTGGATAAATAATATCAAAAATATGTTAATAAAAACAGGAATTTGGTTATCACATACATTAACTAACTGTAGATGGTTAACACTCTCAGTATCCCAAAAGTTAAAGTATTTGTTATTACTGACTGATACAGTACATTAAACACATCCACAAGCTTCCGATTTTATAAAACAATTAAAAGAAAGTTTGAATGGAAAAATAACTTTATAACACCTATGACATTAATACAAAAAGTTATGCAAAATTACGAATGAGAAATCACAAATTACCATGATGGAGTAATGTCCCATACGAGAATAGAAAATGCACGCATTGCAATAGAGCGATAGGTGACGAATACTACTATATAATAGAATGTCCTGATTTTTTTAAATCTGAAGAAAAAAACTGTAATAAAACCTGTATATTATGTTACACCAAGTTATGTTAAATTCCTGAACCTCTTTACAATTACGAATGAAAATGATTTTAGGAAACTATCAATATTTGTTAAACATATTTTAAAATCCTTTACCACTCTTCCGGAGAATTTTGATAATTGGCATAATGTTGATTTTTCTGTTTTAAAATTATTAAACTTTACATTATTAGAGACTGTTGGAAATCGGAATTTAATGATTAAATTACTTATTTTTAATTTAATTAAATAAGTATTATTTTATTTAAGTCATAATACAAGTGACCAAAATTTTACCTTGTTACGACGAATCGGGAACTTAAGCCATTGTTTGTCCAAATTGATGTATTAAAGGGGCTGTACTCCGTATGATAAAATAGCGGGAAAAAAGAAAATTGTCGAAAACTGACATAAACTTTGGGCAATGGTACGTGTTTTTACCTTTCAGGTGGCCACGCAATGCCAACTTAATGCAGTGATTTCGTCTTCACACTGAAAATAGCGGGGAGTGGTCCTTACCTATGTATCCCGAGATGGTGGAGGGGGGGGGGGGCATTTGGCAGGGATTTTACCAACAGTTTGTCCATGCAGGTCAGGTATTTTACTCGGGATTGGAAGGACCGGAAGTCAAAGTCCCCGCTTTTCCGGACTTAGGAAGGCTATATACAATTGGTGCATAAAAACACCTAAATGACAATAAAAGTACTCTGAACATACAATGTTCTTTTTGTTTTGATAAGCAAATGACATTGCATTTCTTGTCACGAATAATAAAAACATAACTTAGTCAAGAATTTTAAATGTATATATATGGAGTCTGATGTTCCATGATGCCTGTGTAAAAAAATCATTTTTTACAAATCCAAAATCAATCCTAAGTATGTCTAAATACAGTTGCAAATGATGTTACAGTGATTCAGGTAGATCAAACTTTTTACTAAAAGCAGGGTTTTTTTTATTATGAATGGTCGCCATATTAAAATTGGTTTTACTTATATTAGAAATTTATCCATATAATGTGTGTACTTAACACGGATGATAAATAGTAGGTATTCCGACATTTTCCCAATGTCCATTTGAGGTTCAGTTCAAGATGGCATTTAAATGGGTTTAAGGGCAATCATATTGTAATGAACAATCTTTCTAATTTATATTGATAATAAAGAAAAAAATATTTTTCGCTCTTCGCTCGCTTCGACGGTTTAATGAAAACTGACAAAATTGTATTTCATTTTTTTTTTTTGCTCGCTCGCTACATTTTTTTGGGGCAAAAATCCGAGAAATGAAATATTAATTCCGTGTGGCCTTAACATAGAATGCGTACAGTATTTAGCAAGATACCATTTTCCGGCTTGTGTAAATAATTTGTTTAAATTGCTTGTTTAAATAGGATATTTTTATTGTATGTCAGGAAAATGTTGAAATATCATTTTCATTCATATCTAGGCCTATAGTGATTATACGTGATATCTCGCAATCATTAAACTTCACAAGGAATTTATATGTGCAAGGAAAATTATTTCCGCGAAAGTTTCCGAGAAGTTACAATTGTTGTCGGTGTCTTCAAAATGAAACTTGCCGTACTCTGCCGACTACAATTATTATAATTTTAATATGTTCGTATAATCGTATAACCAACGAAATGGTAATAAAGTTCTACATTATGCTGAATTCAGGGTTTTGGTAGTAATTTTATAAATTTATGATGTGGAAATAACTGTATATACATGCGTTATTCTTGATATTTCAGCAGCCACTTTCACACGCAGAATTCGACTGCATCTCCGCCAACAGATTTGGCAGCAAAGGTATTAAATGGCTTCCTCGATTAAACCTCTAAAGTGCTTAAATATTGTACATGAACCATAGATATTATACAAAGTTAAGTGTAGAAATAAGAACATAGTTATATTAAAATAAGAACATAGTTATATTAAAATAATATGGATTGTGTAAACAACGAAAGATAAATCATCATTTAACTGTAATAAGGTAATTGTTGCAATTAATCAAACTATCGTAGCAACCTAGAAGGTCATCTTCGCAAAAAAACTCATTTCAACCATCTCCACTCCTGTAACCCAAGGCAACTCTGATGTGGTAAGAGTACATTTCAATATTGCTTGACCTTCTGCCATCAAGTCTTCTGGCTTCCCGAAACATATATTTGCATGTCCTTTACGTTTAATTGTCATACAAATAACAGAAATTTAATCAAACGGTTGTTACATGAGTCGGTGTTACCTAAATGAGTCCATCCATGAAATTTCAGTTACTAACGAAATCTTATATGAACAATATTTATCAGAAAATAATGAACCCCGCATTCTACGCTTAATTATTTAAATACGTGTGCTGCAAACAACACTCCAAATTTTGTCCAAATTTTGTTATATCTGTTTGTTTAATCATATTGTTCAGGCCAGAAGTTTGTGACTAAGTAAAAAAAAATAGTCACAAAACTTACTTTAAAAAACATTTATTTGAAATACAATTCAGCCAGCCTTGTTATGCTTGTTTTTGTAATTGTTGACAGCATGTGTTACAGGGTTATCCATAGATCATAATTCAATTCAGGAGTGTAAATTATACAGTAATATCAAATAAACCTCAAATATATAATTTCAATAAAAGGATACCATTAAAACTGTGTTTACAATATACAGTATAAGCAAACACTCATTTACAGTTGAAGCGAAATATGCACCAATGCTCTCCGAAAAGGGACAAAAAGAGACTACTTGAAAATACGACCTCCTTGACCAAGTGTTCACCAATATTAAACTGGCGAATTCCATGGGAGCTAGGTATTGGGCAGCTCCGCCCTGTAGAGGAAACAAAGAATATGCTAGACCACTGGCAATACTTGAAGGTAGATACTGTATTACAAGTACATGTAGTTTAATGAATACCATTTTATGTATGACTGCCTAAAATATAAGCATTAGACAGTAGTCAAGACTCATGGTTATCTTTTTACAAGTCACTGTATAACATAATCTACCTAAGCCTTAGTTTACCATACACAGAGTTCAGCATTCGGTTTTCTTAAGAAAGGTTCTGGTTTCCGTTGAATAACAAAAATATGTTTTCAGAGTATGTGCTATGACGAAAAATGCTGCCATGACGTTCCCTGATATAAAATATAATCGGGCCACCACTGAAGGGAACACGTATGCGCGATAACGGTTGACACAATATAGATTGATGAACAATAGGGAAGTACTCATTCTACTGTGAAGTGTTCTAGTGACTGGAATTATATTTTATACCCAGTATGATAATAAAGTGTAACCTTTTATTATACTTGGTATTAATATTTGAAATGCAGCATAAATTGAGCAGGTTATTCACATTGTCTTTTTAATTCCACTTTTTTAAAATATTTTTTCGCCTATAAATCATTGAGCACATAAAATTAAAATCAGTTAAACTTCATGTGACATCTGTATGAAAATACGCACGTAAACTAAAATTCCGCCCGTAACTGAAATTTCGTCTACTTCTGAAATTCCGTCCGTAATCTGAAATTCCGCCCGTAACTAAAATTCAAGCTTAATATGAAAATCCGCCCGTAGCCTAAAATTCCGCCCGGAATTTGAATTCCGTCCCACCGCATTTACATATTTCGCCCCAAGAACCCGGCCGGAACCCGGCCGGGGGTTCCGCCTCAAACACTCAAATTTATATTATTCAAAGTACGCCTGGAAAAATTCTCCGCTCGGAACGTATATTAAAATTACGTGTCGATTCCGGGCAAAACATTTCGTACGGGTACCTTTGTGTAAGATTCAAAATTCCCCTTTGTGTCCTGTCATTGCCTTTTTACACATGTCAGTTGATACCCGCGCCTGCTGAGGCGCCCGCCTTTTGTATTCCTAGCATTAGGCGGCTGATTTCGCTTGATGCTCATTGCCTTGACGCAAATCTCAAGAAATTGTTGACTCATTAAGTGCCCTCATGTCAATGAAAGCATGCTTTTCCAGGTCACGGCCAGAAATTTTGCAGCAAATACTTAATAATACTACAGTGCTCCATAATCTAGGGGTGTCAATTACATTTGTCTGGATTCCTAGTCACATAGGCATCTTAGGAAATGAAATTGCTGATAAAATTGCAAAACAAGTATCAAGGCAAGGTTCACGAACAAACATCAAATTAAGCGTCCCTGAAGCATACAGCTGGATAACGAAACTAACTAAAAACAAATTTGTAAGAGACTTTGAAGTATATAAACTTGAGCACAATTTTGAATATGGGGAAATTAACACCACAAATGGCACAATCAAAACATTCAGTACAAATACACTTAAAGATAAAGTCTTTACACGATTACGATTAGGAACGAGCATGCTTGCTGCTGAAAACTATGCAAATACTGACTGTTGTAAAAAATGAGGTGACAAAGAAACTTTTCACCATATTTTCTTCAAATGCCCACCATATAAGGAACAACGGGAACACTTCAAAACAGAACTTCTAATACTAAATATGCCAGTAATTGATAGGTATCACCTGCTTTTTCCCGCATCTGATATTACAGAGAAGGTAAGAGGGGCAGTATTTGCGTACCTGTCGGAAATCAAATACCTAAACAAGATTTAATACCACATAAAATATGATATGTTAGGAACAGGGTTCTGAGCAAGTTCATAACACTAATAAATCAACAAATCCACACAAAATATAACAATTTCAAATGATCCATGCCCAGTACAGACACGCGAAATGTCAAATTTGCAGCTATAATCAAGTAATACACTTACAATAAACCAGCACGACCATTGTATACGCCGAGAACCACTTGCTTTGGGCCCTTTTTCAAAAGGGTGGCAATACAATGACTGCTTTAACTATAAATATATATCTGAGGAGGTTCATAAAACTAATCAAACTAAATTTAAAAGAGCAAAAAAGGCATGATCATTGTATACGCCGAGAACCATTATCTGGACCCTTATCAAAGGGTGGCAATACAATGACTGCTTTAACTATAAATATATATCTGAGTAGGTTCATAACACTTATCAAACTAAATTTAAAAGAGCAAAAAAGGCATGATCATTGTATACGCCGAGAACCACTTATTTGGGCCCTTATCAAAGGGTGGTAATACAATGACTGCTTTAAATATAAATATATTTCTGAGTAGCATCACAACACTAACCATACTAAATTCAAAAGAGCAAAAATGCACGATCATTGTATACGCCTCGAACCACTATCTGGACCCTTATCAAAGGGTGGTAATACAATGACTGCTTTAAATATAAATATATTTCTGAGTAGCATCATAACACTAATCATACTAAATTCAAAAGAGCAAAAAATGCACGATCATTGTATACTCTGAGAACCACTATCTGGACCCTTATCAAAGGGTGGTAATACAATGACTGCTTTAAATATAAATATATTTCTGAGTAGCATCATAACACTAATCATACTAAATTCAAAAGAGCAAAAAAGGCACGATCATTGTATACGCCTCGAACCACTATCTGGACCCTTATCAAAGGGTGGTAATACAATGACTGCTTTAAATATAAATATATTTCTGATTAGGTTCATAACACTAATCAAACTAAATTTAAAAGAGCAAAAAAAGGCACGATCATTGTATACGCCGAGAACCACTGAATTGGGCCCTAATCAAAGGGTGGTAATACAATGACTGCCTTATCTGAGAAGGTTCATAACACAAATCAAACTAAAATTAAAAAATAAAATAACAAAAAAAAACAGAAATAAACTAAAGGAAAAAGAAAAACAGGCACGAGTAATGAATTCAATGTAAACTTAAAATAACGAGCACGATCATTGTATACGCCGAGAACCACTATCTGGACCCTTTACAAAAGGTTGGTAATACAATGACTGCTCTCTGAATACAAATAAATTTAAAAAAACAAAACAACCTCACAATATAAAAGAGTAAAAAACATTTATAAACTAAAATAAAAAAAGAAGGGAAAAAGGCACGATCAAAGACTTCAAAGTTAACCTAAAATAGCGAGCACGATCATTGTATACGCCGAGAACCACTATCTGGACCCTTTGCAAAAGGGTGGTAATACGATGATTGCTCTCTGAATATAAATAAATTAAAACCTTAGTTTATATGTATATGTATATGTGTATTTTACTGTTTGAAAATATACGAGAAGGACGCCATGGACTTATGCATGATATCAAGAACGATATAATGATCGACTTTCCAACATTACCAAGCCCGGAAAACATCTCCGGAGTTATGAAATGAACGCGTATAATATGGATTTCCATTACTTATATTAGTAATTATTTTAAAGATGTATAATCTACGTTGTGGTGACGAAACATTTCTCTTCTTTCGTTTTCACATGAAAGGATGAGGTATTACAGAGAATGATGTAACACATAGATCTTACTAGAAACCTTTAAATGCAAGTCACCACAACGCCAAACGAAACCAAATTAATTTGCGCCCGGAATAGTAAAAAAAAGAAACCAGTATCGAAAAAATATCAAAATTATAAAGGCTCAAGGACCTATCAATTGTTCTAAATAAAACTCGTACACAACCGTAGTACCAGTAGAAGTCCAGGATGATACATGTTATATGCTATGCAAGGTGATGGTGCATTCGGAACTCCTCGGCCATTTTATCGAAAACAACCTCGGATGTATTTGGACAGTTTACATACTCAAAAAGTGGTACGTTTAAGTCCGCTGCAAGTAGATCGCGTAGTAATTTTATTTAGCATGTAAACTTTATGACTTAACTCTTAAGAATCTTAATGATGTTTGCAATAATTTACTTCATTGGCAATCAATTTAAACTTAGATCAATAAATGCAACTCTAAAACACTACATTTAATTAATGATATAATTCAAAAAGTTACGAACTACTTCAACTGATGTACCGGCATACATCCGAGGTTGTTTTCGATAAAATGACCGAGGAGTTCCGAATGGGTGATGGTGTTGTTTTAATAACGCTTCTGGTCTAGATACATTGTATGAAAGTATGCATACGGAAATAGAGCATTACTGGACAAGAGGCTACATATGTATATAGATGTCTTGATAATCCAGTATGAATGATCACTGTTAAAAAAATTGTTCGGCCGAAGTAGTCAAGAGAGAAAAAACAATATCGGTATAAACTGTATAGAGACATTTTGAGTTAACAATTCTACCGATTTAAACTGTTACATCCATAGCACTATTAGAAGTCCATGATGATATTACATGCTATGCTTGGTGATGGTGTTGTAATATAACGCTTCTGGTCTAGGTTCATTGATAGGAAAAACAGTTTTTGATCCTAGCCCTAGTCCATTCATTCACTTACAGATATTTAAGTTTTGAAAGTACATTTTGTTACGACCCATTGATAAAAAAGAGAATGCACTGGACCAGGAGCTACATAACTGGGTATAGAAAGGATACTATGTATTTTTATCCCGCACATACATATTAAAATGGAAACAAATCGGGCGCGGGCCGATTTGAAAAAAAAAACACAAAAAAAACAACAAACTTTATATTATTATTATTTCAATTGTTTGTTTAAAAAAAAAACAACACCATAGTAACCCTCTCTGTATATGTACATGAACACTTAAAAAACATGTAAGGAAAACAAGTAATGTCAACGCACTCTCTGGTCTTGAAGAAGTTTCAATAATTAAATAGTGTGGCAATAGTTGGGCATCGACAACAAAGTGGTCAGTTCATATATATATTAGAAATATAAATTCATATAGTGGGCGAAAAGTCCTGTTCTCACAACACTTTCTTGTCAATGAACTGATCGCGAGTCTTGCCCATCCTCGAAAAAATACCATTCTTACACGTAAATGTTTTTTAAGATACAACGCAATATCTAAATTACAACTGTAGTTAAGACTAGTGAAATGAAACCATATCCAATATTCAGAGCTGTGGGGCCACTCCAGATGTCATTCATCGCAGCATTTTGGGTACAAAATTACTCCTTGGCGAATATCCCATCAACCGATGGGGGTAAAACTCCCCCTTTGGATTCAAAATTCTATTTAAGTCACACTTGGGGATGTGACGGGGTCAAGCCATAATGCAGCCATTATAGGGCGCGGGATGACCTTTATAAACTCAACAACAACAACAAGAAATTGTTGCATACTGCGCATTCGCTTAGAAGGGGAGGTGCTTCTTATTTCTTGAAAGTTGGTGTTCCTGGTGAAATTATACAATATATCGGACATTGGTCTTCCGACTGTTACCTAAGATATCTTCGATTTTTTGATGAATATGTTCTGTTGTATGTTAACACTATATGATGCAAAGCAGATTCTTTCCGTCCACATTCTTCATTTGCGGGTTCCATCCAGCACCGATACGGAATCTATCTGTCGTGTTTACAATAAAAATTTGAATGTCGAAGTATAAATCGGAGAAACAAACAGCAAAGTGCTGTAATTATGTTTGTGATTTGATACCTTAAGAATAACTTCATTAACTATCGACAAACACATACAAAAATGAAAGCCTTGTATCTTTTTTCTTCATCTAAACGAATGAAAATAAACAGCGTATAATGGAGACTGTACGTATGCATCCGGATACTGCGAGATGATTTCAATGGCCGATACACGATATTTACACGGGAGTTTTAGTTTAAGCACATTTTTATGGTTTAACTCTGGACAACATTAAGTAAACTTTACATAAATAATACTATAAAAAATCAATTTATCTTGTGTATGTATTGTTCTAGTCATAAACCAAGTGTTATGTATGAAAACGTTGAAACTCACTAGGGGACACTAATATTCAACTCCAGGTCTATGTCTAAATATTCAATTTTCATCCGAATTATGCCGTTTTTGATATGATACTTGTATTTAATATGCTGCAAATAAGGTATATTCAAATAGTATAAGCAATTTTTTATCGAACATTTGTCATCCATTTAGATTTTGCTTATGATTTACTGGCTGGTGTTACGTAATTACTGTATCGTGTATTGATAGTGTATCCTTTACAGCGAGTACACATTATCAACTCGTATGATTTATTGCGAGTTTTTAATAGTGATTTGTAAGAAATTGTGAGATAAAATGTTTGATTTTACCTTGCATTTTGTTTTGTTTTTAGGTTAAAATGGAAGAATTTGTATGCATTTACTGCGATTTTCCATTCACGGAGTTTGGCCAAATCACAACTCAAAGACAGAAATCTGAAGATTAAAATATGCAAATATTCGAATAATAAATTGGTGTCAACATATTCAAAGGATTTTCAAGTCATCTCAAATAAGTTAAAATCTTCAGCCATTTTGCCAAATAATGAGACAAAACTATAAAAATTTCGAAACTTGATCACCTTTCTCTATTGAAAAAGATCCCCCAAAGCAACAACCCCTGTCAAGGATGTACATAGGACAATTGAACAAATAAGTGAAATCGAAATCGACGATGATTTGAGGGTTTACTTTGAAGACATGTCCCTGTTGGAAACTTCAACTGCAGTTCAAACATACCCTGTTTCGAAATTAAGGACGATACCTTTGAGGAAATGGACATTGAAACAATTGAAGATATAAAAAATCCAGAAAATTCCATCGGTGTTAGATTATCTTAAATCAGAAAATCAAATTGAAACGTATGTCAAATTCACAACCCTTTTAGCGGAGAGAAAGTTGCCATTGTCTAATATTGCGTATTTACTGTTTGTTGATGTTGTTGAATGGTTTTCCTTAGACAGCACTCGAGCGTTATTCTGATGATGTGAAGCGATTTTGGCGGATAGGGATTATACTTTTTAAGGGGAAATTTCTCAGGTTCATGTCTGTGTCGCGAATGAAAATGGTTCGTCTCTCAGGGCGACTGGAATTATCCAAATTCACTTTTATAAAGAAATGAAACAATAAAGTTTCCAAATTTATCCAACGATGTTTACGTCTCCATCGACAAAATATGAGTGCCAATACATCAAATTACACAAAAGACAAATTCACACAATGCCAACATGTATATTACAGTAATAAATCATACCTGGAATTATCCAAATACACTTTTATAAAGAAATGAAACAATAAAGTTTCCAAATTTATCCAACGATGTTTACGTCTCCATCGACAAAATATGAGTGCGCTGTGCACGAGGAAAATACCGCCACCAGCTGTGCACGAGGCGAACTACTTTAATAAATATAGAAAGTGAAAGCGAAAATGAAAGTGAAATTAGTATATGAATTAGTGAATGATAAGAATGACTGAAAGGAATGGAAGAATAGGAAAATGGATTATCACAAGAAAGATGGACTTGGAAAGTACGTGTACTGGATAAACATACATGTAGACATATGACACTAACACAAACATATAGAGCAGGGCAAATTGACCCCGCGACACCTTCCCCCCTTCGGGTAAATGGCGTCCCGACATTTCAAATTCAGTACATAGTTTACTGTCCATAGTTACTAACATGAAAACAAATGCTGTCAGAGCACAAGCTTGTCTACTTAGGTTTACCGTAATTAGCAACTGCAAGCTAAATGAATACCTTAACATTCCGTACATTAACTACTACTACATTCTATACTTAAGTGCACTGTTAAACACTAGCTACACATATACATACAAACTAAATAATCATACAAAAAAACAACTGAAATAGGCCTTTTCCATGCAATACCAGACCCTGCCTTTATGGCGTAGTCTGAATTAAGACATGCTCAATGTCTTAAACAGAATGATGCACATTATGTAATCCTCATATATTATACAACTGGCACAAAAGTTGTATAAAAACATATCACGGAAAATCTTGTCAGAAGATTTTACCAAAATTTCTTCAAGTGTATTAAAAAAAATCTCAATCCGCACAAAAAATAACACTCTTATTGTAAATGATGTGAATCCTTTGATGTCACTATTTTATTTCATTGTTGGTGTAACGGTAAATGGTGACTATGTGACCCACGTGTCACTCTGCATCCAAGCAGGACGCTGAGTGATGCGTCTCGTCCTCCGCTGTGGTATCACATACCTTGGCGATGGCGTTGACAAACTAGGTAATACATCCGCATGTGTCATATCCGGTAAGTTGTCGCATAGAACGGCAGTATTAGCTACAGCTGCAGTAGGTGACAATGAACTCTGCGGTAACGCTTGCTGAGCCTCACTTATATTGCCAGAACAATCTGTATCGTCGGTTACATCGATGCCAGACAGATCCCTTGAATCAGGGGAACGAAGAGGTGCAAGAAGTGGAATGCCAGACAAAGGCAGGATAAGGTTCCTGTGAAGGGTTCGCACTGGACCTTTAGCAAACTCTTTCCTCACTCGAAAGACGGGGATATCAGGATTCGGCTGACTGATGACGACATACACGTCCCTGCACCACCGATCCGCAAGCTTGTGGCGACCCCTGATACCAACCATCTTGACAATAACCTTATCGCCAACCGCTACTTTCGCTTCCCGTACTCTTGTATCGTAACG
Source organism: Mya arenaria (assembly GCF_026914265.1). NCBI lineage: Eukaryota > Metazoa > Mollusca > Bivalvia > Myida > Myidae > Mya > Mya arenaria. The sequence continues at coordinate 45,605,200 of NC_069127.1, forward strand.
TCTCTTGTGACGACGTGCTTGGCGTCGAGCCTCGCGAGTCGCAGCTTTGTAGGCAAACCCAAGACGCTCCTGAATACCCTTAATAAAAGTTGACCTATCTGAAGAAGAAAAATCTGGCTCAATGCCCAAGAACGCATCTATAGCTAGTCTCGGATGTCTCCCGAACATCAAAAAGTATGGCGTCATGCCGGTACTCTCATGCCGAGTAGCATTGTAAGCGTGTACCAATGTTGGTAAGTGGGCTTTCCAGTTCTGTTTTCTCTCATCATCGAGTGTACCAATCATGTTCATAAGCGTTTGATTGAAACGTTCGGCCATGCCGTTGCATTGTGGGTGATACGGGGTCGTACGACTTTTCTCGACCTTTGCAATGTCGCAAAGTTCCCTTATAATAGCACTCTCAAAGTTGCGTCCCTGGTCACTATGTAGACGACTTGGGAACCCGTAATGTACAATGAACTGCTCCAATAGCGCTTTGGCAGTGGACCGAGCTGTTTAATTTCTCATTGGTATGGCCTGCGCATACCGAGTGAAATGGTCTGTGATGACCAACACTTTCTCAAATCCTCCTTTGGACATATCTAAGGTAAGAAAGTCAATGCATACAAGTTCGAGAGGGTACGTGGTTTCGATGGAAACCAATTCTGCAGACACCTTTTCTCTTGTCTTACGACAAATGCACCTCTCACAGAGCCTGATACGTGTTTCAACAAACGAGTCGAAACCTGGCCAAAAGAATCGAGATTTTATCAAAGAAAGTGTACGTTCTTTGCCCTGGTGACCTGCCTCATCATGTAGACCAGCAAATATAATATCGTAAAAGACGTCTGGAACAACCAACTGGTCTACAGGATGACCATTTGACATACCATGACGGTACAACAAACCATCCCGAAAGAATAACATGTTCCGCTCCCTCAGCAACTTCCTGACTGACTCATCTTCTAAGCACATCTGGCGCCGAGTCAGTCTAGAACTTGACTTCAAAATCTCTGCCACCCTACTGATAGCTCTATCCCGAGCCTGTTCAACTTTCCAATCAATATCAGCTAATGGAGTGTCAAGATCAACCTCGTCCCTTGGTGTCTGAGCTGCCGTTTGTGAGAATGACAAACACTCAATAATAGGACAAACTCTCACTAGATAGCAATCAAACAAAGCTTTGATGACGTCCGGAAACATAACGTTCTCCTCACTCCGCGAAACACCAGGAAGACGGGAATGAATATCTGCATCTATATTCTCTTTTCCTAAACGGTAGACAATATTGAAATTGAAGGCTGACAACGGTGCTAACCATCTGTGTGACAAAGCGTCAAGTTTCGCTGATTTGAACGCATAGGTCAAGGGGTTATTGTCGGTGCGAACGCAAAATTTATTACCATAAAGATAATCGTAAAATTTGTCCACGACAGCCCATTTGAGTGACAAGAACTAAAGCTTATGAGCCGGGTAGTTGCGTTCACCACCGCTTAACCCACGAGACGCGTATGCGACGACCTTTTCAACACCGCCAACTTTCTGATATAGAACAGCTCCAAGACCAACACTGCTTGCATCAATGTTGAGAATAAATGGCTTAGAGAAGTCTGCATATGTAAGAACAGGAGCCGAACACAAACGATCGATAATGATCTCAAATGCCTTTTGATGGATTTCACCCCACTCCAAAGGCTGACGTTCTCTGCTTTTCTTCTTCTCCTTCTTGTCCCCAACAAGCAAATCGTTGAGTGGTTTGGCGAGATGGGCAAATTGGGGAATGAACCGCCTGTAATACCCCGCAAACCCGAGAAAACTCCTCAATACTTCAATCTTCTCAGGATCTGTCTGCACCCCATCCTCACTCACAACATGACCTAAGTACTTAACCTCTCGCTGAAAGAACTCGCACTTACTCCCTTTCAGTTTCAATCCAGCAGACTCCAAGCGCTGAAAGACAGATTCAAGACGTCTGAAATGACTATTAAGAGAATCACTAAATATGATTATATCATGTAAGTAGATGAGACACTCCTTCAAGTGCAGTTCTCCCATGCTACGTTCCATGAGCCGCTGAAATGTGGCTGGGGCGTTGGTTAAACTAAAGGCCATCCTGTTACACTCAAAGAAACCGAGAGGCCCCACAGAAAAAAGCAGTCTTGGGCTTATCAGCCTCTTTCATGGCAACCTGCCAATAGCCGGAACGTAAGTCAAGCTTACTGAAATACTTGGAGCCAGCGAGAGCGTCAATTGTCTCGTCAATACGAGGAAGAGCGTAAGCATCCTTAATAGTTTTACTATTAAGGCGCCGGATGTCAATACAGAAACGCAAAGACTTATCCTTTTTTCTAACGAGAACCACATTGGAAGAGAAAGGAGATTTAGATTCTCGAATAGCTCCTGCATCTAACATCTCACGCAAATGCTCCCTCACCTCTTCAAACATCCCAGGTGGAATCCGTCTATATGGCTCTTTGAATGGAGCAGAATCTGTAAGGTTAATCTCATGCTGAACCAAAGACGTACAACCCAAGTCAGTAATGTCTGTTGAAAACAAGTGTTTCTACCGAGAAAGAAAAGTTCTGGCCTGTTCCTGCTCACCATGTGTCAATGTACCGCTGGGGACACAAATGCCTAGCTCTTTAAGAGTCTTATCAGCGTTACGTGTTTTGGGAATGGAACCCTCCGAGGGATCAACCTTCCTAACAACATCGACCTCATGAAAAAAGCAAATGACAGACTTGGGAATGATAGATAAAGTCTTAACAGAGAGATTGCAAATTCTAACAGGAATCTTACTGAACGACGTGTTTGGATTAACCCGAACAACTCTGGGGCTAACACTCAATCCTTGTGACCGCTCGTCAGTGTCTGTCATGCCATCAGTAAAATCTCCCACTCCTCTGACCAAACCGGTAACTGTCTTAGTCTCATTCGGCCGAATTATGATTGGTTTCTTTGAAAATGCCTTCACAGAAAGTGTGTTAACGGTTGTCAAGGAAGACAATACATCTTGCCATACAGGAGGCATATGCTGTAATTGTGAAGATGACTTGACATAATTGATAACATTGGTGCCTACCAGCATAGGAACACTGGATGAATAAGCTGATATCAATCAAACAGTATCCACAATATGGAACCTTCGCATCATTTGCACCAGAAATATCAAGTTCAAAATCTTTTAGACTATAAAGTGTAGGCCTAGGGTAAAGAGAGCTATAAAAACGTTGGCTTAGAGTAGTAACCATTGAACCCGTGTCAAGCAAGGCAGAACAGGATGTGCCATTCAAAAAAACAGTCGTCTCATTCGGTCTACCAATCAAGGGCGCTGTGTGAATGGGCACCGGACCTCCTATCGGCTCCCTTTCGATGAAGGTCCGTTCCTGTTTAAACCCACCGCAGGCTTATTCTCCTTGACAGGAGAAGCTGGGGCATTTCTGTTTGTATTGGGCTGATTCTGTCCCTTCTTGATGACACTCAGGTCTTTCTCTATATTAGACACCCTAGTGTTTAAAAACTTGAACTGTGCAGTCATATCTTGCATCTGCTGCAACAATCTGCTCTCGACTACATTCATTTGCTGGACAGCAGGCTGAACAATCTGTTGCTTTGGCTGCATGTCCAACTCCATCTGACGTAGTTCTTTGCGGAATTTGTTAAAACCAAGAGCAGTCTCGTATTTATATCGAGACATGTTGTGCAACTCAGAGTTACGTAACCCAGCCCACAATCTGTTTCGCAGCAGTTCATCTTTTGTTGCTGAATCAAGGGTGATGTTAGACAAGATTTGCTCTAAACGAAGACTATACTCAGCAACCGACTCACCAGCTCCCTGCCTTGCATTATAAAACCTCTCTTTGAGTTTCTCACTGGAGTGAATATTACCATAGACAGCCTCCAGTTCATCAACAATATCTTCTTCAGTGGCTGACTCGCCAAAATGTAAAAGTACCAGACGAGCCCTACCCTTCAGACTCTTTCGAATGGCTTCAAGAATAATTGGTGTAGAATAAACCTGACTACGCAACAAACACTTTAGGTCATAAAGCCAAAGGTCAAATTCATTTGGTTTCTCACCAGAAAACTCAACAAGTTTTGGAACCTTGAATGCGCTATCTTTGCGATCGTTCGTAAACTTCAGTGAATCAAAAGGATCAAAAACAGGATCTGAGCGAGTAACTGGTGGTTGAAATGAAGACTGAACAGCAGCAACCACTGGTTTAGGCTTGTCATCCAGAAATGGGTTGTTAGGAGAAAATGAAAGAAGTTTCTGGCGAGTGCCTCCACCTGACTCTGTATCAAAATCAAACTGTCGCAACTGACGCACAACTTTCTCAGGAGTTGGCGTAAGGACACGAGTTGTGTCTGCATCAAAATGAGGAGAGCTAGAAGTTTCAAATACCCTGTACCTCCCTGATTTTCGTAGCTGCTCTGCAAAATAATTCAGCTCCTCATCTTGGATCCCAGTGATCTCACCAGTAGTGTCCATTGTATCAACAACTGAATGAATATTTCCAAATGTTTAAGTTGTATGAACAAGAAAATTGGAATCTATTCAAACTGGGTACATATATGACTATGAGTTTGAATGAATTTAAATAATGGTAGTTATATTGAATTGAGAATTTTAAGTGTTTAAAATCAACACTTTGTTATTTATTGATGTTATCAAATGGTTTGACAATGTTTATCACTAGATAAATGTGTAAAACTATTATGTCAATGAATATACGTATCACTATGAAGATGACCAAGTGTGTGCAGTATACTGTATATTTAAATAACCAGATTTGCAAACTTAAATTATACTGTAAATTTAATTAATTAAATGAAAAATTATTTCATTTAATTAACTTCAAAACCTTCACAATACCTTCTATGAGAGCGCTCTCAAAATAATACTGTTCTTGTATTTTCAAAATAAAAGATCAGTATTCAGAAACTAGAAAAATATGGCAATAAAAATGACTACTAAAGAGACCTAGATACTACATACATAACTACTACTTTGTTCAACTGCAATCTCTCCTCTACGTACACAGTGTAAACACTAATCTTTTCTAAAACCTAAACAACTATGTGTTTATCTGTATGAAGTAACACAAAAAGAACCTAGTAAATCTGACCCAAATTTATGCTTTTTTTTTTTTTTTTACAAAATATATAAATAACACAGGGGTATAATAGGGGTATAATATACCGGTGGACTCAAAGACAAAGTGAAAAACAGACACAAGGGACTTGTAGAAAGAAAGAGAAGAATGGATTTATTCAAGTCAATCAAATGCCTTTATATTATCAATAAGTTGTTAAGTAAATGAATGAAATGCGATGTTAATTGCTCACCAACACCTTTGTTATGCTACAACTGCAACAGGATGTGTAAGAGCTGCATGCTGTGCTGTGCCCAGGTATGTTCACTCAAAATACTATCTGAAACAATACATCAAAAATTTAAACAATTGAAAAATAAATTCATAAAGCAATCAATCAAAATATCAAAATTAATTAAATAAATATTCAAAACACTAAATAAATTGTCCATGTCGTATGAAGTCTGAAGTCCTAATGTGTAATGTTGATCAATGTAGAATGTCACCGATGAAATGCTTATGTTGATTAAATCAGCTGTCAAATCAAGGAAACTGCTATTTAAATAGTCTAAGTTTCACTTCCAATGAAATAATGCACTAAATAGTGTCAATATTCTCACAAGACACGTATATATATATATATATATATATATATATATATATCAAACACAACCACGCACTTATTATATAAGTGTCAAATGAAATATAAATAAGACGAAATGTCACCAAAATCGTCTGTCAATTTAAAACCGGATGTTTACAACCATTCACTGTTGACCACTGGTTCCCGGTCTCGTCCCGGAAGACCTATAACATGTGCTCGCCATGTGCCTGATCACGTGTGTAGTCATGTGACAGCGCTCGACGAAACGACCAAACCGTGCAGAATGAGCTGGATTATGACCCCAAGCCGAAACCCAAAAGCCACACTGGCCAATGTCGCGAATGAAAATGGTTCGTCTCTCAGGGCGACTGGAATTATCCAAATACACTTTTATAAAGAAATGAAACAATAAAGTTTCCAAATTTATCCAACGATGTTTACGTCTCCATCGACAAAATATGAGTGCCAATACATCAAATTACACAAAAGACAAATTCACACAATGCCAACATGTATATTATAGTAATAAATCATACCTGGAATTATCCAAATACACTTTTATAAAGAAATGAAACAATAAAGTTTCCAAATTTATCCAACGATGTTTACGTCTCCATCGACAAAATATGAGTGCGCTGTGCACGAGGAAAATATCACCACCAGCTGTGCACGAGGCGAACTACTTTAATAAATATAGAAAGTGAAAGCGAAAATGAAAGTGAAATTAGTATATGAATTAGTGAATGATAAGAATGACTGAAAGGAATGGAAGAATAGGAAAATGGATTATCACAAGAAAAATGGACTTGGAAAGTACGTGTACTGGATAAACATACATGTAGACATATGACACTAACACAAACATATAGAGCAGGGCAAATTGACCCCGCGACATCTGGATGGAAAAATCAGGGTCAAGACAGAAAGAGTGCGTTTAAACCTGCAGATTCCAACGTTAACTTTGCAGTGCCATCCAGACAGTGTCTTGAAGAATCATATCTTGCTAAAAAATAAAAGAGAGTCATCCCGGTGTGTTTGAACCTATGATAAAGTTAATCCATGAAGATGATACTGGCCAATTGAAGACATTTAAATTGTGCGTAGATGGTAAGAAGATTATCATAGGAAGACAAAGCAAAACAGTATGGCGATGTTGATTGATGGGGTAACGAAGGACCACCAACATTGTCTGAAAGAATTCAAAGCTTGGATGCGGATATTCAAAAAAAATAAGAACTATTCACAGACTCTTTAAAGGGAAAATGAGAAATTTCAGATGTTCGCGAGACAAGTGAAATTAATCAATCGGTTAAAGAGCAATTGATTTCTTCAGGGAAAAAATGTTGACATTGTTAAGCAGACGTGTAAAAGATCTCCGAATGAGTAAACAGAAGAAAATGATTACACTTGAAAAGGTGAAATCTGCTTGCTCGACTGATTTGCTAAGATCAACGTATTCATATGCTTTGAGTGCAATCAAAATGCATGTTTATCAAATGAACGTTTGTATCAATCGCCTACTGTACAATACGATCGGCGCAAGACTGATTTTTTTTTTAGAAAACACTGACACGGGTCATTATTTAAAATATTCAGTTTAGCTGATATAAAACCAATTGGGAACGCAACCTGATTGTTTTAAAATTCGAAATCACGAAGAATAACTCGCAATAAAAGGTACATAAAGTTCGCTATATAATCATACAAATGATATGTTGTGTTCTTGCATTATATGATACAGTACGGAAGTCATATGTGTGTTAATTTAGCATGAATTTTGCGCGATACTATTTCCCGGTCTCTCCATTCGAAACTCCTCGGCCATTTTATCGAAAACAACCTCGGATGTACTTGGATGGTTTACACACTCAAAAAGTGGTACGTTTAAGTCCGCTGCAAGTAGATCGCGTAGTAATTTTATTTACCAGTTAAACTTTGTGACTTAACTCTTGGGATTCTTCATCATGTTTGCTATAATACAATTCAATGACAATAAATTTAAACTTAGATCAATAAATACAACTCTAAAACACTACATTTAACTAATGATATAATTCAAAATTTTACGAACTACTTCAACAGATGTACCGGCATACATCCGAGGTTGTTTTCGATAAAATGGCCGAGGAGCTCCGAATGCGGTCTCTCCTCGTAGAATCCGGTCTCATCCGGTCTCATAATTTCCGGTTCATAACTTATGGCCCCAGGCAACGCATTGTAGTGCCGATGTATGTTAAACCAATTTGACAGTCTTATTTGCTTTGACAAAAAAACCTTTCATAACCTAATGTTAAACGCATAAAAAGTAATCATACATGATTTTAACTACATTTCTTTGCAAGTTTTAAAATGAGGTCGCGAAAAATGTGCCCTCTCGTCGGTGAGAAGTGGCTTATTTATTACTTCGTTTAAGGTTTGCAATGCAAAATAACTTACACAACACGCTTCATTTACTGTTAAATGTAATCTACTGGATGACTACCATCTTTTTGTTATGAAAAGATAAACAATAATACCTTTTATATTTGCACAGCCAAGTTTCCGCAGTTCATTTGTGGCAAAAGGGAAAAGGAAGAGTAACTCAGAAATGGTTGAAAATGTCGGGCAGATATAGATTTTGCCAGACGGATTTATTTTTTAAGTTTCAAATTATATAAAGGTTTGTCAAGTTTAAAAAACGATCACAAAGTTGGACGGCTATCGCCCACAAACACGTCCAACCAAGGAAGCGAGGCAGTGCAAGTGCAAAAGATAGATGTGTTACAAAACTATGTACAAAAAGATGAATGAATCAAATTAGTGCAAAGGTGGCCACACCAAAATGGCCAGGAAGCATGATGTAAGAGACTACACCCCAATAGTCTCAAAAAAGGTAATAGCAGTGAAGCAAAAATATATGGCGAAAAGTTAGCAAAACATATGAACAATACTTAAGGAGAGCTAAATGAAATATTATGCATAGGTGGTTGGCCACACCCCAATAGCCAAATTGTCAAAGGACAATGATAATACATATGGCATAAAAAGCGCTTAGAGACGGCAAAACAAATTATAAAATGCAATGGAATTCAAAATGAGAAAGGTTAAAACAAAACAACAACAATAGTTATGATGCAGGTGAAAATGGCCACACCCCTATGGCCAAATTGTACCAAATAATGGTTGACACATGGATATAATAAGACTAGATCATGTCACAAATATACAAAACAAAAACACAGTAAATAATTCATGATACAGTGGCCACACCCCAATGGCCAGAATGTAGCATGAGCAAGGTTGTTTACCCATGGGATAAGATACGACTAGAATAAGGCAACAATAGGTACAAGGTGAAGAAACATTTGCTCAACACATAGAAACAAATATAAAAGATATACAAAGCATATGCCCTAATGGCAAAAACAGATATTTGTGACATAGGTTAACAAAACTATGAAATGAAAGGTATATACAAAAAAGGTTAGTCTCCGTTTGCAAATAGGAAAAATATGTAGATGGCACGAGAACAAAATAAAAGATGAACCTAGTAGAGGAAAGAACCCAGAGGGAAAACACACTCCAATGTCTTCCATAGGCTGCTAATATATGAGGCAAGTCAAAGGTATTAGTATTAAGAACTGATGTTGGGAAGACGGATGTAGCGGCGGAAAGCATTTGACAGCCAGCGCCCCATGCGTATTATCTCATTGTCAGGGACCCAAAGGAGAGCAGCTTGGGTACAAGCACCTATGCGAAAACTGTGGAGTTTGTAATGACTTGAGGAAAGGTTAGCGTAAACCAGAAGTTCATTGAAAACGGACCGAAACTTCGCAACTGAAATTGGGAATGAAATGGAAGACACAAATAATGGGCCATCGTGGTCACCCCTGACTAGGAAGTAAGCCTGCAGGGCTTTAACAGGGCATAATGGGGATTGGGATTTGATCAGGATGGTAAGAGGTTTGTCAGTCTTTTGAGTTTTGTAATTATATAAATGTAAGCGCAAGAATGTTGGGGAGACTGTAACATGCTGGCGTTGAACAACAACTGAGGGTAAATGTGGTGAAAGTGGTAACAATTCACCAATGCGGAAAACAACAACAAAGAAAGCTAGAAGTATAATGGCACAGTAAAGCTTTAGCAGGTAAGGTGAAGATAAGTACAAAAAAGTAACGCCTTGAATTAACAGTGTGATGTGTGTGTGTAATAGAGGAAGGCGGGTGTCGACGTGTTGCTTGAGTTTACGACAACCCAAAGTCATGCGACGGACTTGGGTATTGGCACATGGGTCAGGAAATCCCGAAAGGGAATGAAAAAAGGACCGAAAGGTTACTGTTGATAGTGGAAGGTGAAAGACCTTGTTTGAAAAGATGGGCCACAAAGGAAGTGATCATGTCGACAGATGATGGCAGAACAGGTTGATGCGATGCGAAGTTAGGTGCTAATGACGCCTCCAATAACTGTTCCTTCAATGAAGCAAGCTCAGAGATGACACATGATGGGGTATGGGAAGTGGGTTTGGGTCCAATTGAGGCGCGAGTCGTAGGGCCTTCTTGACCTGAAACCGAGACAGAAGATCACACATCGTATTATGGGCGGTGGGGATATGTTTAGAACGGAAACAAAACTTGTGTTAAAGGGCCTGAAGTACAAGTATGCGAATAAGCTTCATCATGACAGGGTCCTTAGAAGTTTGACAATTGAGGCAGTGAACAACCGCAAGGTTAGCACAGATGAAAATGATGTTTTTATTATGCCAGCTTTTGCCAAACAGGAACACAGCTAATGTGATGGGGTATAGTTCCAGGTTATTGATATGGTGGGATTTTGTTTTCTCAGGGAAGACGCCATATGTCGATGAAGACATATGGGTACAGCCGAAACCCTATGAACCGGCAGCATCAGAGTGTAAATGTAAAGTATCAGAGGATATGAAACGGTCACCGGTCAACAAAGTACAACCATTGTATTTGTCTAAAAAACTGTACCAAAGGGTGAGATCAGCTCGGCATTCAGCTGATAGCTTAACGAAGTGATTTCTGTTGGTAACGCCAACAGTAGAGTCATAGAGTCTGCGAAGGAAACATCGCCCAGGTTTTATGACCTTGCATGCAAAATTAAGATGACCCAATAGGATTGGAGCTGGTGTAAGGTAACCTTGCGTCGTTTCATTAAAATCATTAAGGTAGGACAGACATTCGTCAGACTGACGTTGGCCTACAAAAATGAAATCGTCAACTATGTGCGAAAATCGTTCAACTGAAAATTTGTTTTGTGGGATCCATTGTAAACTTGAAGAGAAAGCATCAAAAATTTGGACTGATGAAGAAGCACCCATAGGTAACACAGTTCCAAAAAAGAAACATTTGTTTATGGAGAAACCTAACTTATGGTAATCCAGTGGTGAAATAGGCATAATTTTAAAAGCTTCCTCAATGTCAGCTTTAGCTATGAGTGCACCTCTGCCAGCATCTAAAACCAGATGTGCTATTGTGTCAAAAGTCTCCAATGTAACTGTTGAGTGTTCGGGTGGGATAGTGGCATTGACTGAAAGTGAGTTCCTTGAGAATGACAAATCGTGAATGACACGAAAAGAGTTGGATGCTTTCTTTGGGACAACACCTAATGGTGAACAAATGAAATTGGGCAAGCGTGGGTCTAAGTACGGCCCTTTAACTCGACCTAGCTTGATTTTGGATATAACCTTTGATCGAACAAAATCTAAATGGGTGGAAACAGAAGGGTGGTTGGAATGAATAGCAACTGAAGGCCTGGCTGTGGTACCCAGGGAAAAGCCGCTTTGAAAACTTTTCAATAGAAAAGATGTTTTGGCAGGGTCATAACCGTCAAAATACTTGGCAAGATCAGGGGCACGTACATGCGTTGGCAAAGGAAAATTATTTGGAGGGATTTGGTGCCTTGGATGAGGTATGGTTGAATTTGTGTGGGTGGTTGTGGGCCTGTCGGGCTGGTACTGACGGACAGGTTTGGAGCATTTGTGGGCACCATGGCTGTAGTCTGAGCAGTTGCCACAGCGGTGTGCAAGATTGCACTATGCATGACATAGTTTGGCATGGAAGATTGGGGAAAAATTGTTGGGGACGAAAATGTACAGGGCTGGAGATAGAACAGAAAAGATTAGTCTAAGTGTGGAGATTTCCCCAAGGCACAGGGGAAGTGGCGCGGAGCTGGCGGAACATCATTTCGTACATAAGCCAACAATGAGGATTAAAGTGCGCCAGGGATTGAATGACTATGTGCGCCAGGGATTGAATGACTATCATATACTTAAAAAGTTAGAGTGTTTCTAATGGATATTTGATACAGTAAATGTCAGCGTACCTCTGAAATGCCTTACACCATGTTGTAATGGATTTAATTTTTTTAACAGGTATTGTTTGGACAGATGTCACGGTTTGATGGTCGGATTTTTTTCATGGTTCTGGTTTCCTCAAGGGAACTGTCCAAAAAGATGAGACGACCTAATTCAACGTACTCGCGATTGAGGATTTGTACGCGTAACTTTTTCTCAACTGGTGGGTGTACAATGGAAAAAAATCCCTAAATCAACTTGTGGAGGAGGCTCATTGAAAACATCAGAATTGTCAACACTAGTAACCGAAACCTCAGACACAGAGTCAGACACATCTTCCATGCTGGAAGTGCTGGTAGCCGTACCATCATGCTTTGACCGTTTAGCCAGGAGTAGCGAAGATATTTCCTCCAGGATGTCCTTATCATTGGAAAGGGCCTCAGCAACCAAGGTGGCAAGGCGGTTCTGACCTGGCTGTTGAGGTTTGGAGGCCTTCCCTTTTCACGAGGTCACCTCACTTGGCCGTCGTTTCGGCATACTGAAAAAGCCAGCACGAACAGTAATAGTATCACTAAGCAATATCGAAGATATTGCCAACAGGTCACGGGAAAATCATATGACACAAAACAAATATGTGGAAACACTAAAATGGTACCAAGACCAGGTGAAACCACAATGTCTGAATGGAAACACTGAAAATGGATAAAAAAAACAGGTGAAACCATGCCATAGTGTAAAACTGCCAACGTGTAAACACTTGAAATGGTCCATAAGCCAGGTAAAACACGCATAAACAACGGCAGCGTTGAAACACTGAAAGAGATTCATGAACCTATGGGAACCACGGCATATGGTCAATATGACAGTGGGATCACCCAAACGGCTCATAAAACGGGTGAAACCACTATAGAAGGTGTAAAAATGGTAGAATGGAATCACTTAAAATGGCTCAAAAGAACCAGGTGAGTCCATGACCCCGTGAAAAATTGTAATATGGACATATTATAAAGGTTCAAAGAACCAAATGTGTCCTACATATTCACAATGGAAGATATGGCAAGCATAACCACACTATGTACTGTGCAAAAGAGCCAGCCAAGGGTATCCAAGCCAATCAACCAAGATAGAAAGCCACATGGCCATAAATACATACCCGCCAGCAATGCAGGGACTATGTTATCACAGGTAACGCTTCGCGAAGAGTACTGCGCCTCGAACCGAGCTGAAGTACCTCCTCATGCCCTGTAAAGGATCAACATGGATACCATCAGGGGCAACATGATCTGTGAGGAAGCGCTTGTTGTAATTGTTCCTTGAGTGTCTCCAAAATATCACCTGAGATGCGCCAGAGCAGAAACCCTCTAACTGCGCATTCGTGTCAGCTACTCGCTGATTGTACACTGAAGCTCCCTGCCGGGGTAGTATTTCGCTGAAGATAACAACTTTGCAACCTCCCGACAATAGATCCTGTGCAAAAGAAATAATAGCATAAGACACTATAGAAGGATTAGCAGTCTGATTGCAAAGGTCGTTGGTACCGATATCTACAAAAGTCATTGTGGCATCCAGGTCAGTAGCCATATGTAATTCCCTCCATAGGGATTTAGAATGACTGGGTTGTACAATGGTGGCTCCTCCCTGTCCATTCCCAAAAAAACATGCAACCTGCTGGAATCAATGTTCATATTAGCCTGCCCATTTTGGACATACCAAGAAGAAAGATGTCTCGTAAATGAATGGCCTATAATCAAAACGCCGGCCATCATTAGATTAAAAAACGTCGTTATATTACAGAAAAAAAATAATGAAGCTAAAATGTCACAACAAAGAGAAGTAGGTCAAGACAGCGTCAGTAAACAAGAATTGAAAATTATCCTTTAGAGAAGCAATCCGTCATGGACAAGGAAAATAAGAAGAGAAGAAAACGTAGCTGTATTGAATAACAGACAAAATAGCATATTTAATAATGAATAACAAGAGCTGTCACAGAGACAGCGCGCTCGACTATTTTGCCGCTTTTCGGTGTATTGATTGAAAAGTTTTGGCGAAACATGCATGGATCACTGTTAGATTAGATTTCGATGCAATACATGATGTGCTGAGATCTTTACATAAATTGAATTGGAAAATATTTGAGGTGGTACGCAAACTTTAATGTAAATTTTAAGTCCAAAAAGGGGCATAATTCTGTCAAAATGGTCGATACAGTGACCTCCTCCTGTGTACAGTTTGGGGGCATGATGGTGAACAATCGTGCTAAGTTTCAAAGCCAGATGTCAATGGACTTTGAAAATATTTGAGGTTGTACGCAAACTTTAACGTAAATTCTAAGTCGAAAAGGGGGCATAATTCTGTCAAAATGCTTGATACAGTGACCTCTTCCTGTGTACAAGTTGGGGGCATGATGGTGAACAAGTGTGCAAACTTTCAAAGCCATATGTCAATGGACTTTGAAAATATTTGAGGTGGTACACAAACTTTAATGTAAATTCTAAGTCGAAAAAAGGGCATAATTCTGTCAAAATGCTTGATAGAGTTACCTCCTCCTGTGTACAGGTCGGGGCATGATGGTGAACAAGCGTGCTAAGTTTCAAAGCCAGATGTCAACGACTTTGAAAATATTTGAGGTGGTACGCAAACTTTAACGTAAATTCTAAGTCGAAAAAGGGGCATTTTTTGTCAAAATGCTTGGTAGAGTTACCTCCTTTTGTGTACAGGTTGGGGGCATGATGGTGAACAAGTGTGCAAACTTTCAAAGCCATATGTCAATGGACTTTGAAAATATTTGAGGTGGTACACAAACTTTAATGTAAATTCTAAGTCGAAAAAAGGGCATAATTCTGTCAAAATGCTTGATAGAGTTACCTCCTCCTGTGTACAGGTCGGGGCATGATGGTGAACAAGCGTGCTAAGTTTCAAAGCCAGATGTCAACGACTTTGAAAATATTTGAGGTGGTACGCAAACTTTAACGTAAATTCTAAGTCGAAAAAGGGGCATTTTTTGTCAAAATGCTTGGTAGAGTTACCTCCTTTTGTGTACAGGTTGGGGGCATGATGGTGAACAAGTGTGCAAACTTTCAAAGCCATATGTCAATGGACTTTGAAAATATTTGAGGTGGTACACAAACTTTAATGTAAATTCTAAGTCGAAAAAAGGGCATAATTCTGTCAAAATGCTTGATAGAGTTACCTCCTCCTGTGTACAGGTCGGGGCATGATGGTGAACAAGCGTGCTAAGTTTCAAAGCCAGATGTCAACGACTTTGAAAATATTTGAGGTGGTACGCAAACTTTAACGTAAATTCTAAGTCGAAAAAGGGGCATTTTTTGTCAAAATGCTTGATAGAGTTACCTCCTCCTGTGTACAGATTGGCGGCATGATGGTGAACAAGTGTGCAAACTTTCAAAGCCATATGTCAATGGACTTTGAAAATATTTGAGGTGGTAGGCAAACTTTAACGAAAATTCTAAGTCGAAAAAGGGGCATAATTTGCCAAAATGCTTGATAGAGTTACCTCCTCCTGTGTACAGGTCGGGGCATGATGGTGAACAAGCGTGCTAAGTTTCAAAGCCAGATGTCAACGACTTTGAAAATATTTGAGGTGGTACGCAAACTTTAACGTAAATTCTAAGTCGAAAAAGGGGCATTTTTTGTCAAAATGCTTGATAGAGTTACCTCCTCCTGTGTACAGATTGGCGGCATGATGGTGAACAAGTGTGCAAACTTTCAAAGCCATATGTCAATGGACTTTGAAAATATTTGAGGTGGTAGGCAAACTTTAACGAAAATTCTAAGTCGAAAAAGGGGCATAATTTGCCAAAATGCTTAATAGAGTTACCTCCTCCTATGTACAGGTAGGGGGCATGATGGTGAACAAGTGTGCAAAGTTTCAAAGCCATATGCCAATTGACTTTGAAAATTTTTGAGGTGGTACGCAAACTTTTACATAAGTGGTTACGCCGACGCCGACGCTCGGGTAATTAGGATAGCTCCCCTTATTCTTCGAATAGTCGAGCTAAAAAGGTGAATTGATAAAATAAATTTGTAAAACCTCTCTGAAAAGTTTTCGCTGCTGCGCTACAAAAACGAGGCTAATTTATGACAGAGGTTATGTATCACCTCGCACTATCCGGATGTATACAGTCTCCTTTATATGGACGATAAGTTAGCTCCTTATTCCTTTTTCCTTATTCCTTTTTCGAATAAGGAATAGGGAACTGGTTCCTTATTCCTTATTCAAAATAAATAATTGTAGATATGCATAAAATCACTTATTTGTGATATTTTCATCACAATTAAACAACTTTGTGAATAAAATAATGGACGATAATAGAAAAAAATCGAATATAAAGGGATGGAGAGTTTTAATTTCTTTATAACGCACACTAAGTCGAATAAGGAATAAGGAACTAGTTCTCTATTCCTTTTTCAAACTCGAATAAGGAACAGAAACGGTGAATTTTCAACTTTTTAATTAAGACATATTTTGATCAAATAACTATGCAATAGTGGTCTACATAAAAAGTTTACAGAAATGCATTGTCTATTCAAGAGAGTTTTAGTACTTAAAGTGCTTTTATAAAAACGTACCAAACTCCGAATAAGGAACAGAAATCTGGAAAACTTCAAAAAATTAACTTACTCGTTTTATCACTTTTCGACAAAATAACTATGCAAAAGTTGTCTATATAAAAAGTTTAAAGAAATGCATTGTCTATTCAAGAGATTTTTAGTGCTTAAAGTGCTTTAAAAACGCTCCAAAATCCGAATAAGACACAGAATTTACGAAAAAATACTGAATTTCAAACTGCATCATATGCTATGTTTTTCACGAAATATCAATTGCACATTGATCTTATCAAATAGTTTGAAAAAATGCGTTGTCTTATTGAGCAGGATGGAGTGTTCCAAGTACTTTATAACGCACACTAAGTCGAATAAGGAATAAGGAACTAGTTCTCTTTTCCTTATTCAAACTCGAATAAGGAACAGAAACGGTGAATTTTCAACTTTTTAATTAAGACATATTTTGATCAAATAACTACGCAGAAGTGGTCTACATAAAAGGTTTACAGAAATGCATTGTCTATTCAAGAGAGTTTTAGTACTTAAAGTGCTTTAAAAACGTACCAAACTCCGAATAAGGAACAGAAATCTGGAAAACTTCAAAAAATTAACTTACTCGTTTTATCACTTTTCGACAAAATAACTATGCAAAAGTTGTCTATATAAAAAGTTTAAAGAAATGCATTGTCTATTCAAGAGAGTTTTAGTGCTTAAAGTGCTTTAAAAACGCTCCAAAATCCGAATAAGAAACAGAATTTACGAAAAAATACTGAATTCAAACTGCATCATATGCATCATCTTATCAAATAGTTTGAATAAATGCGTTGTCTTATTGGGCAGGATGGAGTGTTCCAAGTACTTTATAACGCACACTTAGTCGAATAAGGAATAAGGAACTAGTTCTCTATTCCTTATTCAAACTCGAATAAGGAACAGAAACGATGAATTTTCAACTTTTGAAGTAAGACATATTTTGATCAGACATTATTATTTTACTAAAATTGACATTTTATGGCGGCCATTTTGGATGCCATCTTGGATTTCTCAGCTCGCGCCACGCTTTGAATATATCTGTTATCACTTGCATACACTACAATCGAACATTTTTGTGTATACAATTGCTTGTCCAATAAACCTTTAAAAAAATAAATTATTGATCCGACTGTCACTCTACTATCATTCCAAGTCATTTTAAATGATTGACATTTTATGGCGGCCATTTTGGATGCCATCTTGGATTTCTCAGCTCGCGCCACGCTTTGAATATATCTGTTATCACTTGCATACACTACAATCGAACATTTTTGTGTATACACTTGCTTGTCCAATAGACCTTTAAAAAAATAAATTATTGATCCGACTGTCACTCTGCTATCATTCCAAGTCATTTTAATTGATAATTATAAGCATGAGATTCAAAAGCTTTTCGTTGCTATGGAATAGTTTTAGAATTCTTTTCAACAACACACACTTCAAAGAATGTTGAAAACATAAACATACAAGCTCGCGAACTAATTAATTTTGCATGTATAGGATATGGACCAAATAAACGGAATTCATTTGACACAGAGAACACAGCGCAACCTCAAAAGTTAAAACTAATGTTAATATGTATTTGTTTGGTTATATCCAATCTTCTAAACGTTTGATCAGGTACAGCATGGATCTTCGGTGATCACAAGAACCACAGTGAGTTTGGTAAGAGAATAAGGGATTATCCTCCATTGTTGATAAATGTCACATTTTCTTGCCAGATATTTACATGTAATGGATGTCAAAGACACTAGCAATCTGTACAAGAAAAAAGTTGATGCATAGCATCAAGTCGGCGCAATGAAATTAGAAGAAAACGTGCATGCAGATAACCAAAAATGGTTATTATATTAACGATAATATTTGTTTTTATGTTGGGTGTACATATGCTCGAAGGACATTATGGTTAATAATATTGTTACAATAGTTTAAGCCCGGAATTAAAGATATTCTGGGCTTTTTCCCAAGCTAATCCTCAGGTTAAAACTAAATTATAACAAAATATACATACGTTTCTTCGGAAGAAATAGAGTCAGTGGTCTAATACATAGATTTCAATAGAATGAAATTCACCTTTTATTTGTACCGGCTTGTTATGTGAATTCCTTGCTTTATATTTTGTATAAGTTTTTTTTACACATTTCACTCACATTTTCAAAACAAACAATTAAGCTAAAGGTTATTTTTTAAAAACTCGGCATTTTTGCCGTCATCAAGGGAGATTACTGCATAGGAGATTTACAAACATAAAGGATAATGTAAAAGTACCGTGTAACCTTCATCTATTGATATCATTCGGAACATCTCGGCCTGTATCTATCTCGGAGATGGCCGAGTTGTTATGATTGAGTTGGTATTTAAAATCAAAATCAGGGCTATTATAATTTAAGGTTTCATTATAAATTAAAGTGTAAAGTTTTATAAAACATACTAAACTTAATATTTTATCATGCAACGTGGAAACTATTGAAAGCATTGTTCTGCAATTTATGAACTAGTCCCTAAGTTGGAATATTTCTAAAGTAATATCAAATATAACTTGCACATATTTATTTACAAACTGTTTTCACAGAAAATTTAAAGAACTTCAAGAAGTTTAAAGGTTTGGATATATTACACTGGCTGACATATTTAAATTTTAGGGAAAAATGGTTGTCATGGCAACAAAAAGTTAATTCTGTATAAAGAAAAGGTATGTTTTATAAAAAAAATCCGTAAGATTTAATGAAAAAGTAATTACTACGTAAATTATGTATTTACTGAGGTTATGTCACAATTTATTTTCTAATACAATTCCTCTTTACAATATTATGGGTCATGGCGGCCATCTTGGATTTTGGCAGCCATCTTGGACGAAATTGAGATGGGTCCTGAGCTTTTTTTAACCTGAACATACATATACATCATTTGGCAAAGAGTCATACTTTTAACCCAAAGTGCACAATTTGGTGAAATTTTGTCACGATATAACTGGACTATTAGGATAAAACTGCTATGCGTTTATATAATATGTTAAAACAAGTGATATTTAAAAAAAGATATAAGAAAACACCGTTTCTGCTCGTCGCCTACGTTTTTCATCGGAAATTTCATTTTTTGACACAATCGAAAAACGACATCCCTTGAATACCAATAAACAGTCACTAATAATATGGCCATTCTTTAAAATAAAGATATTTCCCTAGACACAAAAATATAAAAGTTAACATGCGAAAAATTGCTGAGATGTACTCAACTTTATTGCGATTTGTATGGATAGAATCCGCATCGGTGCCGGATAGAACCAGGAAATGAAAAATGTGGACGTGGTTAAGGATGTTGCTAACTCATTAGGTCAATTTTGACCGTTTTGTTTGGCGTGTTTGGAGGCTGCTTGCACAATATATCTTTGTATAATACACTTTATAGCCTCCCTATTTCGGAAAAAGGTTTATTAAACTATCTATTTTTGTCTGCTTTGTTTTTCTGTGTTCCGTCTTCATGATTTGAGCTTCTATGATAATTTACTGATAATTATGATATTGTTAGTAACAATTGTCACCCCAAAGCTAGTTCATATCGTTAACTTGTCCATGAATAGTGATATAAACTAGAATAGAAAGGTAGTATACTAGTAAATGATAAAAATAACTATAGGGGTATAACGCTACTATGAGTACTCTGGGGAAACTTGAACATGAATTTTGAACAACAGACTATCTGAGTGGGCCGAAGGTTATTCTGTATATATTGAAGCACGGGCTAGATTTAGGTCGAATATGGGTACTATAGATAATAGTTTTTGTACATGGTTTATTAACGCATGTTCTTAATCAAGGTAAGCAACTGTACTGTGTATTCATCGATTTTACTAAAGCCTTTGATTATGTTGTTATAATCTCTGGAGTAAACTTATTAAGTTAAGATTACGAGGAAAATTATTTGGTATAATTAAATCCATGTATTCATCAGTGAGATCCAGGGTGAAGTAGTGTAACCAGTTGAGTGAAACATATGAATGTCTAATAGGTGTACGACAAGGAGAATGTTTATCGCCTTTCTTGTTTTCGATGTTTTTAAATGATTTAGAGTTAATTTTCTATGAAAAGGGTATTCATGGTATCAGTATTGATTCGTTTAAACGTTTCATAATACTATATGCTAATGATATTATTGTGTTTGCAAATAATGCTGTGGAATTGCAAGAAAGTCTTAATATATTGTCAGAATATTGTGAACGTTGGAAATTAGTTGTGAATACTGATATAACAAAAATAATTGTTTTTAGGAAAGTCGCAGGACGGCTGCCGGCTAATATTCATTTTAATTACAATGGTAATGAAATTCAGATTGTTAATAAGTTTAATTATCTGGGAACGGTTTTCACTCCCGGGGGCTCATTTTCAGATGCCCAAAATATAATTGCAGGTCAAGCTTTAAAAGCAATTTTCAAGATGAACAAGTATTTGTATAAATCTACGGACCTTACTATTAAACACAAGTTATATTTGTTTGATAAGCTTATTCCGCCCATTCTAAATTATGGTAGTGAAGTCTGGGGCTTTGTCAAAGGCAATGCTATGGAGCGAATACATATGCAATACTGTAAAAGATTGTTGGGTGTTAAAAGAAGTACGCAGAATGGTTGTATTTATGGTGAGCTTGGACGTGTACATTATCAGACAATTAGATACAATAATATTATAAAGTATTGGGTTAAGTTATTATGTACATGTGATAATAAGTTTAATAAGAAAATATATCTTACTTTATTGAATGACTGTGAAAAGTACGCTTATAAGAAAAGTTGGTGTTCGTTATTACGAGATCTGTTGAGTTCACTCGGTTTTTATGATGTATGGCTCTTCCAAGAATGATGAATTATTTCTTGCTTATGTTAAACAGAGACTAAATGATAATTTTATCCAAAACTGGAACGGAAGATTAGAAGACTCTAGTAGAGCTTTGTTTTATAACAATATAGCATGTTTTAAACTCCAACCTTACTTAATTTCATGCAGTATTAAAAAGTTTCGATTCAGTTTATCAAGGTTACGTGTATCTGCACATAGACTTATGATCGAGAGTGGAAGATGGGCGAAGCCCAATCCAATACCCGTTGATGAGGGGATATGTAACACGTGTGAAGTCTTAGAAGACGAATACCACTTTGTTTTTGAATGTGGCCTGTACTCTGGTATAAGACGTACATATATACCACTATTTTATAGACGTAGACCAAACATGCAAAAGTTTATCCAATTAATTACATCTGATAAAGAAGACATATTAAGAAATGTTAGTATTTATGTTTACACTCCATTTTTAGTTAGATCAGTTGACATGTATGCGTCCTAATTATTGCATGTGTATGTGATCTATCCGTTTATCATGTAACGTTTTGTATTGTGTAGTTAGTTATGAATATTTAGTCGTTTAACAAACATGTATTGAGAAACTTTTACATAGAAGTACTGTTACATAAGTGAGTGTTCAGCTGCTATTATTTAGTAAAACAAATTCGAAAGTGATAGTTGCATAGATGATGTATGGAAATAGTTCTGGTGAATTATCTCTTCCTGAAACAAAATAAGTACGCTTTTAAGAGTACGCATGATTGCTTAAATCTATAATTATTTATTAAATATTACTTTTCACTTCGACACATACTTTATGTCTGTATTGTGTCTAGACTGAATATTTACACACAGTGTTCATGTACAATGATTCTCTGAAGTATAAAACATTAACAGCTATACACCCTTTCAATTATACCGTGTTTGAAATTAGCTGCCCTTGATGACGTCATTTGAGGATAGCCTATACCAGAACGCTATTTATGCGAGAATCAAGATGATCAATTTTCAGGTGTTGAATGCGATATAAGGTATATAAAAGATTTGATGTCTTCTGAAAGACGTTAATTAATTGAAAAAGAAAACGTTTCATGTATTAATTAACAGAAATAGCCGCACATTGAAGCAAATGATCGGTATGTCACATATTTGCGAGTTCTTTGATTGTTAAGTATTAAACATTGATCAATCCAAATCGCGAATATGTGTTATCACATCATCATATTTTTATGTCTTAATTTGAAATGTGACATTTATCTTAACAAAAGATTTGAAGTTTTACTTCATTTTTGTCTTTTGTTTGCAGTCAGAATATATGTCGTTTTCCTGAAAGCCATGAGCGTGCTAGGTTGAAATACCTGCCAAAATGACTGATATTGAAGGAAAAAGGGCCCAAAGTATTGCAGCTGAAATAAATCAAGTGGAAAGAGCAATGAATACATTTTAAGGCCTAGTTTAAAAAATGTTGAGCAGGATAATCCCCCGGCGTGCATCTCCTGTTTATTGCACTGGTGTCACAGAAGGGGCCATTTCCTTTGTGTTTGTTTATTGGCACAGGGCCATTTAGCGTTGACACTTTTCGAGAAGATAATCTCATGTTCTCATTAATTCATATAAACAATATGCATAGCCAATCAATTAAACCGATTGGAAATAAATTAAAAACAAACACTTTAAATGGAACTTGTATCAAAGAACTTTGGCAACACAGCCTTTTTAAGAGGAAAATGATGTTTAGCAAGAACTTAAATAAAAGGTATATAAATATGAGTTTATTATTAAAGCACTGCATGAACTTGCAAACAAATTCATCAAATTGCATTATCGTGATTTCAGTTGTAATATAGTTGTAATTCATGTACATGTATCTGATCAAAATTTAAAAAAGATGGGACTATTATGAATATGTTGAAAATTATTATAATTGGTATCATAAACCACATACACATAACTATAAAATCCAAATCCAGGATCATAACCTTTTAACTCCAAAAAACATGACAATTTAATGAGCAGACCGGTACACTGACAGTAAAATAGTAATCGAAAATACAGATTTCAGAGAAACAACTACAGATTATACAATTTCAGTAAAATAATAACAACACTTAGACATTTAAGTAAAATAAAACAGTACATTAGATTTCAGGGAACTTATTATAGCACACACAAGATCAAACGTTGTTAAACCAGAAAACCAGAAGGGCTAATTTTTAACCAGCTATTCATTAAAAATAATATTCTATATAAGTAATTTATCCGCCGGAATAGCTGATTTGAACAAGTGCATTTTCTCATATACATGCATCTGTCATGTTTCTAGTTTAATGCAAAATCTGGGTTAGATCACGGTGCATTATGTAACTATTCAGTGTGACATTAATTTTTGTCATATTCCACCATGCAGCGCTGTGGTTCTGCGTTGCTATGTATTACAGCTAGGCTAGCATCATATGGCAGTATAATATAACATAGCTTAAGGTAGTGAATGGCACTGGTTGGTACATATAACAAATGTGTATAAACATATTTCTCCAAAATCAAAACCCGCTTCACTCAAAATTATTCAATTTATTTCGGTAAAATCCAAACGGAAAATATATGGTCGAGAAACTATCCGAAATCCACAACCCACTTCGATGACGGGATTTCTGATAAAATACAGTATTGATTTTATTTGGAGACGTACGTGGTATCATTGTTAGAATAATATACCAGCAAAATAAAAGTAACACACTTGCCAAATTCTACAAGATATACAGCGCATATAATTAAGTGTATAGCGATAATCAAAGCAGAAATCACCGTATCGGGAAGTTTTTAATCATCAAACTACGTCATTTCCGGTAAGGGGTGCAACTCTTATATGTCAATTTAGCGAATAATTGAAAGGGTGTATTATCTGATCTTACCTGATTCAGATAAGACTATTACAAAAGTGAACTTAAAAGTTTTAGTGATTTCCCTTAGGCTTCCTAGATCGTTTTGTATAGGTTGTCCGATAAAGAGAGTTACGTATACAGATATTTGCAAACATAACTCTTACCATAGCTATTATATATATGTACATGTTTGCCCTTTATTTCCAGTTATCTGTGATTACATATGACGTTATTGACACGTTAATTTAAATCAATAGATTGCATTAAAAATATTTTGATTTACTGAACTTATAAAGTTGATGTATTTGCGTATTTGATATTAATGTTATTTTTGGTTGTTTGGTTTTGTAATTTGTATGCATGGAATCACCTGAAAACACTATATTGTGTATATATATGTCCACATGGGCTATGGCCTTCTGGATGTTTTTAAAAAGGAGTGATTTTTTTCTGGAATTTGTAAAAAGAAATCATGGAGTTATGTTGTGGCAACCGATGCTGGAGAAAGGTATGTACGATTATTACGGTGACACAGAGGTGACATCCGCAACACTTAATTTATACTGTGGCCACAACTTTAGTAACTTGAGGCCACGACTTAGTAAATTGTGGCCACAACTTATTAACTTGGGCCCACAACTTACTAAACTGATGCCACAAGATATTAAGTTGTGGCAACAACTTAGTAATTTGTGGCCACGACTTAGTTAAGCCAATCAAAACAGCCGTTCAATCTTTGTCGCTTTAAGGTTATTACACAGTAAGAACCCCTGACACTAAAACGCTATGTACCCAGCAAAAGTGAATAATATGAACGAAGACAGGGAAAGTCTTATATCAGATTCGGTGACTTTCAGGAAGGCCTTTCTTATGCTAATATTGTAACCGTTATGAGGAAAAGCCATGTACTAGTAATTCAATGAGTTTACGTCCTTTGCACAGAGTACTGAGATCGTTGACGTTTAAGACGAAGAGAGTATTCCGTGACGCTCGTTCTATTTGAGACTGTTGACAACGTGATCGAGTCTAATTCTGGACGTAATCGTGGTTACAGAATTATGCTACAACGATGCTTGGCGAATGGATTGAGCGTTAGGTTTGAGTTAATGATCCATGTCCAAAAAACATGACTCGCAACCATTGTAATGATATCATGTATGTGGCCAGTCTATGGTCACATGGTCAAGCATGCTGTAATTTGATAGGCACTTCCGCCCAAGGGTGAAGCGCCAGTTCTTAGAATAAACTCACACTGCTAACATCGCTGTTCTCTGTGTTTATTACAATCCTAAACTTAAGTGGATTTAATGCATCCGATTAGCATATCTTTACATGGTGTCAGAAGTAAAAACTCTGACACAGAATCTAGTGGAAATTGAAAGGAATTATTTCAACGTTCCAAAAGGATATACGTGGACATAACACATTGTTTTGGACTTGCCCATTCAAACACGTGGCCATTATGGAGATGTATGGGGTGTCAATTCCCAAAATGGATTTGGAAAGCACGAACTTACCTCAAGCCTGGGATAAGTTTCAAAGGCACGCCGAACTAGTGTTCTCTGGGCCCCTAAAGAACAAAAGTGACGAAGAGAACGCGTCGTACGTCCTTCTTTGGGTCGGAGACAAAGGAAGGGATATTCGCCAGACGTGGACGACAATTAGCGAGACTGACGCTAAAAAGCCGGCAACGTTTTTTAAGAAATTTAAGGAATACGTCCAGCCGAAACTTAACCCGATATTTGCCAGGTTCAAGTTTAACAACATAGTTCAAGGTGCTGACAATTTTGAATCATTCGTTACAAAACTGAGATTAGCGGCGACAGATTGCCAGTTTACCAGCTCAGACGAAATGATTCGCGATCGGATCGTTTTTGGAATTTCGTCGGCCAAACTGCGCGAGAAGCTTATTAACGAAGGAGAGAAACTGTCGCTGGACAAAGCTGTTCAAATAGCACAGAACTTTGAATACGCCAGAGAACAGATGCGAACCATGACGACGACTTCCGGCGAAGAAGCCCATTCTTCAGCTGTATACCAGGTGCGGCGGAAACCAAATGAGCGATACCGGAAGTACCAGCCAAAGAGACCAGCTGCGGCGTATAAGCCGAGGGACGACAACAAAAACTGTGGTAATTGTGGAAACAAACATTCAAGGACAGCCAACTGCCCTGCAAAGGGAAAACAATGCCATGCGTGTAAAAAGTGGAACCACTTTGCACAAATGTGTCGTACGAATGAGGTGACCAAAAGGATAAACGAACTGAGAGTGGATTATGAATCAAGTTGTGAATCAGACGACGATGCATTCTATGTGGACACCGTGAAAACAGCAGGTAAGTTGGTTTCACAAGCCCATGCCACTCTTATCATTGGCCCCGTCAAGAAACCTATAAAGTTCAAAATTGACACAGGCTCTATGGTGAACATTTTGCCTAACAATGTTTACAGACAGCTTAAAGTTCACGGCCCCTTATCAATAGCATCACACAAGCTGACCTCTTACACTGGGGATTCTCTGAAAGTACTCGGCACAGTAGACTTGCCATGTGGCTACAAAGAGCACATGGTAACAGCCACTTTTTACATTGTAGAAACAAATTCCCAACCTCTACTCTCGCTGACTACGTCTGTTGACTTAGAGCTCATCAAACTGATATACGCTGTCGATAAATCGTCCTCTAAACATGACATTGTGACAGAATATAATGACATTTTTCAAGGTGTTGGTCTCCTTCCAGGTAAATGTCAATTACACCTGCGAAAAGATGCAGTTCCCGTAGTAAACGCTACTAGACGGGTACCGTATGCAATAAAAGACAAACTCAGACAGGAGTTAGATCAAATGGAACAAGAATCGATCATTTGCAAGGTCACAGAGCCAACAGAATGGGTCAATTCTCTTGTTTGTGTAGAGAAACCCCAAACTGGCAAATTACGCATTTGTATAGACCCTAAACACTTAAACGACGCCCTACTGCGACCTCACTATCCAATGAGAACACTTGAAGAAGTGACCTCTGACATCTTAGGTGCTCGCTACTTCTCTGTGTTGGATGCCAAATCAGGTTACTGGAGTATCGAGTTGACAGAAGAGTCTTCATACATGTGCACATTTGGCAGTCCATTCGGACGGTAT
The DNA here is from genome assembly GCF_026914265.1 of Mya arenaria. NCBI lineage: Eukaryota > Metazoa > Mollusca > Bivalvia > Myida > Myidae > Mya > Mya arenaria. The sequence continues at coordinate 45,632,629 of NC_069127.1, forward strand.
AGATTTCTTAGACTTCCCTTTGGAATCAAATCAAGTCAAGACGAATTCCAAAGACGAATGGACGAGTGTTTAGAGGGTCTCACTGGTGTAAAATGCATTGTTGATGACATTCTTGTTCATGGAAAAACGCTAGAGGAACATGACACTAACTTACGCAACGTACTAGGACGATGTAGAGAAACGGGCATTCGACTCAATCCTGACAAATCCAAAATCGGACTGACAGAAGTCCCGTACTTTGGTCATATTCTTACATCCGACGGACTCAAACCAGACCCTGACAAAGTGGCATCCATCCTACAAATGAAAGCACCGACGTCACGTGCAGAGCTAGAGACTCTGTTAGGAATGGTTACATATCTCAGCAAGTTCTCACCAAAACTGGCCGAGTTGACAAACCCATTGCGGGCACTGCTAAAAAATGACGTGCACTTCCATTGGGACAGACAACATGACAAAGCTTTTGACGATGTCAAAAAAGCCCTGACTGAGAGCCCTGTGCTAGTATATTTTGACACGCACAAACCTGTGACGCTTCAGGTAGACAGTTCAAAATACGGACTAGGTGCATGCATATTACAAGATGGTAAACCTGTCATATATGCATCAAAATCATTGACACCTACAGAGGTAGGATACGCACAAATTGAGAAAGAAATGCTTGCTATCCTATTTGGGTGCAAACATTTTCACCATTTCGTGTACGGACGTCAGGTTCTTGTTCAATCAGACCACAAACCGATTGAGAGTATCGTAAAAAAACCACTCTCTGCTGCCCCAGCCAGACTTCAACGTATGTTATTGCAACTGCAAGCATACGACATTCTGGTCACGCACGTACCTGGAAAATCAATACCAGTCGCTGACACACTTTCCAGGTATTATGCCGAAGACACATGTTCAGACTTAATTGACGGTCTAGATTTCCAAATCCACTCAGTCAAGTCAAATCATAACATGAGCGACACAAAACTAGACGAGGTTAGGATATCGACTGACAAAGACGCCGAACTTTGCACTTTGAAACGTGTCATTCTCGATGGATGGCCTGACAAACGCACACATTGTCCTTCGTCTGTATTGAAATACTGGACATTCAGAGACGAACTAACTGTCACGGACCATATGATAGTGAAAGGTGAGAAAATTCTCATCCCTCGCGAAATGAGATCTTCCATGTTAGAAAAAATTCACATAGGTCATTTAGGAATCGGCAAGTGCACCAGCCGAGCACGTGACGTAATGTTTTGGCCTGGAATGTCGAGTGACATATCCGACATGGTTCAACAATGTGACATTTGCCTGACGCATAGGAGTTCAAATAACAAAGAACCAATGCAACCTCATCAGATTCCAGAACAGCCCTGGCAAGTTGTTGCAACTGACATTTTTACACTGGACGGTGTTGATTACCTCGTTACCGTTGACTATTACTCCAGATTCTTTGAAGTTGACAAATTATCGGACACAAAAAGTATCACCGTAATACGCAAACTAAAGACACATTTTGCTAGATACGGTATCTGCCAAAAAGTTGTCAGCGACAACGCAGCTCAGTTCACATCAGAACAATTCATTACATTTGCGAGGGAATGGGGTTTTGAGCATACGACTTCTAGTCCCCTTTACCCTCAATCTAACGGCAGAAAAGACGGTACAGACGGCTAAACGACTGTTACGAAAGGCAAAATCTGACAACAGAGACCCATACTTAGCCTTTCTAGAGTATCGAAACTGCCCACTGGAGTGTGGATACTCTCCCTCTCAACTGCTTATGTCACGACGATTGAGATCTATTATCCCGACGGTAAAATCTCTTCTTAAACCACAGACGGTTAACACAGACATTGTGCAGGACAAGATCAATAAATCGCGCTCCAGCCAAAAACACTACTACGATCAGACTGCTAAATCGCTACCGCCCTTGGCAGACGGACAGGCGATCAGGGTTCAAATGAAAAAAAGATGGGTTCCGGCAAAACTTATTAAAGACAACCATGACAGATCGTACACAGTTCAGACTGAGGACGGTGGTATTTACAGACGAAACAGACGATTTATTATGAGTACTAAAGAGAAATGCCCCGAACTTTCGGAAAACTTTCCAAATTTGCTGCATCAGACAGATTGCGGCAAGTCTCAGTCCAATGAGTCAGCCGAAATATCTCCCTTAATCTCTCCACAAAATATGTCTGCGTCCCACGAAAATCAGCCATACGTAACTAGATACGGGCGCTCTGTGAAACCAACTTCCCGCTTAGTAGAACACGCTTGAATGAAAGCATGTGAGGTTTGTTTACTATTCGTAGTAAATGCCATGCATAGTAAATTCCCGAGTGCCACAGTCCAGACTGTAAACAGCCTCTATAGACTGGCACGCGGGATTAACACGCGGGATTAAATCACCATGCAGCACATGTTTTATATGACGTGTTGATATACCGGACTACATCAAACACATGTTATTTTTATACTGTTTATATAAGTTATCAAATTAAGATTCTTTGATGAAATATGTATCTCTCATAAAAATGTTGTTCAATCTCAAAAGAAGAAAGATGTAATGATATCATGTATGTGGCCAGTCTATGGTCACATGGTCAAGCATGCTGTAATTTGATAGGCACTTCCGCCCAAAGGTGAAGCGCCAGTTCTTAGAATAAACTCACACTGCTAACATCGCTGTTCTCTGTGTTTATTACAATCCTAAACTTAAGTGGATTTAATGCATCCGATTAGCATATCTTTACAACCATGACAGCGCGTTCCATCCTCTTTCTTCTTCCTATTGTTTCCATCAGGACTAAATAAAGCCGGTTTGTGCAGGCGAAATAATCGGGCCGGGGTATCAATGGTACCGCACTATCATCGGTAAAAGCCATAGAGAGTCAAAGATGACACAGCTGTTTTGATTGGCTAAATGAGTTATGGCGAATGTAGGACTAAGTGAACCACTTGGTCAGACTTAGTGAACCATCTATATATATGGTTACTGGTATATAGGGGATATAATATGCATACATTGTTAATCATATCAAAGTGTTTAATTATTAGTATTTTGATATAACAATGTTATATTTATGAAGTGGTTCACCCAGTCCTGCACCCAGTTGTGGCCACAAGTTACTAAGTTGAGGCCTTGATTGATATTATAAGTTGTGGCCAGTTTGTACTTTTTGGCCCCAGTTTCTTATTGTGTTCTTTATGAATTTGCAGAACTATGTTTATGTTGCTATTTTGATTACAATTGTTATGCATACTGTATATGGGGAGCAGGCAGTTAGGGTTATCATGTTGTAGATTTGTCGCTCAATCACCTTCCATATCAGTAAAAATGCCCCCCAAAATGTTATGAAACACGGGAATTTAGTATATTGTAACCTATACAATGTCGCTGTTTGCGAATCGCACTGGCAATGTTGAACAAAATAACACCGGAAGACGACATTGAAAATGTACTTGTTCGCCCGGTTGTTTCGGCCTGGAAAAAGATTAATACAACGGAGATGTTTGCAACAAATGAATAAAAGTAGAGAGATGGGGTAAAGTTGCTTTATGTCTTTAAGTGTTTTATTGTCAAAATAATTCAATTATTTCAAATACTGCCCAAAAGTGATCGCCACCACACAGTTACTTGCCGTAACTTGGTATTTACCTACCTTGTGTCTTCTAGGGAAACGTTTAGCCCTTTAGGCTAGTTGATCCCTTTAGATGACTTCTATGCAAATCTCCACTCCGATCTGATTTTGTTTATCAATGAAAATATTGAAATTCACTCCGGTCTGATTGTTTGCTGATGAAATTAATACACATCACTTAGATCAAAACGTTTGTGTGCCCATAACTTATCCAGTTGTGATTTAAAACTGTTCACGGTACTGCATGTAACAATATTATGTGGAAGGCCGTTCCAAATGGATATAGTACGATGTCCAAAAGAATTTAATCGAATAGACTTGTGAGCTTTAGGCATTGCAAGCTTCAAACAGTGACCTCTTGTTCCACTATTGTCCGCAAAATTGAAAAATACACTTGCATTGATGTCATCAACTTCGTGAATAATTTTGAAAACTTGTATCATATCAAATCTTTTTCTACGGTAGTCCAATGTTGGGAGATTCAGTTCATTCAATCGTTCTTGATAGGAAAGTCCACGAAATTCAGGTATTAGTCTTGTGGCTCTACGTTGCGCATTCTCCAGAACTTGCTTACATTTCTTCGTGTATGGGAAGTACATTAAATTTCCATAGTCCAAGTGGGAACGAACAAGAGACTTGTACAATGTTAGGAACAAGGATTTGTCCATGAAGGTGAATTTCCTTCTAATAAGCCCAATGATTTTGTTTACTTTGTTGACTGTATTATTAATGTGGGTTTAAAAAATTTGGACAGCATTTTTTGGCCAGTCGAGCTACCTGATTCGAGATATTTGGTCCCAAGGGTGATCTCTTGGACTGAGAATCATAAACAATGTCTTTTAGTACTCTATGATACACATAATAAACAAATAATCCAATTTAGGTCGTTTATTTTTACATATATTAAATATCTTATAATTTCATACAATCTTTATCATTCACAAGTTATGAAGGTTAGCAGATTTCGGATTGAGACATATGTATGGAAAAGAGCTCAGATCTACAAGATTTTTTCGATAAAACAACTGTATACGCCGCATGCATGTTCAGAAGGAAATTATCTCCAAGGTGCAATCGCTCAACAAGCACAAACGAGACGCTTATTCGCAATTTTCTTTAATAACTCTGCCAAGAATACTGTTTATATACCGACTCACAGATCTTCGCCAGTACTTTTGAGTATGGGACTACATTTAACTTCCATTTCACCTGTATCGTGATAGATATATTGTTTCTCTTGGGTACACATGTTAAATTGCTAATGCAATAGCGGGATAATGTATTTTAGTCTGGGAAATTTCGGTGAAATTAGCGGGTATTTGGTTCGTTGAGTAACATGTTTTAGGAAATTTGGGTTTGAAATTGCATTTGTTTTCGTTAAAACTGTACATTTTCTTAAAGATTGACACTAACTCTACAAGGAAAGTCCAAAAATGTAGAATTTGGTTAAGATTTGATAAAGTTATGGCTTCTTAAACAGGGTCATGTCGGCAAATATATGGAAATTTAGGCTCAAGTCATCACCCATTACAAAGATAATAAAATAAAAATTAAAAAAAAATTGTAAAAAATTTGGCCAATTATCACAAGTTACAGTTATCACATCATATTCTTACTAAAAATTGATACATCTAAAATTTATTTTAAGTAAATGTGGATTATGCAATATATGGGAAGGCCAATACTGTGTGAATCAAAAATGGCTGAAGGCAGTGGTTAAGCAAAAATTAAAAGATCTATTTATTATTGAATGTTTTTGTGTAACTGAAACATTCAATAAAGCAACTTTTTACAGAATGTTTCAAACAAAATTAGGCATTTAGCCATACATTTTAAATCAACCTACGAAAACTTTACATTTTATAGTTTACTCCATTGACTCCCAAGTGAAACTGGTAGCTGAAATAGAATGCCTAAATGAAAGAGTGTAATAATTTTTATAAAGAACGGAAGAAATATATGAAACCCTACTTATACAGACACCCAAATATTTTCAAACTAGAGAAACTTATGAATACCCGGAATAGAATACAGAAATCTGATGTTTAACCTTACCTAATACTGTTTGTAAAAGCAATTTTATTGAAATCAATATATTAAAATGTATAACATGCCTGTTGACAGATTCAGAATTTGAGCCAGTTTGTTTCAAATTGCTATGATATTTTATTGAATCTTAATTTATTTATTCAGTAATTGGTAATATTAATATTGTGACATTAGAATTTAACCAAATTGATTGCACTGGTAATTTACTATTTATAAAATACATTGTCAAACAGTTGTAATATAAGAAATCAAATCTTATTCTATATATATGCATTTCACTCAATTGCTTTTGTGACATTTATCATATGATATTACCTCATTTATCCATGTTTGTATTGGAATAAGTGAAATGAAGGAAACATGACTTGACTTGGGAATGCTATTTTCATAATGTTTTGAAAGCAGTATAATATGCATCTTAGATAAACAAAGAATATAAGTATCCATCATGTGTTTCCTGTACAGATAGAAAAATCTGACCGAAGGGCAGGCGTGTAAGCCAGAAACAAGGTTTGCCGAGTTACCGGCCACGCAGCCCGAGGGTTGGATTTTTCAATCCGGACAGGAAAAACTTGATTTATATTTTTTTCTTGCACATCTAAAATTATCAATATGTGAAAAAATTTACGTTGAAAACACACTTTTGTACATTTCACCAAAAAAGCGTGTGCAACGTTGTTTACTGACATACTAAAGCACAGTAATTTTAAATATTTATGGTTGTCAGATAGTTCCTCTAAAAATTGTGTTTTGACGATTATTTATTTTCAATTTTAATTAAAAGACTTGCATACTTATATATTTGTGCTTTATTTAAATGGCATACTATCTTTTTAACAAACCTGATACAATAAAAGAAATAAGAAGTGGCTTTGTTGTGCATGACTCATCTTACATGGGGGTGTATGACGGGTTCTTTTGCAGCACAGTGAGTAGTCACATGACCAGAAACACACGTCGGGTATGCAAGAAATAGCCGTCCTTTGGACTGCCTTGTTCCATATTGGGTCACTAATCGTTATATTATACCAAAATGGCATCTTGTTTCAGATTCTGATAAATAAATGAAACAATTCCCATAAATTGATCTATATAAACAGGTTGTCAACGTTTAAGGAGCTAGTCGGTGACTCGATATGGGATATAGAGGACGCAGAAATCCATATTGTTTCTTTTGCCCTGTATATCGGATCACCTTACTAACCCTGTAACTTTGGGAATCCATAACATTCCTGTGACAGTTCCCAATAGTTCAATATAGATAATGAAATGTGTTTAGATTAGTACTGATTGAATTTACTTGTATCATTAACATGTATCTCTTCAGAGGTCTGATAGGCCCAGTCTCATACCGCGGAGAGACACCCCCTCATGGTGCAATGTGGTGGCGGGTTTCAGAGTTGATCACTGCTGTCATGTTTTCATGGATGGGCATTATGTCCTACATGCATTCAGGACATATAATAGTAAGTATAAAATAGTTCAACTTAACAAGGAAACAAAAAGGTTTCTCTTTTTTAGCTCTACTGGCCAAAGGCCAGTACGTAGTATGTGCATCCGTGCATTTGTGTGTTCGTGCGTCTGTAAACAATTGCTTGTGAACACGATACAGTCTTCAGTTTTGATTGTATCTCGATGAAACTTGTACAGTATCTAGATATCCATTAGAGCTGGGTTCCTTTCGAAAACAAGCCAGATCCGCCCATGCATGGCTAGATTATGGCCCTTGATAGTATAAAAAAATGCTATTGTGTAAACAATTGGTTGTGAACACGATACAGTCTTCAGTTTTGATTGTATCTCAGTGAAACTTGTACAGTATCTAGATATCCATTAGAGCTCGGTTCCTTTCGAAAACCAGCCAGATCTGCCCATGCATGCCTAGATTATGGGCCATGAAAGTTTTAAAGAAATGCTTTCTATTTTTAGCCAGGTCTGCATGAGCGAATTCTATTTTTAGCCAAGTTTACATGTACATGTAAATTCAAGTCTAGAGTTAAGGGAGACAATTTGCAAGTCTAGGATTTTGAGAGACAATTTGCTTTTTGCTTCTGCAGTTGATTTTGTGAATTACTCTGCCTTGTTCTTGTTGAAAGCCCAAAGGCCATTATTTAGCTTTAAGTTCTGTAGTTTTCATCTTAACAAAATTGGTTGTGAATGTTTAAGTTATGCACCTGGTGTTATTACTGGCCACACCCAGGGTTCACAGGTTTGGTAAACATAAATCTGGAAAGGTTTGAAAATCTTTTTGTGTGTTGTGCATCCATCTCAGCACAATTGATTGTAGTAAAATTAACACTCTAGTACTCGGGCGATCGTTCGATCGAGTACTCGGGTACTCGATTACTCAGAAAAATTGAATATGTGTAGGGATTATTCTAGAGACCAAAAAGGGGCAGGGGGGGGGGCAAAAAAAGGGCAGGGTACACCAAAATCAGGGCAGGGTAGCATATGTAGCGGCAGCCGGTCGTTAAGAGTGTTTAAGAAATACAACATGTGTTTAGTGTTAAACATATTAAGTGTTATGTCCACATGCTCAATTTAAAACAATGGCAAGAAATCAAAGTAGCAAAACACAACTTGACAAGCAATTGTTGATAATTAAGAATTTTATTCATGTAGATGCATTAATCCTCAAAACATTAATCAAAAGACAATCTATTGACTATCAAATCATCAGCCAGTACCATTCTTTCACACATATTCCCATAATATTCATGCCTGTAGTGTTTTATGTGAAAATGTGGGAAATAATTGTACTGACTGAGACATGTACTAAAAATTATGAAAAACATAGTCTACATTGTTCACATTTTCACAAAGTCCGAAATCGAACGATTATTCCTAGCTATTTTAGATAGATCACGATCTTTTGCACAAGCTTCCGTTTAGAGGAAGGCATCACTAGAACTTAATATCGTATTACGTACAAGTAGTGTTATCTATCAGACTTAAATCCAATATATGGGACAGTAATTCACATTTTCTTACCTTTTCCTTACCTTTCCTCAACTCCATTTTCGTCTTTTAGCGAGTTCAAGTAATTTAAAAACATTAAAAAGTAGCCGAGGTAATTCGGTCTAATTATCGTTATTTAACCTCATTATAAATCTATTTCATCTCTCCCCAGCTCTATCATTAAATACCACTTCGATAATTACTTTCCTAACTTCTTAATTCTGTCTACGGCATCAAACAATATATGCCGACATGTTGTTCACACTTATACCGCTATACGCTATTAGTACAGCATTAACACCGGGAACCACGCTTAAAGCATATAGCGTGCTGTGTGTATCGATTTTTTACACGCGCTAGTTGTAAACAAGCCAGTGACAGACACATGCTGTGCATAATTGCTGATTATCGAGTGTCAATCAAGGCAGTTGATGGGATTAAAACAGCGTGGCGCTAATTAGGTTGAATAGGGGCAGCGTGGGGGACCGGAAATAGGGCAGGGCGGAGCGCCCCGCTATTCCGCTCTAGAATAATCCCTAATGTGTTGGCAAAGACAAGATTGTGTATACATGTATCGTTAATGACGTATATTGTGCATTGGTCGTATTATTGGTCATTTTCACCTTTAAAGTAAACTTTCATTACGTAATTTAACAAAAACTGATATAAAAAGAAAACAAATGTTGTTTCAGGCTTTTAATTGGTCTTATTCGTTTCATTTTATACAAGTATGCACTGCAGAACTGAACAACAATCAGAATTACAATTAACGAAAATTAATAGCATACATAAAAATAGTGAATGAAATTCAATACGAAGTTCAGTTGTTTACTCTACAATTATTTTTTTTTAAATGATAGTTTTTCGTACTGTGTAAATGTTGTTTACCTCATTAATATTTATAATTCTTGATTTAAAATATCAACCAATCATAAGATAATCATTGCAAAAATAGTTAAAATACGCCCATTAAGAAATCAATTCTCGTAATGGTCGATACTCTTTCGCTCGTAAGTTTCCGTTGTTTGGTGAAAGGTCTCTAATTGGTATACAATAGAATTGTGTAGGTGAAAGTACCGCTATCAAAACTTTACTAATTGACATCAGTGCTAATTTGAAATAGGGGTCCTTTGTTGACAGTTTGCAACTATCACAACAACTGTCAACTAATTGATTGAGATCAATTGTGTAAACAGAGGGGTTTAGAGGGACCGTAAATTGTCCTCTTGGCAACTACCCAGATCTGGGGTGGTATTCAATATGTAACTTAAGTCAATCTTATGGTCATACATGATTGACTTCATTCACTGTATTGGTCAGTTATGAATAACAAGCACTCTGATTAGCTACATCGTTCTTAGATCCAGTTAACCCTTTACCGCATGTATACGAGATAGGCCGACATAGCTCATTACCAGATGTATACGCATTTGGCCGACCGTATCCATTACTGGATGTAAACGTATGGCCCGCATATTTCAATAGGGTCATTTCAATATTTCAATTTTGCATCTTTCTTTTTGTAAACAATATCCCGGATGTTTATAAAATTAAAGTTTAACCTTTTGTGTCTTGATTTTCCCTTGAAAATATCGTCTGCTAAATTGAGAAGGTGTTTATACTCCCAATCGCAGGTGTGATATCCCATTGTGACGTAATAAGACCACGAGCTAAGTACTGTATGGAATTTCCCCCAAATTCATTGATGCGTAAATCATTAAATATATTACGTCAGTTCAGTTTACAATTAAAATCAATTGAGATTATATTTACTTAAAGGTAATATTTTGTTTACAAACAAAAGAAACAATTAGTAAATGAGAAAATGATGGGTAAATTTTCTGTGAAGCTTATATAATGTCCATCATAGTTTTGGCTGTAAAATAGGTCATGTGCAAGCGTTTTGTTTGATCTAGATCTTTTTATTCATACCGGAAAATCATTTATCGGCTTTCTTTTTTTGTAAACAATTTTATGAGGGGGTAATAAAGTTAAACAGACACCTTGGACTGGATCTCTCAGCCGGATGACACCGGATATTCCTGGCATATTTCTGTGTATTAATACACAAGAACATAAATTGTCGGCTTTTTATTCCAGATGGGTCTTTTTTATGATAGGGGTAATAAAAATTAGATCGATCCCAGCATTTTATTACCCTTTGATTTAATGCAATTATGACATTTCAAAGAAATGTTACAAATCCATCTTGAAAATACATTCACAGCTGAAATAAAATAATTTAATATTTCATCATTGACACCATTTATTAGATAATTTAATTATCTATAAAAAATGAATTCACATAAAAAAGATTTGGACACAATTATTTGGAGTAACATTGATTTTAAGGTCATACTGCTGTATTCATTTTCTCATTTTCAAATATCCAGAAAAGTACCTATGCAGATAAGGACTGCTTATCAGTAAGATGGCTATTGACTGGGAGGTGTAATCTGGCCACTTGTCTATGTGCTAAAGGGTTAAGACCAATATAAAATAACAGCCCTTATATTTTGTCTGTAAATCGTGTATTTGGTAGTGATGGGCCGATTAGCGGGTATAATCGATTAACGGCTAGAAAAGCCCAACCGATTCTGATAATCGATTGTGTTTTCTCCGAGTCGATAGCAGGTACGAATACTCACCGGTACGAACGAAGATTTCCGAATGGGAAATAAATCTGAAAGCGCGCAAAATGGCCGCTCTAGCAGACGGCAATAGAGAGTCGGAGATATTTAATTTGCCATTGACGAAGGACAATTTGAATATGAACATCGCCATTTGTCGTCTTTGTAAAAGACTAACAAAAACACCGGTTAATTAAATCTTTTGAAATTTCCCGTCCAGTATTTTAATGTCAGGCTTCAGCATTATATTTTGGAACTCAAGAGCTGTGTTTGTGTAATCATCATTAATGTTTTGCTAATATATTGTCCCCACTTTAATAGAAAGAACACGTGCCTGTCCGAAAGTTTAAAGTATCCGAAATATCAGACATGATTAATGCTTAACGGTTATAACCGAAGTATGCTGGCAAATGGTCAGCCAATGAAGCGTTAGTATTTCGTTGCAGTTATCCAATGAAAATTGATTTAACATCGTACAGTTAGGCACCACTGTCAATATGGCGGCGCCCATAGCGTCAAAAATTAAGTTCGAAAGAATTAGCAAAACTTTGATAGATTTTCGTATTTTATAACGGTATGTCCGATTGAATCTATCTGTCGACAAGGGACAAAAATGCTGTGACATTTCTATATCCATTATTATGTAATATCAGTGGAAAGAACTTTTTTTTTATGCAACTTGATTTTTTCAGTGACATTCAATGTACATGTTAAAGTGTAAAACAGTTTTTTGTGTGAATAATGCTGTTGTTTGTACTAAATATCTAGAAAAAAAATATTATAAATAAGTTGTAAACTGTCTTTGTGTTTAAATTTGTTGTTTGTTTTAAACGGGATGTTTTTTCATAAATAAAAAGTATCAAACTTGAGCTGTAATGGTGTAAAAAGAGCATGTATATAAAGCAGAAATAATACTATAATACCAGTCAGTTCTCACAAATGCCAGCTATATATACACCTGATTGTAATTTAAGTTCTTTACTTTTTCAAAAGATCATTAGAATTTAAGTAAAACAGTCACATTTAAGACATAAATATCTGAATAGAAAATTATGAAAATAAATAACAATTAACCGATTATTTTTCCGATATATCGCATCGGTTTGCTAACCGATTCCAACCGATAATCGGTTGCAGTTCTCCAACCGATATCCCATCACTAGTATTTGGTGATTTTTATAAAAAAAAAATCGAGTACTCGAGTAGTGATTTGGTACTTGAGTACTTGGACGTTCAAGACTCGGGTACTCGTTGCCATCCCTAATTTTTTCACAAGACCTAGGTCCCAAGCTCAAATACAAAAGTCAGAGTTACTGTTTTGAGTAACTGGCAATGAAGACACATAAATCTTGGTTGAATTTATTGTTTAATACATTTAAGTTTGTCTCTGAAATGCCATCCGTGTTGCTGTTTAGCGTTTAAGAAGGACTCTGAACTGTAAAATGTGTCATTTTTGGCCAGAGAGCTTTGCCCCCCTTGTTCCCACACAGCTTCCCCTTAAAGACAAGGGGGCTTGCACCCCCCAGAACCCGACCTATTTTCAGCTCACTTTATGTTCTGTCTATGTCAGTCTTCCCGAAATGTGCCGGTCCGCCGGACATGTTGGGCAAAATTTGTACGGGTCCGGCAGGTCTTCCAAAAATGACGGTCCGGATGACCGACATATTTTGAGACGACTTAATAGCGAAAAAGTACATGAAAGCGAAATGTCTCTAAAACTGTTGCTGATTATTTGCCTTAGCAGTATTAAGTCGATCCCATACTGATATTGACGTCACACAACATCGCCAAAAGTCGGCCATTTCCGAAATGCAATCATGATGTGCCAGGATAAACAAGCATAATACAATTCATCAGTAACGGCATTTTATTATGCCCCAATTCGAAGAAGAGGGCTATATTGCTTTGCACATGTCGGATGGTCCATCTCTAGACCAAAGCTTGTCCGAGTGATAACTCAAACTTGACATGAAGGTTGGGCCTGACCAGTAGATGACCCCTATTGATTTTAGGGCTCATCGGGTCAAAGGTCAAGCTCACAGTGACCTTGAATGATAAAAGGTTGTCCGAGTGATAACTGAACAATGCCTGCACCCATGGCCCTCTTACTTAACTTGACTTGGAGGTTGGGCCTGACCAGAAGATGACCCCTATTGTTGTTTTTTTTGGGGGGGGGGCATCACGCCAAAGGTCAAGGTCACAGTGACCTTGAATGGTAAAAGGTTGTCTGAGTGATAACTCAACGATGCCTCCACCCATGGCACTCAAACTTGACTTTGAGGTTGGGTCTGACTAAAAGATGGCCTCTATTGATTTTAGGGGTTATTGGGCCAAAGATCAAGGTCACAGTGACCTTGAATGATAAAGGTCCGAGTGATAACTCAACAATGCCTGCACCCATGGCCCTAAAACTTGACTTGGAGGTTGGGCCTGACCAGTAGATGACCCATATCAATTTTAGGGGTCAAGGTCACAGTCACCTTGAAAGCAAACTTGACAATTCCTGGACCTATGGTCATCAAACTTGACATGAAGGTTGGGCCTGACCAGTAGATGACCCCTATTGACTTTGGGGGTCATTGGGCCATAGGTCAAGGTCACAGTAACCTTTAACGCAAAAAAGTTATCAAATCTTCTCCAAGTGATATCTTGACAATGCCTGAACCTATGATCATTAAACTTGACATGGAAGTGGGGCCTGACCAGTTGATGACCTACATTGATTTTAGGAGTCAAAGGTCAAGGTCACAGTGACTTTGAATGCGAATGTTGTTCGAGTGATAACTCGACAATGCCTGCACCTATGGCCCTCAAATTTGACTTGGGGTTACATCTAACCTGTAGTTGACCCCTTATGATTTTAGGGGTTATCAGGTCAAAGGTCAAGGTTACAGTGACCTTGAATGAAAAAAGCTTGTCTGTGAAATAACTTGACAATGCTTGCACCCATGGCCCTCAAACTTGACATTTAGGTTTTGGTAACCAGCTGATGACTCCTATGGATTTTGTGGTCATAGAGTCAAAGGTCATGGTCATAACACACTCTATCCTCACATTTTGAATGGTCATAATCTTAAAACTGCCTCAATGGCATCCAATGTCAGTGACAAATCAGCTGTCATTTCGGTCCATGCATATTTCATTCAATTGTCCATATCATCCTGACAACATGGCGCTCAGGGGGGGGCATAATGTTTGACAAACATCTCTTGTTCGTCTACAGTCAAAATGGCAGCGGTTGGTGGAATGACCGGGAGACCGAAAGCACATAAATGGCAGTGGTGTTTAAATAATTTTCGCGAGACTTAGTGTGTTTATTAGTTCGACTATTCGAAGAATAGGTGGGCTATACTACTTGCCCCAGCATCGGCGTCGGCGTCCGGTTAAAGTTTTAGGGCAAGTTCGGATTTTCACTTAAAAAGTCCAATACTCTACATTCAATTGACTTAATACTTCATGCAGGGCCATCACATGATGGGGTTAGATAACTCCATATCATTCTTTACACAGATTATGGCCCCTGATTGACTTTGGAACTTAGGTTAAAGTTTTAGGGCAAGTTGGAATATTTATTAAGAACTTCTATATCCTTTGTTCAATTGACTTAATACTTCACACAGTTGTTCAGGACCATCACACAATGAGGTTACATAACCCCATATTATCCTAAATACAAGTTATGGCCCCTGATTGACTTAGATTAAAGTTTTAGGGCAGGTTAAAGTTTTAGGACAAGTTGGAATTTTCACTTAAAACTCCAATACCATTCATTCAATTGACATAATACTTCACACAGATGTTCAGAGCCATCACATAATGAGGTTAAATAACTCCATATTATCTTTTATACAAATTATGGCCCCTGATTGACTAAGGAACTTAGGTTAAAGTTTTAGGGCAGGTTGGGATATTGTTTAATAACTTCTATACCCTTCATTCAATTGACTTAATACTTCACACAATTGTTCAGGACCATCACCAATGAGGTTACTTAACTCCATATCCTTAATACAAGATATGGCCCCTGATTGACTAAGGTTAAAGTTTTAGGCAAGTAAAAGTTAAGGGCAAGTTGGGATTTTAATAAAAAAACTTCTATACCGTTCATTAAATGCACTTAATAGAATTCAAAATTATTTACGACCATCTTACAACAAGAAACATAACTCAGTTTTAAACCTAAATACTAATTATGGCCCTTGAATTTTTTATATTTTTATGCCCCCGAAGGTGGGCATATTAAAATCACACCGTCCGTCCGTCCGGCTCTGTAACTTTACCTTGTATGGACAGATTTTAAAATAACTTGCCACATGTGTTCCACATACCAAGACGACGTGTGGCATGCAAGACTCGTGTCCCTACCTCAAAGGTCAAGGTCACACTTAGTGTTTATTCACAATGGAGTGCTGCATATAAGGACATAGAGTATAGGTTGTCGTGTCCGGGCTGTAACTTTCTCTTGTATGGACAGATTTTAAAATAACTTGCCACATGTGTACCACATACCAAGACGACGTGTTGCGTGCAAGACCCGTGTCCCTACCTCAAAGGTCAAGGTCACACTTAGTGTTTATTCACAATGTAGTGCTGCATACAAGGACATAGAGTACAGGTTGTCGTGTCCGGGCTGTAACTTTCCCTTGTATGGACAGATTTTAAAATAACTTGCCACATGTGTTCCACATACCAAGACGACGTGTCGCGTGCAAGACCCGTGTCCCTACCTCAAAGGTCAAGGTCACACTTAGTGTTTATTCACAATGGAGTGCTGCATATAAGGACATAGAGTATAGGTTGTCGTGTCCGGGCTGTAACTTTCTCTTGTATGGACAGATTTTGAAATAACTTGCTACATGTGTTCCACATACCAAGACGACGTGTCGCGTGCAAGACCCGTGTCCCTACCTCAAAGGTCAAGGTCACACTTAGTGTTTATTTACAATGGAGTGCTGCATATAAGGACATAGAGTATATAGGTTGTCGTGTCCGGGCTGTAACTTTCCCTTGTATGGACAGATTTTAAAATAACTTGCCAAATGTGTTCCACATACCAAGACGACGTGTGGCGTGCAAAACCCGTGTCCCTACCTCAAAGATCAAGGTCACACTTAGAGTTTATTTACAATGGAGTGCTGCATATAACGACATAGAGTATAGGTTGTCGTGTCCGGGCTGTAACTTTCCCTTGTATGGACAGATTTTAAAATAACTTGCCACATGTGTTCCACATACCAAGACGACGTGTCGCCTGCAAGATCTGTGTCCCTACCTCAAAGGTCAAGGTCACACTTAGTGTTTATTCACAATGGAGTGCTGCATATAAGGACATAGAGTATAGGTTGTCGTGTCCGGGCTGTAACTTTCCCTTGTATGGACAGATTTTAAAATAACTTGCCACATTTGTTCCACATACCAAGACGACGTGTCGTGTGCAAGACCCGTGTCCCTGCCTCAAAGGTCAAGGTCACACATAGTGTTTATTCACAATGGAGTGCTGCATATAAGGACATAGAGTGTTGGTTGTCGTGTCCGGGCTGTAACTTTCCCTTGTATGGACAGATTTTAAAAAAACTTGACACATGTGTTCTACATACCAAGACGACGTGTCGCGTGCAAGACCCGTGTCCCTACCTCAAAGGTCAAGGTCACACTTAGTGTTTATTCACAATGGAGTGCTGCATATAAGGACATAGAGTATAGGTTGTCGTGTCAGGGCTGTTACTTTCCCTTGTATGGACAGATTTTAAAATCACTTGCTACATGTGTTCCACATACGAAGACAACGTCCGTGTGCAAGACCCATGTCCCTACCTCTAAGGTGAAAGATACACTAAGTGTTTATTCACAAGGGAATTCTGAATATAAGGACATAACAGTGTAGGTTGTCAAGTATGGGTGGTATTTTTTTATGTTTAGAGGCAATTTAAAATTACTTGCCATATGTATTTGACACATAAAGGCAAGATCAACTTTTCATGTACTGACCTTGTTCGTAGGTCAATGTCACATTCGGGGGCATTCGTCACATACTGTGACAGCTCTTGTTTTATATATTTTTTTAATTTCCTTTGAAAGGCATATTTGTATATTCTTAAGCACATTTTCATAATGGGTAATCAAGTTATTTGAATGACTTGCGTTATTGTTTGGGCTGGCTGGTGGGAGGGCAGCATCAAAGTCACCTTATGTATCGAATAATTTTAGTTATAGGTTTGACATAAAGAGACCAAACTTGGTATTATTACATCGTTATTGTATTCTAAGTCAAAGTGGCGTAGTCGAGCGCGCTGTCTTACGACGGCTCTTGTTTTTACTAAAAGACAGGTCCATGTAGTGTTTGTATGTTTGTTTGTTTTTGTGAATTTAATCAGGAATTATTAAAACCAGTTGACATTCATTTTTTTTTACCCTTTTTGTATACTATGTAATGACATTTGTTCGGACTGGCAAATATTTTTTCGGACAGGCAGGCAGAATTTTTACTATTTTGGGAAGACTGCTATGTCAAGTGTCCGGTGTTCTGTGTCCGCAAGTGCTTTAAACAACATCTCTTCCTTAACTGCTTCCAATTTTGATGAAACTTCACAGGGATGTTCAAGTTTGTTTAAATTATGCCCCTTGGAACAAAACTGGCCACACCTTTGGCCAACTTCCTGTTTTTCTTTAAAAAAACATTTTGAAATAAACGACTGAGTGGAATTTATTGAAACTTCACAGAAAGCTTCACTTGATGACCTTCTAAGGCTTGAAAATATAATTTCAGCAGTTTTCCAAACAATTGACATATTGTTAAGTTGAGCTTTTTGGTAAGTAATGATCTTAGAATGAAGGTTTTTGGTATGTAGTGTTCTTAGACTATTCCTTTGACAATATCAAATAATCTTGACTCCCCGCTATGTTGCTGAGCCAACTAATGACCTATCTGATGTCAATTGGGCATACTACCAAACAAATGTTTATAGGCAGTTTGTTTTTTTCTTCACATCTTAGGTGAGCAATGATTGGTAGTAGCGCCTATCATATTTTTTTGACCAACGGCTGTCGAGTCTTGTTTTCATTCTACCTGGTCAACTTTTAGGATATGAAACATTTTAGATTGAATTTGTGGTAGTGGGATTTAATTTCTTTGATATGATCCGTAAACAACTATTATGATCCAAGAAGAGGAGGTAAATTGCTTTGCGTATGTCAGTCTGTCTGTGGGTAGACCAATGAATTGAAATTAGACGCTATCTTCTTTTGTTGACATTTACACTCTCTCTACCTTAGCGGCCAATCAGTGGACCGCAGAATTACTATTTCTGCGTTACTCCAAAGTGTAAACACTGAGGAAACCTCCTACTGTATATTATTGCGTTTAAATTATTTGAGTACTTTTCTCTCATTGTGTTGTTTCAAAAAATTTGAGACTCACTCACACATAAGACGACTGGTTATCCTTTATAGGTGCACAATTTTGGTTGATGTCCATTTTTAGCTCGACTATTCGAAGAATAGGTGGGCTATACTACTCGCCCCAGCGTCCGGTTAAAGTTTTAGGGCAAGTTGGGATATCGCTTATAAGTCCAATACCCTTCATTCAATTGACTTAATACTTCACACAGTTGTTCAGGGCCATCACATGATGAGGTTAGATAACTCCATATTATTCTTTACACAGATTATGGCCCCTGATTGACTATGAAACTTGGGTTAAAGTTTTAGGGCAGGTTGGGATATTTATTAATAACTTCTTTACCCTTTGTTCAAATGACTTAATACTTCACACAGTTGTACAGGACCATCACACAATTAGGTTACATAACTCCATATTATCCTTAATACAAGTTATGGCCCCTGATGGACTTAGGTTAAAGTTTTAGAGCAGGTTAAAGTTTTAGGGCAAGTTGGGATTTTCACTTTATAGTGTTAGGAATCGGTTCCAATTTTACTATCGATAATCGGTTCCACTCAAGTAACCGATTATCGATAGTACAATCGTTTTTTTAAAATACTAGATAAAACCTAAAGTGAAGTTTTATTCATGCACATTATTAAACTCTTAATCATTATAAGCATATACGTTATGTCTATGATTGAAGTTATTAAGTGTTATATAAAAAATAGTTCATTTTTACTTGCTCATTGTGGCTTTCATCAGCCGTTTTGTTAAAGATAACATCTGAACACTTACAAATATTTTTTTCAATTTTTTTTTTCGATGATCGATTATAAGAAAATACAATCGATTGTTGCCGATTTCAGGCCCAACCAATCGATTTTCGATTATAATCGATCATCGGAACATCACTACTTATAAGTCCAATACCCTTCATTCAATTGACTTAATACTTCACACAGTTGTTCAGGGCCATCACATGATGAGGTTAGATAACTCCATATTATTCTTGACACAGATAATGGCCCCTGATTGACTATGGAACTTAGGTTAAAGTTTAAGGGCAGGTTAGGTTTTATTAATAACTTTTATACCCTTTGTTCAATTGACTAAATACTTCGCACAGTTGTTCAGGACCATCACACAATAAGGTTACATAACTCCATATTATTTTTAATACAAGTTATGGCCCCTGATTGACTTCGGTT
This sequence comes from Mya arenaria, assembly GCF_026914265.1. NCBI lineage: Eukaryota > Metazoa > Mollusca > Bivalvia > Myida > Myidae > Mya > Mya arenaria. The sequence continues at coordinate 45,652,493 of NC_069127.1, forward strand.
AAAGTTTGAGGGCAGGTTAAAGTTTTAGGACAAGTTGGGATTTTCACTTAAAACTCCAATACCCTTCATTCAATTGACTTAATACTTCACACAGTTCAGAGCCATCACATAATGAGGTTAGATAACTCCATATTATCTTTTATACAAATTTACAACAAGAAACATAACTCCATTTTAACCCTAAATACAAATTATGTCCCTTGAATATATATATTTTTTTAATTTCTTTTGACATTTTTACATTCTTAACCATATTTTTACCAAGGGAAAACTAGGAGGGCTATACTAAACTATTTTTTTATTATATTTTTTTTGAAATTTTATTTTAATTTCTTTTGAAAGGCATATTTATATATTCTTTACCTCATTTTCATAATGGGAAATAAAGTTATTTGAATGACTTGCATCATTTTTCCGGTGGTAGGAGGGCAGCATCAAAGTCACCTTTTGTATTGAATAATTTTAGTTAGGTTCGACATAAATAGACCAAACGTGGTAATATTACATTGTTATTGTATTCACTTCTAAGTCAAAGCGGCGAAGTCGAGAGAGCTGTCTTATGACAGCTCTTGTTATTTTAGTTTTAATGCATTATTATATTTAACTCATTTGTCTTTCAGTTCCAGTATCTTTAAATAGTGTTACCGTAACTGACTTTTGTTAACCTTTTTGACATATTTTTTACCCCCAGTTTTTTTATGCCCCCGAAGGTGGGCATATTAAAATCGCTCCGTCCGTCCGGCTCTGTAGCTTTCCCTTGTATATACAGATTTTAAAATAACTTGCCGCAAGTGTTCCACATACCAAGACGACGTGTCGCGTGCAAGACCCGTGTCCCCACTCAAAGGTCAAGGTCACACTTAGTGTTTATTCACAATGGAGTGCTGCATATAAGGACATAGAGTATAGGTTGTCGTGTCCGGGCTGTAACTTTCTCTTGTATGGAAAGATTTTAAAATAACTTGCCACATGTGTTCCACATACCAAGACAACGTGTCGCGTGCAAGACCCGTGTCCCTACCTCAAAGGTCAAGGTCACACTTAGTGTTTATTCACAATGGAGTACTGCATATAAGGACATAGAGTATAGGTTGTCGTGTCCGGGCTGTAACTTTCCCTTGTATGGACAGATTTTAAAATAACTTGCCACATGTGTTCCACATACCAAGACGACGTGTCGCGTGCAAGACCCATGTCCCTACCTCAAAGGTCAAGGTCACACTTAGTGTTTATTCACAATGTAGTGCTGCATATAAGGACATAGAGTATAGGTTGTCGTGTCCGGGCTGTAACTTTCTCTTGTATGGACAGATTTTAAAATAACTTGCCACATTTGTTCCACATACCAAGACGACGTGTCACGTGCAAGACCCATGTCCCTGCCTCAAAGGTCAAGGTCATACTTAGTGTTTATTCACAATGGAGTGCTGCATATAAGGACATAGAGTGTTGGTTGTCGTGTCCGGGCTGTAACTTTCTCTTGTATGGACAGATTTAAAATAACTTGCCACATGTATTCCACATACCAAGACGACGTGTCGCGTGCAAGACCCATGTCCCTACCTCAAAGGTCAAGGTCACACTTAGTGTTTATTATCTTCCGCCTATGAAATAGGGAGGGGGATATTGAAATGGCGTTGTCCGTCCTTACTTCCGTCTTTCCTTCCGTCCGTCCTTCCTTCCGTCCGTCACCTGTGTTTTTAGTAACTAGCCGGTATAATTTCATGAAACTTAAAATAAATATGAACCACTATACTGGAATGATGCCTGTCCCCCCAAAAAAATTGATTGGTCAATTGACCTTGGAGTTATTGCCCTTGATTTTTTGAAAAATGCACATTCACAGCCATTTCTCAGTCACTAGCTGGCAGAATTTCATGAAACTGAAAATAAATATGAACAAGAGATGTTTGTCAAACATTATGCCCCCCCCCCCCCCCGAGCGCCATGTCGTCAGGATTATATGGACAATTGAATGAAATATGCATGGACCAAAATGACAGCTGATTTGTCGCTGACATTGGATGCCGTTGAGGCAGTTTTAAGATTATGACCATTCGAAGATTGAGGATAGAGTGTGTTTTGACCATGACCTTTGACTCTATGACCTCAAAAACCATAGGAGTCATCAGCTGGTCACCAAAAATCTAAATGTTAAGTTTGAACAAGGTTCGCACGATCTTAAAAAGTCCTGAATTCTAAAGGGTTGGCCTTAAAAAGACCTTAAAGTCGATTAAAAGCCAGAAAGGCCTTAAAAACACCTTATATTAGGTGCAAATGGCCTTAAAAAGATTTTATTGGCCTTAAAAATGATTTAAGTCGGAAGAAAAATGTTTATGAACTACTCTCTGTTCGTCAATGAAGATACTAAGTAGCCATGTTGTGATTAAGTTGCCCATAGTTAAAGTGACCGTCGTAAGTAATGACGTAATGCATTGGAGCGAAGTAGCCAATCAGCGGGCTGCTTACATCTCGTTATCGGATGCTAAAAGCACATTGCTGAAAAATAGAAATTTAAGTCGCGGTTTCTTCGGAACAAAACAAGCATGCCTGGAAAATGTGTATTTAACGTGAAATGGATACAAACATACCCATGGATAAGAGAAGTTAAGGACTGCAAATTTAAAGCCAATTGCGTTTTATGCCGAAAAGAGATCGATCTTTGCAAAATGGGCGAACTCGCAGTGAAATCGCACGCAAAAAGTATCCGACATAAAAATCTTGAGCAGCCGAAAACGCAGAACACGGTAAGCACCTTTTTCACCATTTCTCCAAAACCAAAGACCATGTCATCGACAGAAAAGCCTTCGGAAGCAGCTAGTGGGGATATAGATGACTTGATAATACCCCACCCACCGGCACCAGCACCAGAGATTCCGATTCCGCGCACTGCTCTTTCTAGCTTTGTACAAACAAACGATGTGTTAAAAGCAGAAATATTGTGGACAATGCAGTCGATAACTACACATAATTCTTATAAATCAAATGAAAACATATCAAAATTGTTCAAATTGATGTTTCCAGACAGTCAAATCGCCAACAGATTTGCTTGTGGAGAGAGAAAAACTGCCTACCTTTGTTGCTTCGGCATTGCCGAACATGTGAAAAGTATATTATTAAAAGAAATAAGTGGTTACTTTGTAGTTTTATTTGACGAGAGTCTAAATAAGAAATCCCAAGCTAAACAAATGGATATACGTGTAAGATATTGGGGAACCAATGGCCTAGTTCACACCAGATACCTGGGATCCCAGTTTCTGGGACATGCGACTGCTGAGGACATGCTTCAACACTTCCAGAAAGGGATTGGGGATTTAGAGAAGCAGACAAAAAACATGTTGCAAATATCAATGGATGGACCAAATGTTAATTGGAAGTTTTTGGATATGATAACAACAAAGATTGAGCAGGACTTTTCAGTAAGTTTGATCAACATCGGGTCATGTGGACTTCATATTGTACATAATGCATTTAAAACAGGGTGTCAGGCTACCACCTGGGATGTCTCATCTGTACTCTCAAGCATGTATTACTTATTCAAGGACAGTCCTGCTAGGAAAGAGGATTATCAGAAAAGCAGTGGGTCTACTAGAATGCCAATGAAGTTTGTAACCCATAGGTGGATGGAAAATGTTCCTGTTGTTGACAGAGCTATTGAGGTGTGGGGAAATATTGGACAATTTGTGAAGGATGTTGAAAAAAAGAAGATTGCAAAACCAACATGCAAGTCATTTGAAATTGTGTCAGCTGCACTGAAAGACAAGCTTATCCGAGCAAAGTTTGAATTTTTTAGATGTGTAGCCATGCACTTACAAGCCTTCCTTGGTAATTTTCAAACAGAAAAAACCCATGGTGCCCTTCCTTTACAGTGAACTCCTGAGTATAATAAGAGGACTGATGGAAAGAGTGATCAAGCCAGGTGTTCTTTCTGACACATCAGAAGTAAGACTTCTCAAAATTGACCTTGAAGACAGCTCTGTTCTGATTGAACACACAAAGGTTGACATTGGGTTCTCGGCAGAAAAGGCTTTGAAGGAGACTGTCAAGGAGAACAAGCTCAGTGAGAGACAGGTTATGGAGTTTAAAGTTCAGTGTAGAAGCTTTGTTCTGAAAGTGCTGAAAAAACTTCTTGAAAAGTGCCCAGCAACATATTCATTAGTGCAACATCTGGCCTGTCTTGATCCAAGAAAAATGTCTGAAAGTAAAACTAGATGCAAAGAGAAGCTGAAAAAAGTGCTGACATATCTTGTGGCCCATAAAAGAATCAACGAGAGAGACTGTGATGAATGTATCAAAGAGTACTGTGACTGCATTGACAATTTCCCATCCTTTGGGTCTGCAAAATTCACAGAGTTCAATCCAAACAAAGACAGATTAGATGAGTTTTACTCAACTTTTATGTCTTGGACTGCATACAGCAAAGTATTTGATGTTGTAAAAATGCTGCTCACACTGTCACACGGGCAAGCTTCAGTGGAGAGGGGTTTCTCTGTCAACAAAGAGGTGGAGGTAGAAAATCTCAAAGAATACTCACTTGTGTCTCAAAGACTTGTTTGCGATTATGTAAACAGTGTTGGTGGTATTCTAAATGTGCCAATTACAAAAGAGCTGATGACTAGTGCATCTCAGTCCAGAAATAGATATGAAGTATATTTAGCAAAAGAAAGAGACAAGAAAAAAACAGACACTCAAAAACGGAAAAGAGAGGAACTGTCACAGGAAATTGAAGAACTGAAAAGGCAGTGCAAACAGGCAAAATTAGACATTGACAGCCTGACAAAGTCAGCTGATAGCTATTCCATGAAGGCAGAAAAAGAGAGCAACTTATCATTTATTGCGCATTCAAACAGTTTGAGACAAAAGGCAAAGGACAAAATGTCGTTCAGTGACAAGATAAGTAAGAAATTAGATGAGAAGGTCCAACAGCTTAAAGAATGTTGAGTCTGCATTGCTGAACTAAGCCAGTTATAAAAATTACAAGGTAAGGTTGTTGAGATTATAGGACCTTATAATGAGGGGTTTGGGCCTTATTTAGTCCTTAAAAAGTCCTTAAATATTTTGGTGAAACTTCTGTATGAACCATGTTGAAGGCCATGGGTGCAGGCATTGACAAGTTATCACACAGACAAGCTTTTTTCGTTCAAGGTCACTGTAACCTTTACCTTTGACCCAATGACCCCTAAAAGCATAAGGGGTCATCTACAGGTCAGACACAACTCCAAGTCAAGTTTGAGGGCCATGGGTGCAGGCATTGTCCAATTATCCCTTGAAACATTTTCACATTCAAGGTCACTGTGAACCTGACCTATGACCCAATGACTCCTAAAATCAATAAGGGTCATCTCCTGGTCAGGCCCAACTTACATGTCAAGTTTGATTATCATAGATTGAGATATCACTGGGAGAAGATTAGTTAACTTTTTGCGTTAAAGGTGACTGTGACCTTGACCTTGGCCTGATGACCCCCAAAGTCAAGAGGGGTCATCTACTGGTCAGGCCCAACCTTCATGTCAAGTTTGATGACCAAAGGTCCAGGAATTGTCGAATTTGCTTTCAAGGTCACTGTGACATTGACCTTTGACCCCTTAAATCAATAGGGGTCATCTACTGGTCAGGCCCAACCTCCAAGTCTAGTTTGAGGGCCATGTGCGCAGGCATTGTTAAGTTATCACTCGGGCAACCTTTTATCGTTCAAAGTCACTGTGACCTTGACCTTTGGCCCAATGACCCCTAAAATCAAAAGAAGCCATCTACTGGTCAGTCCCAACCTCCAGGTCAAGTTTGATCGCTATGGGTGCAGGCATTGTCGAGTTATCACTCGGACAACTTTTTACCATTCAAGGTCACTGTGACCTTGACCTTTGGCCTGATAACCCCCCCAAAAAATATGGGCCATTTACTGGTTAGGCCCAACCTCAAAGTCAAGTTTGAGGGCCATGGGTGTAGGCATTGTGGAGTAATCACTCGGACAACCTTTTACCATTCAAGGTCACTGTGACCTTGACCTTTGGCCCAATGACCCCCCCCCTCCCAAAAATAGGGGTCATCTACTGGTCAGGCCCAATCTGAAAGTCCAGTTTAAGGGCCACGGGTGCAGGCATTGTCGAGTTATCACATGGACAACCTTTTACCATTCAAGGTCACTGTGACCTTGACCTTTGGTCCGATGACCCCAAAAAACAAGAGGGGTCATCTACTGGTTAGGCCCAACCTCCAAGTCAACTATGAGGACCATGGGTGCAGGCATTGTCGAATTATCACTCGGACAATCTTTTACCATTCAAGGTCACTGTGACCTTGATCTTTGACCCGATGAGCCCCAAAAACAATAGGGTTCAGCTACTGGTCAGGCCCAACCTGCAAGTCAAGAATGAGGGCCATGGGTGCAGGCATTGTTGTTTTATCACTCGGACAACCTTTTACCATTCAAGGTCACTGTGTCCTTGACCTTTGGCGTATGACCCCCATAAACAATAGGGGTCATCTCCTGGTCAGGCCGAACTTCCATATCAAGTTTGATGACCATAGGTCTAGGCATTGTTGAGTTATCACCCGGACAAGCTTTAAAATTATTTTACCATTAAAGGTCACTGTGACCTTGACCTTTGACCCGATGAGCCCTAAAATCAATAGGGGTCATCTACTGGTCAGGCCCAACCTTCATGTCAAGTTTGATGTACATACGTCTAGGGATTGTTGAGTTATCACTCGGACAAGCTTTGGTCTACCGACGGACCGACCGACATACCGACATGCCTGTGCAAAGCAATATACCCCTCTTCTTCGAAGGGGGACTAAATTACTATACTGGGATGATGCCTGTTCATTTTTTTTTTTGAATTGGTCAATTGTACTTGCCCTTGATTTTTTTGAAAAACTCTCATTTACAGCCATTTCTCAGTAACTAGTGGGTAGAAATTTTTGAAACTTGAAATAAATATGAACCAACATACTGTGATGATGCCTGTCTATTTTTCTTTTGGATTGGTCAATTTTCCTTAGAGTTATTGCCCTTGATTTATTAAAAAATCATTGTTTGCAGCCGTTTCTCAGTAAAACCAATGTGCTTATCTTATTCTTTCTGAGATTTTTTTTAACCTTCAAGCACAAACAAGCCATCAAGCACAAACAAGCCATCGTTGGCAGGGGATATCTTTTCACTGAAAATGCTTGTTCACAATGGAGTGCTGTATATAAGGACATAGAGTATAGGTTGTCATGTCCGGGCTGTTACTTTCCCTTGTATGGACAGATTTTAAAATCACTTGCTACATGTGTTCCACATACCAAGACGACGTGTAGTGTGCAAGACCCATGTCCCTACCTCTAAGGTGAAAGATACACGAAGTGTTTATTCACAAGGGAATTCTGAATATAAGGACATAACAGTGTAGGTTGTCAAATATGGGTGGTATTTTTTTATGTTCAGAGGCAATTTAAAATAACTTGCCATATGTATTTGACACTTAAAGGCAAGATCAACTTTTCATGTACTGACCTTGTTCATAGGTCAATGTCACATTCGGGGGCATTCGTCACATACTGTGACAGCTCTTGTTTTTTTCATTTTTCACAATAACAAACATGCATGCCTCAAAACCTGAAGTAGCTAAAGTAAAGTCTAAATTTAGCACGCACGACCTCACTACAAACTTACATATCACATGACTTCCACTCTGCCAAATATACTATATTGCTTAATATACTAATAATTTCCATCTGATAACTAAGAAGTAATGGCTTCAATTTGTTTTTAAACAAAATAAGCATAATTACACAGTTATTTCATAAAATATTTCAATAGAAAGCTTAATTATATTCATTTGAAGAAAGGGAAGGTATTACGACAATAGTATTGACCGATTAAATTGTCGATCTGAAAATGAGGAATCTTAATTAATACTTTTGTATTAAACGTTTTAATTAACAATGCAAGGAACTACTTTCTAGAATGCGGATCACACATGATATGTCTCTTCACTTTAGAAATAATGATGGAAAAATCTTTACGCTTACATGGTTCTCAAAGCATTATATAAACTCCAATCCAATTAAGTTCTCAACAACTTAACACAGAATCAATGATTAAAAAACAAATACATGCTATGGTGTTCTATTTTAATAGTGTGGATATCGCAAGCAATTTACGATGCTGATGGAGGTTAATGTTAAAACTACAAATATGAGTTCAAAGGTCAATTAATACCCCAACAAAAAATGTATTTTTATGGAATATGTTTTCTTTCTTTCTACAAGGATAAAGAACCGGATGTGACAATGATTGACTAATTTTGCTTTGAGGTTAATAACTCAACACTATCTGCCAATCACCGCGCTACTGACAATAAAACCTACATACTTGACAAATTCCAATTTTACTTGTAAAACCCTCAGAGTTAACAAGGAAAGTGAACTGTATGGTCTTAAACTTGACATGGAGGTTGGGCGTGAATGAACCATATTGATTTTCAGGTCATCAGATCAAAGGCAAAGTTTACAGTGACCTTGAAAGCAAAAAACTTGTCTTAGTGATAACTAATGCTTAGAATTAGGGTTCTCAAACTTGACATGGAGGTTGGGCGTGAATGAACTCTATTGATTTTTCAGGTCATCAGATCAAAGGCCAAGTTGACAGTGACCTTGAATGCAAAAAACTTGTCTTAGTGATAACAGGGTTCCCACGCTACTGGGAAAACGGGGAAAAGACGGGAATATCGAAGTCTGTTCCCGGTCGTGAAAATGCCTTGAATTTTGCGATTATAGGTTAAAATCGGTAAAAAGCCGGGAAAAGTAATATTTAACGTTCGAACTGTTTTGGGTACGAAACTTGTAAAGTAAGTACTCTCGATCATCTAGACGCTTGCATCTGAGGTTGGGCGTGAATGAACTCTATTGATTTTTCAGGTCATCAGATCAAAGGCCAAGTTGACAGTGACCTTGAATGCAAAAAACTTGTCTTAGTGATAACTAATGCTTAGAATTATGGTTCTCAAACTTGACATGGAGGTTGGGCGTGACCAGCAGATTTGAGGTTATCAGGTCCAAATGTCAAGGTCACATTCAAGTTGACATCATATGAACATATTCACTTCTGCTAGGAGTATACATGAATATCTACAAATAACAGTCATCATTTCAAAGTGATCAAAGTGATAGTGTACCTACTATCCTCAAATTTGGAATGAACATAAACTTAAAACTGCTTCATAGGCATCCAATATGGAATGACAAATCAGCTGGCAATTCTGTACATGCATATTTTAATCAATTGTCCAAATATTCCTGACAACACGGTGCTCCAGTATCAATCAATAAAAGGTTCTGTGTCAAGGGGCATCATGGTTACTCATCAGTTTTGTGATAGCTCTAGTTTATCCTGCAGCTGAACTACAAGAGAATATTGTTTATAGACATTTTCCTGAATGATGCCAGCATCAGTAAAACCTTGTGCAGGATTTTTTTTATTTATCATCAAATCATGATAAAACTTGGTTTGTGGGTATAATGTCTTGGTGAAGTTCCCTCATGGGATCAATCACATCAGTAACTCTAAGAGTCATGCACATTTAACATTAGACAAAAGGTTCAGGTCTTGTGCAGACAATAACTTAATAATGAAACTTTCTGACAGTGTGAGTAAATTAGTTTAATGTGAACAGTTTAGCTAGTACTGGTGTGATAACAACTTAAATTAAGGAAACACACCGTCAAATAGGAGCAAATGAAGTTATTTATATTACAGGGCGGTGATTTCCCAGACATCAATCCAGAAGAATGGACTGATGAAGAGCTTGGCATTCCCGCTGACGAAGAAGATGTGTATCCGCTAGGGTACATCCCTTTGAAGGATCGATAGCCTCATACGCTTCTGCCCTAATGTGTGATAGATTGGGTTATTTGATGAATATTAAATATTGATATCTCAAAAATGAATGTGTTTGATACATTCATATATTTACAGTTAAGATCCTGCTTATTCTCTATGATAAGCTGTTGTTGTTTTGCAATAAAATCACGTAAACAATTAAACACAATGTATAGTGTTTTGCCCCTCTCAATTAACTTTTATCCCCTGCCAGAGGTTGAGGGATATTGTATTTGCATTGTGCGTCTGAGATCATATTGCTCTACTAAAATATTGGATTTGGATGAAGCTGTATTACCAGATTCCTCAGGATCACGCAAATGATCAAGTTGTAGCCCTTATATGAAAAAGCACCTAAAGTTTCCATTTTTGAACGGGGGCCACGTTCATAGTAGGCACATCAGATCGTTATTACAAATGATTACACGGTGATTCGGTCGAAATAATGCGCTCATTGAATGCTTGAATACACATGACATCTTTAAACTTCAACAAATCTGAATTGATGTATAGTAATGTACACTTGAACTCGTACATATTGCATATATCCCTGAAAATGCAGCTTAAAAATTCACAAAATGAATACAACATATTTATACGCAACCGCTCGAAAACGGCGAAAACCCAAGTGTATTGTTACAGGTGTGAGTCGGTTATAAGAAGTAGTTACCATAATTGATTAATCGATTACAAACAATTCTAAATTTTCCTTAAAAATGAAATGATATGTAAACACTATTTCACTGATCAATAAACAAACGAACGAAGTGAATGCCTTTTGGAAACCGTATATCGATAAAGTATATTATACAGATTACTCCGCTTGTATTTAGCATAGATTCTAGTCATTTCACTTATCGATCGTCGCCATTTTGTAAGGGCCCTGCCTAAGAGTGTCTCATGGACATCAGCTGGAATAAATGTGTATTGTAAGTATTTTATAATCAGATTGTTACACATGAACGCCTCTACGTGTGCGTGACATGACAGTTATTGAAATTGCTACATTATTTACACTGTATATTTACCTGTCAATGTGCGTTGTTTATGTGCGTGACCTACATTAATTGAGAGGCCTTAATCATGAACATGCGTGTTTATTCTGTTATTTAATTTGTTTGGATTAGGATGTGTATTTGTGTAGTTCATCTAGCTAATTTTGATGACGTATATTATGCTTTTCGTTAATTTATGCATTCGTGCCGTTCGTGGCTCACACAGTTTCTTGACCTTAGGTGACCTACTACGTAGTTGTAGGAATGTACTGTAGTCGAATATTAATTTTCCACGGAAGGCGACCATATGCTGGTACCGGTTTTATACCCCCTTTAAAACACATATATATCAACATTTGCGGAGAACTATGTGACTATTTATAGTTAAAATTAGATGATGACATATTCTGGGATCCAGTCAGAGTTCACTGAAAACTAAATGAAAACATGTTTTTTCTAAAAGAAAAACGAAAGTGAAAATTTGATTAAACGTTTTTTTCATGTTTTAAGGCAAGTACAAAGGATTATTTGGTTTGTTTTTAAGCATGGGAGGGGTCTCTCATAGTTTTTTTTATCACTTTTGATACGAAAACAACTGGACTTTGAATGTTCTTAGACCATTTATAGACTTTGCTAAAATGTAAACAAAAATCCAAAATGGCTGCCATGAAGTGAACCTAGAGTTTTCACTAAGTCAGATGTTTGATGATTAATGCATGAAACAGTTGCTGACAGCTTCAAACTGCAAGTACACATTGAGTAAAACAATAAGAATGAATAGGTTTTATGTCTATTCTTTAAATATTTGTAAAAAAATCATTCGTTCTCAAATATGTTTACAGTATGTAATAAATACGTATTTATATAAAATAAAGCCCAGGGAAAATGCCAGATTTAGGTTACATCAGTAGTTTTCAGACTGAAACGTGATATTGGGTTCATCTTCCAAGTGTTGGCTTTGAAGCACCTGTCATGAGCAGCTTTTGGTCGTGGAGGAACACTTAAAAGTTGAACCCATCAATTTAAACTGGTATGCCAGAGATGTGTTAATTGAGTATGTTGTATAGGCTATAAGGGTGTCAATGATTGTATGTTTGGGTAGACCTTGTTGTTGATTGATTTATTTTCCTTTCTTATTATTTTAAACAGACCCGGGAGGAACTGTAAGGAACCAGACAGCCTGCCCGCCGAGCTGCCCACCCGGCCGAGCTGTACTTGGTGTATGCCAACATGCCGACATGATGTAATTTTTTAGTACTTCAAGATCATATAATGGAAAATTGTATCCAAACTGAAGTATAAAGTGAGTAAGTTTGGGTCATATAAGCCCATTGATACTGTTTGTTCCATTCCTAAATGAATTTCTTTCATGTTGTTTGTCGATCATTTCTGGTGCAGCTTTGATAATAATATTATTTTTTAATGAAACTGCTGACTTGTATTAGTCTTTGATCTGTATTGTGCATCTATTCACACATTTTGTTTGCTCTATTAAGCAAACATTACATTAATTTAAAATTCTATAAGCAATAAAACAAAACTTACTGCACATTTGATGCAGAATGATGTTTTATTTAGTGTGCATATGATTTTCAACTTATGGACAAGAAAACATTACTTCAATAATCACAGCAACACAATGAGATCCCTATTTTAAAGAAATAATGCCACCTTTCATTAATTAATTCATTCATTCTATCAATCATTCATATATATTCATTTATTCAGTTTATACATTGAAAAGCTTGACATTTCTCAAGGCAAAAGAAATAAAAAGTGAGCCGCTTTCATAAAGATTAGAGCCTTTTCCCTTCATGCATTAAAAAACAACTTTAATACATTATAAATGTCTTAAAACCCTAATGTATTGTTTATTTCAATAGCCAGTCTGGTTGCTGTAGCCACAGGGGAATCTTCAAGGACAAGAACCAGTGCTGGTAAAAATGTGGTCTCATGTGGTTTACCATACCGGCTCTCAGCAAAGATTTCAGAGAAAGGAATACCGTCTCCAAATAAGAAGAAATTCTAAGCATGTCTGGTTTTAATGCTTTCAAAATGCATCTGAGTACTCAATAAGATGAGATTAACCTTTGAATTGTTAAAAACTGATAGCAAAATGTCCAAAAGACTACATATTTCATAAAATTTGTCCTGAAAATCTTTCAATTCATGAGCTTTTCTGCATATTTATCATATTTATGACCACATAAAAGGTTGTGTATGCCTCAAATGAGTGTTTACAGGCCTTTTTCAAACTTTAACAGTAATGGCAGATAGTTTTATAAGTGTAAAACATTGCTTTTGTGTCTTGCTTGCAGATCATGATGTGCTAATAAGCTCCAGTTAGCTGCGCCTTTTTCCTCCGGGCAGTAGTCCTGCAATCTGAATCCAGGAGATGCAGCTCTGAATCCAATATTTCAGAAGAATGAAGATGTAAGTCAACTCTGTAGTACTTGTTTGTTTGTAAATGATCAAATGAGTGAGATTTATAGCAAATCAGGTGTAAATAAGCAACTTATAGACATTGGTGAAGTGCTGTACTCTGATATTAATGCCAAATCTAGCCTTCAATACAGATACTTAAAGTAAAAATAAAATAAAAATGGGCATATTAATGCTATCTCCGCATTTTCTAAATCGTGTAGCCACCTCATACATGAAAACACTAGCAGTCGTCATGAATCTTTCAGTTTTGGTGTTTTCTTGCCATTTCTTTTGTTGCGCCATTTGTCCCGGAAGCAAACAATTTGGCATAAAGTGTTGTTTAGATTGTCTATAAACACATTATCACTAAATTTCTTTTCTTAAACTGAACAGTTCTGTTACCTTTGTATATAACTATAATAAGTGGATAAGAAAAGCAAAATTTTGACAAGTTGAAGCATTTCAGTATGGCCATATGTCATTTTTTTGGCCAGTAGAGCTTATGCGATGGTAATTTGTACGTAGTATGTGCGTCCGTGCAACTGTAAACAATTCATGTTAACACGATACAGCCTTCAGTTTTGATTGTATATTGATGAAACCTGTACAGTATCTACATATCCATTAGAGCTCGGTTCCTTTCGAAAAGCAGCTAGATCCGACCATGCATGCCTAGATTATGGGACTTGATAGTATAAAAATCCTGTAAACAAATGCTCGTTAACACGATACAGCCTTCAGTTTTGATTGTATCTCGATGAAACTTGTACAGTATCTATATATCCATAAGAGCTTGGTTCCTTTCCAAAACCAGCCAGATCTGCCCATGCATGCCTAGATTATGGGCGTTGATAGTATAAAAAAATCAGTTTGTCAGTAAACAATTGCTCGTTAACACGATACAGCCTTCAGTATTGATTGTATCTTGATGAAACTTGTACAGTATCTACATATCCATAAGAGCTCGGTTCCTTTTGAAAACCAGCCAGATCTGCCCATGCATGCCTAGATTATGTGCCTTGATAGTATAAAAAAATCAGCGTATCTGTAAACAATTGCTTGTTAACACGATACAGCCTTCAGTTTTGATTGTATCTCGATGACACTTGAACAGTATCTACATATCCATAAGAGCTCGGTTCCTTTCGAAAACCAGCCAGATCTGCCCATACATGCCTAGATTATGGGCCTGTATAGTTAAAAAATCAGTAAATATGTCAGTAAACAATTGCTCTTTAACACGATACAGCCTTCAGTTTTGATTGTATCTTGATGAAACTTGTACAGTATTTGGATATCCATTAGATCTGGGTTATTTTCGAAAACCAGCTAGATCTGCCCATGCATGCCTAGATTATGGGCCTTGAAATGATTAGATTATGGGCCTTGATAGTATAAAAAAATGCTACCATGATACTGTCTTCAGTTTCGAGTATTGAGATACCCAAAAGGGGTTGGTTCTTTTCGAAAACAGTGATGTTGACCACACAAACCCAGCCAGGAGAGCATAGGCCTCATATTTATATAAAACTCTAAGCGCAAAAGAAGTGCCAAAACTTTATTTTGCTTAGAAAAAATCTTAAAAGAGCAGGCATGCCATTTTTGTTGTGCTGTTCTATAGACACCATTGAAAGCTACAAGGAAAACTTTACTTGGTCAAATTTATCCAATGCATAAGGAAATACTGGCTCTTCAAAGGTTTGCAGCTTACCATTTGAGGGTATGGCTGTTTCTGCTTTTTAGTTCTACTGGCCAAAGGCCAGAAGAGCTTATGCGATGGTAATGTGTACGTAGTATGTGCGTCCATGCGGTCGTGCGTTCGTGCGTCTGTAAACAATTGCTTGTGAACACGATACAGTCTTCTGTTTTGATTGTATCTCGATGAAACTTGTACAGTATCTTGATATCCATTAGAGCTCGGTTCCTTTCGAAAACCAGCCAGATCCGCCCATGAATGCCTAGATTATGGGCCATGAAAGTTTTAAAGAAATGCTTTCTATTTTTAGCCAGGCCTGCATGAGCGAATTCTATTTTTAGCCAAGTTTACATGTACATGAAAATTCAAGTCTAGAGTTAAGGGAGACAATTGGCAAGTCTAGGATTTTGAGAGACAATTTGCTTTTTGCTTCTGCAGTTGATTTTGTGAATTACTCTGCCTTGTTCTTGTTGAAAGCCCAAAGGCCATTTTTTAGCTTTAAGTTCTGTAGTTTGCGCATTCATCTTAACAAAATTGGTTGTGAATGTTTAAGTTATGCACCTGGTGTCATTACTGGCCACACCCAGGTTTCACAGGTTTGGTAAACATAAATCTGGAAAGGTTTGAAAATCTTTTTGTGTGTTCGTGCATCCATCTCAGCACAATTGATTGTGAATGTTTGTTCAAATTGATCAATGTTGTCCTAGGATGCCCTTGACTTTGACCTTTTGACCAACTTTTTTAACTTTTAAAACTACAGAAATTTTTACTATGAGTACAGTTTTGAAAGCATTTTTTTTTGTCAGATGACTTTTACTTGGCACATATTAAAATAGTTCATGCAACTAATCTGCTTACAATACTTTCTGGGCTCAGATGTTGAACGTGCTACGTTTTCAGGTAACCCAAACACAAAACATAAAGTATATGTCTGTAGCCTTTTACCCATACATACATGCTCTGGATTGATATGACCACAAAAGCCATGCCAGTAGAGCATCTAGGCCCTTTGGGGCCTCTTGTTATGAAAATACCACAGGTGCTAATATTTGTCTCATTCATTTATTGTTTAATATATCATTTCCAAACTTTCAGTATGTGTTGCATATAGCCTGAAGATGAACTATTGGAGTTTTGAATTCTGTTTCTGAAAAAATGTTGCTTAAATAGGCTCAAGACCACAGCTATCAGTCATATATGTATTGTTAGGGTTTGGTATATTTTTCATCAACATTAAATGTTGACTTGTTGCATGTAATTCAGATACCAACAGGTCAGGTTTTATTTACTATTTATTTTCATTCAATGCTTTACATTGCATTGCATTTCTTTTTCCATCATACTTTAAATGCATGCAATTTTCAGAAATGAATCAGTTCCCACCATTTCACCTTCAAATGACGTCTCTAGTTCATCTAGACCTGTTTGTGTGTGCAAATAAAATGAACAACTACTTACAAATTCAGCACACATAAAATATAAATAGAAGTTTCTATTTAGTTCCAAATAATTGTGTTGTAGTCTCTTCCTAATTCTATAATGCAATGAATATAAATGACTATGTATGTGGTACATGTACTTTCAGAAAACTGAAGCCTTCAGGAAGTCAACACCACCATGATATTGATTTACTCAGCTCTGATGTACTCAGCTGTGATGTAACATGCCTTCAAGCCACTATTTGAAGAACATTCAGACGTTCTAAATGGACCATTGCCCTGTTGCCATGGATATCATTATGATGAGGAGCAAACAAACTGTCACTTGTTTTGAATACGAGATGTACCACAAACTTACCATAAACTTTTCGGATGCTCTGTTTATTTCATCAGCCAATTTCAATGTATATTTTACTGAATAACGACAAACCATCTTTATTAACAATGCTCAGCTCTTACTCACAAGCATCTCTTACTCATCTGTATCCAACAACTAAACATGCTTGCAATTACACTGTACCATCTATTATAATATAGCAATGCTGCAATTACCACATTTTTTGTACCAGTTGTTGCTTTATACTGAAACTTTTATTGAAAATGGTGCATAAACACTGATAACACAAAAATGTTTCATTCATACATTTGTACATGTTCTTTCAGTGTATATGTTGATAATGTTGATATAATAATACTGATATGTTTTGAAAATGCAGCTAACAAAAAATAAAAAAATAACGACAATGAATACATACAACCGCGGGTCGCACTAAAATGCGGTCTTTACAGCAAACGATATAGAAAGCGCTGAATTAAGGGCGGACGACATAAACACAGAAGGGTTTTAAAAACTGCGGCCAATATAGACAAAGAAGGAAATCGAATACTTGTGTTTTCCTTGATTTGCGTAAGCTTATGTTGTAAAATTTTTGTTTTATTAGAATTGGTAAATAACATGTTATAAGAGCTTTTATATGTTTATTAATAGTGATTTTATTATCGAAAATAATCGGCTTTTTGCGGCGCAAATAAGATTCTTTGAGCAAAAAAAAACACATATTAAGTGCAGGGGCGTAGCTAGGCCTAACCGATTATTACAATAAAATCAAGCAATACACCCTGCACGTAGTTCATATCGCTTGCTTTGGTTATAATAACGTTATATACAAGTTTTGAGCTGTTCAAAGTGTTTGAGTAGCTATTAGTTTTTATTTCATTTTGGGGTTATTAAATTTTGTCATTTTTCAAAGAAGTTGTAGGCCCAGGCCTACAAGGCCTATATGTAGCTACGCCACTGAAGTAGTATTATTGTATTTATTTAAATAAATATAAAATATATTGTAAGAGGACTTAGTTGTAGATGGATTACTTTTCTAATCATAAGCGATAGAAAGTATCCATCTATACATCCAGGCCATCATGCAATGGCCCGTGTGTTGTTGAAAACATAAATTAGCTAGTGAGATCGTAAACGAATGAATGAAACAATCGAGCAATAAATAAGACATAGAAATAGAAATAGAAAAAAAATCAATAATACATCTGTTTCAATAGTGCGGACGACATAGAATAAGAACAAATCCCATTACCTCTGTTTCAATAGTGTGGACGACATGGAAATAGAACATATCTCAACATATCATTTATCGAAATACTGCCGACAATATAGAAGTAGATTATATGACACAGAACTTTAATGTTGGTCATTTATTCCTAATACATGCGTTTCATTGGTGCAGACGATAAAGAATTAGAATAAATATCATTACCTGTATGTTTAAACAGTGCGGACGAAATAGATATAGAACAAATCTCAACATATCATTTATTGGAATACTGCGGACGGTATATAAGTAGAATAAATCTTATAAAACTTTAATGTTGGTCATTTTTCGTAATGACTCTGTTTCTATACGACAATATAGTCTAAAATAATAGACGTGTTATACGGGATTCTTCCAATCCCTAACGTCTAAACGGGAATGTGCAAAAAACGGGGGTGTTTTAAAAATATTGAAATTGTTTTAAGTGAAGTATTTTATGGTTGAAATTGATCATAAATAGCTATATTCATATTTTACCATGTAGGTGAAATGTTATTTTGCACTAAACAAGCATTTAATGCATTAAAACAAGTTGTTTACCTTTCCAATAAAACAAAAGTTGACTGACACAGACAACAATTATGCGAAGGGGAACAACTCGATACAATCGTAATAACTCGGCCTCCTCCGACAAAGCTTCGAGATAGACCTCGTTATACAATCGTAACAACTCGGACATGGCCGAAATGTTCCGAGCGATTTAAAACTGTGCCCTGAAGCCTTGCAGGTGCCCTTCATGTATATATCGTTATGTTTTGACAGAATGAAATGAAGAAAAGCCGTCAAACTCATAATTATAAGTTGGATATTTATTTTTTGTGTACGGAACTAATATAAAATAACATTATCTGGTAATATTTCTTGTTTTTATGATATTTTATAGACGCTATATGCTTTAACCCGGAATCCTGATCGGAACAACTACCCACTTTTGATACTAAACAATTTGTACGTGAAGGATTTACCATATCAAAAATCTAAAAAAAAATCTGTCAACGTACAATTATTTGGACTATACGACAGTAGTGCGGACGATATAAAATTAGAACAAATCGCATTACATTTCTTTGGATAGTGCGGATGACATAGAAACAGAACAAATCTCAATATATACATATGTTTGATTAGTGTGGACGATAGAAATAGAACAAATCTCAACATATCATTTATTGGAATATTGCGGACGTTATTGAACTAGAATAAACCTTATAAAACGTAAATGTTGGTCATTTTTTCGTAATACATCTGTTTCAACAGTGCGGGCGATATAGAATAAGAACAAATCTCATTATATTTGTTTGAATAGTGCGGACGACATACAAATAGAACAAATCTTAACACATTATTCATTGGAATACTGCGGACGATATAGAAGTAGAATAAACCTTATAACACTTAAATTTTTATTATTTATCCACGGATGCGAAACAGTGGCTCCAGCTCTTTTAAGAACTGTATATAAAAAAGAGCCAATGACACTTCCGAGCTAGAGCAAAAGAACGAACGTCATCATAAAACGTAAGTATGACTCGTTATTTTATGTAATATCACAATTACGAGTGCTTATTTGTAAAATCGGGGAATGCAGTGCCATATAAATATGTTTAATCTTCACATTATTTCGGTTATTTTGTGAACATATTGTCCATGGAGTTTTAAGACCGATTCTCTCATCAAACACATGCATGTTTACAAACGAAAGTAGAACATTTTCATCAATTTTCAGCTGAATTTCACTCACGAAGCTTGCATTTAAGTTAAATCCACTATAATAGTCCACAAACATGTTTACAAAATTTGAAAGAAACACGTTCGATGTTCTCTGAGTATTGGAACCCCAAATTTCTGCAGAATAACCCAAAATTGGCAATATCATGCTATCAAAGAGCTTAAATGCTTGTTTTTTTGCATAAAAAAGCCGAAGTCGAATGACTCAATATTATTATGCTCCCCTTCGAAGAAGAGGGGTATATTGCTTTGCACAGTTCGGTCGGTCGGTCCGTCGGTAGACCAAAGCTTGTACGAGTGATAACTCAACAGGTCTTTCACTTTCATCAAACTTGACATAAAGGTTGGGCCTGACCAGTAGATGACCCCTATTTATTTTAGGGCTCATCGGGTCACCGATTCTCCCATCAAACACATGCATGTTTACAAACGAAAGTAGAACATTTTCAGCTGAATTTCACTCAAGAAGCTTGCATTTAAGATAAAACCAGTATAATAGTCCACATATACTTGTTTACAAAATTTGAAATAGACACGTTCGATGTTCTCTGCGTATTGGAACCCCACATTTCTGCAGAAGAACCCAAAATTGGCAATATCATGCTATCAAAGAGCTTAAATGCCTGGGGGTTTTTTGCATAAAAAAGCCGAAGTGTTTCTGACATGAAAAGATGCTCATTAAAGCTCTTGTTGCCTGCTTCGCAAGCGTGTCCTTTGTCATCGACCACGATATCTTCGGTGTAAAATATTCCCCAAGGTATTTGTAAAAGGAGACCACTTCTATTCTATCACCTTTGTATGTCTAATGTTCATACTGCCTTAAAGGCCCACCATTTCTAAAAACCATAATTTTAGATTTTTCAAGGTTCTTTTTCATACCAACATTATCACAAAAAGACTCAATATTATTATGCCCCCCTTCGAAGAAGAGGGGTATATTGCTTTGCACATGTCAGTCGGTCCGTCGGTAGACCAAAGCTTGTACGAGTGATAACTCAACAATTCCTTCACGTATGGTCATCAAACTTGACATAAAGGTTGGGCCTGACCAGTAGATGACCCCTATTGATTTTAGGGCTCATCGGGTCAAGGTCACAGTGATCTTGAATGGTAAAATAATTTTAAAGCTTATCCGAGTGATATCTCAACAATGCCTAAACCTATGATCATCAAACTTGATATGGAAGTTGGGCCTGACAAGTAAATGACCCTTATTGTTTTTGGGGGTCATCGGGCCAAAGGTCATGGTCACAGTGGCCATGAATCGTAAAAGGTTGTCCGAATGATAACTCGACAATGCCTGCACCCATGGCCCTCATACTTGACTTGGAGGTTGGGCCTGACGAGTAAATGACCCCTGTTGTTTTGGGGGGTCATCGGGCCAAAGGTCAATGTCACAGCGATCTTGAATAGTAAAGGTTGTCCGAGTGAAACTCGACCATGCCTGTACCTATGGCCCTCAAACGTGACTTGGAGGTTTTGCCTGACCAGTAGATGACCCCTATTTATTTTTTTATTTATTTTTTTTTTGGGGGGGAGGGTCATCGGGCCAAAGGTCAAGGTCACAGTGAACTGGAATGATAAAAGGTTGTCCGAGTGATAACTCGACAATGACTGCACCCATGGCCCTCAAACTTGAATTGGAGGTTGGGTCTAGCCAGTAGATGGTCCCCCTATTGATTTTAGGCCATCATTTTTTTATTAAATGATTTACGGGGGGGGGGGGGGGGGGGGGCAAATAAAAATAAAAACAAAAAAAGTGAGCGGACGACCAAAACAATAAAAATAAAAGTACCCAAAGGTATTTTTTTTCATATTTTAATTTTTTTACTCAGAATATTGTTTTATAAAGCTTTATACTATGTGTATGCACGTTTTTCTTCTATTAACTTACTTCAAAGATACTTAAACAGCTGGAGTTTTTTTTTTTTGCTATACACTTCAGGAACATAATTGTGTACGAATAAAAAAAAGTTTAAGGTATATCATATGGAAAACAGTAAAAACTTTTTAACAGATTTTGAAGCAAAACAGTTGTTGAATAGTATGGACAAATCACGCTTGAATGTTGTTTAGTGCATTGTCTAGGGATTTTTTGTAATATGAACTGTGAAAAAAATACTGTTGCCTCTGGCAGAGATTTTATAAAAAACATTTCTTCATCCTAAAAACGAGATCTTGATGTCTGTTATTGTTTTTGGCATTTTTCGTTTGGCAGTTCCTGGCTAGTATGAGGGATCTCTTTGTACATGTATTAGAGCTTACTCATGTATTTGCAAAATAAACCTCTTTTGAATGCTAGTGTTTGTTTTGTGTATTTGGCTAAATAATACAACAGGGCCTTGACCTTGAAGATTTCTGCACATAAGCTACATTTAGATGTGGTAAACATTAAGGAGTGTATAATGGAGTGGACATGCGATAGAGGGTAGGCAGATGCACAGAACAATTAGGCCCTGATTTCTTGAAACTTCTTAAGCTTAACAGGGTTAAATTACTTCTTTCAATCAGAAAATAACAAACTTCTATTTAAAACTCAAAATTCTATTTATGAATTGAAAATAAGTGTATCTCATCTATTACAATAATAATTTTCATTAAAAGTGTAAGAAATCTTACAGAAATAAATATTTATCCCTACATGTATGTATCATAGCTATTTCCTTATTGGGTCTACATTTTCACGGCTGCTAATCACGTGACCTTTGTTGTGATAAAGTAGAAAACCGAATATTTACAGAGTCGACGAGCGCCGGTAAGTTTTCATGTTTTTCATCTTTAATCAGTATAGTGTGTCAAATTTTAACGGCCATGGTCTAGGGCCCATTTTCCTCGACATTTTGGTATAATTCTTCCTACAGTATTCCCCGTAGTTTGCTTCATTACTTTGCAGAAAGTTTTCAATCGAGATTATGTGCCTCTGATTTATATGGTTAAATTGGCGAACCGATGTGTTTTTCCTCCAGTATGTCAATCCTAGGACAGTTCATACAATGAAAATTCAAGTAAAATGTCGGCATGATATTCAAAAAGTGTACAGAAACAAGGTTTTTTTTCCAGAAAGGTCCAAAAAAGAATAAATAGATTGAAAATGATAAAGTAGGCGAACAAAAAAAGTTGATAAAGTAGGTTAACTGTTTTAAGAAATATTATTAATGTTGGAATATGAGACACCCCTATGTTGTTTTTTCTGATTATTGTTGCATATTGAATGTTTAATTACAGTTATGGAAGGTGAACAGAAGCTGTGCGCGGAGTGCGGAAAAAGTTTCCGGAGCAAGTCAGGGCTAAGTGTCCATCGTAGACGACATCGAAACGACGCCACGTTCCGATGTTGTGACAAATCCTGTTATACTGTCGCCGGCTTC
Source organism: Mya arenaria (assembly GCF_026914265.1). Taxonomy (NCBI): domain Eukaryota; kingdom Metazoa; phylum Mollusca; class Bivalvia; order Myida; family Myidae; genus Mya; species Mya arenaria. The sequence goes on from NC_069127.1 coordinate 45,675,612, forward strand.
AAACGCCACAGGCTGAACTATTTTTATTTAGTATATACAGCTACAGTTTTGTCCACATTGTTATATAATGACATCTGCATAAAACTAGGGTGTGTGTACCTTGTTTTCTTTTTCTACTACTACATGTATATAAACATGCTGAAAGATGTATCGTTAAAAGTCAGGATATAATGGCAATGGGAAATGTATAAATGGAACATTACTTAACACTTTGTCTATATATATATATATATATATATATATATATATATATATATATATATATATATATATATATATATATATATATAATCGGCATCAGAATTTCTTTAGCAATTCCGTCATCGTTTTCCCGAGTCTCAAAGTGTTCAAAACGAATAGTTTATTTGACAATGTTTTATCTTCTATGTGCAACGCCCATGGCGCGAGATAGGAGGTTGCCTGTGCGATGTGTGACTCTAGCTTCGTGACAAAGTGGGAGCTAAAAAAACATGTGCGTACAACACATGGGAAGCGCCAGCTCAAGTGTGACATTTGTGAGCACATGTTCCACGAATGATGCCACCTCCAAGACCATTTGAACTCTCATGTGGGACACAAGAGCCATGTTTGCGACTGTTGAAAGGCGTGCACGTTTGCCTCCGGGTTATCCAGGCACAAGCGTAACTGTAAAGGATAACTTGTCAATTTGTGTTTCTTTAGAGATAATACAGATGATTTAGCACTAGTCAGATGAAAAATATCAGGATGATATTAAATGCCATAATCTTGTTTTTATTTTTCAACTTTGATCTCATTTTGATTGATGTGCTTAGGGAAGCATTTTTTTTTCAATACTAGGCCTGGATGTTAAGGGCTACTGCTTGTAATATTCATTTGATGTGATACTTAAATAGAATTATTTTCACTTTATCGTTTGATAATTTAAGTGAACAGTGTCTGATTTCTTTTTCCTTCTCACGTTATATAAAAACAAACCATTTTCGCTGCAATGCAAATGATACTTTTCGAGTCATGCAACGCGATAACCATCTTTTGAAAACTTACTTGCAGTGTTAATGTAAAAATATCGAATTTTGTATTTTTAATTAAAAATAATGTCACATTTTATTGATAACCTTGTATTTTTCTGATTTTTGGATAGTTTTAATATATAAAGAATACTTAGCAAAAAAGTATGGTATTACTCCTACTACTATACACACTTTGTTCCTCATTTAGAATATACTAGATGTGAGTGATGTGTAAGATTGTATCATGTTTTGACCTTTTGACAGTTTTTAAGCAATGTTGTTGTTTTTATTTATAATTAATTGTCACTGTGATTTGTTACGTTGATTCGTTAATTTTGTGATTCTTCTAATTATTCTGTGATAAAAATAATTTAAAAATAAAACAAATAAGCATGCCTATGTTTTTATCGATTTATTTAAGTTGACGCCGGAAAAAATAGTCGATAGAAAATGTTAAAATAAGTAAAGATAAACATTGAAAATGATTTGCGGTTTCTTTACAAGATCAGGATCACTTAATTAATTTGGTAAACTTTGTCATGTAGGGAAATAAAAATGATATACATGATAAAGTTTATTCATATTTTCATATTTTGTTAGAAACAGGTCAATATATTGAAAATACTACAGACATGTTCATATATAAAATAAAAACATATACAGAAAAATGCAAAACAAATAAATACAAATTTACAATGAAACACTATTATTGTTATCATTAAAGTATGACACAATGAACTTAATTATTTTAATTTTCATATAATTGCGGAAACAAAAGTACAGCAGCGTTACTCTACCGGATACATTTTATATGTTATTCATGAAAATTACAAACATAAAAGTTTTTCAAATTGGTGTCTCGTAAGTCTCTTAGTCTAGGCAGTCGACTATTGTCAATTGCGAGTTTAATTATAGCCTTTTCCTCCGAATTTCACTTGTTAATATTTAGTTAACAAGAGCCGTCGTAAGACAGCGCGCTCGACTACGCCGCTTTGACTAAGGAGTGAATACAATAACGATGTAATATTACTAAGTTAAGAATATACAAATATGCCTTTCAAAAGAAATTTAAAAAAAAAATCAAGGGCCATAATTTGTATTTAGGGTTAAAATTGAGTAATGTTTCTTGTTGTAAGATGGTCGTAAATAATTTTGAATTTTATTAAGTGCATTGAATGAACGGTATAGATTATTTTTATTAAAATCCCAACTTGCCCTTATCTTTTACTTGCCTTAAACTTTAACCTAAGTCAATCAGGCGCCATAACTTGTATTAAGGATATGGAGTTATGTAACCTCATTGGGTGTTGGTCTTGAAAAATTGTGTGAAGTATTAAGTCAATTGAATGAAGGGTATAGAAGTTCTAATAAATATCCCAACCTGCCCTTAAACTTTAGCGTAAGTTCCATAGTCAATCAGGGCCCATAATTTGTATAAAAGATAATATGGAGTTATCTAACCTCATCATGTGATGGCCCTGAAAACCTGTGTGAAGTATTATGTCAATTAAATGAAGAGTATTGGACTTATAAAAAATCCCAACTTGCCCTAAAACTTTAACCGGACGCCGACGCCTACGCCGGGGCGAATAGTATAGCCCACCTATTCTTCGAATAGTCGAGCTAAAAGTAGAGTATAAGAATAACACTGCTTCTAAGGGATTGTGGAGCAATCTTTTCTTAACAAAAATCAAGCGTTTATCTAAATTTATTCGTGTATTGTAATTTTATAAGAAATAAGACGTAGACAAGTATTCTGACAAAGTTTCAAAACGATTTGATAAAACCTTTTCACTTTATGACACTGTAAAATCTTTAACGCAAAATGGTTAACAGCCCGTAAAATCGCAAATTAGCCCGCTCATCCTCAAGGGTTTTCGCCATTGTTTTGATGAACAAACTGACTAAAACATTAGAACTATATATTGAATGGAAGTAATGTTTAACAGTTAATCAAAAGTTACACTATTAACCGAAAATTACCCTGGGAAAAATGCTTCGAGTAACTTAATGTTCATGTCATAACAGTTCAATATTATCGCTGATTTAGGTCAACACTGGCAGCCAAAAATTAAGGTCAGGATTAACACCAATCTAGTTGAAATTTCAGTAAACGGAACTAACAAAACTTTATCAACGTTTACAGGTTATTGATTGTTGTTTTCGTCTAGTCCCATTCTTTTAGTGGGGAACATCTTGGAATAATTACATCTCGCCTTTTCCCATCTCACTCCTAATGTTCCTTTCATAACGGCATTCCTATCTGCTGATACATGCTCACACTTCCGTCGCCCTGTAAGTCTGTTTCGTCCAGTCAAATCAAACTGATGATCTCTGTAAGAGATGGTTAGGTTTAAACAAAAAGACAAACTTTCAATGCGATATTGATATTACACACTCGTGTAAATCATATAATCGCGTAATGGTTTGTTACTTTACAGGGAAAGAGACGGTTCATGTTTCAGCATTCGTTTTTAACAATTACTTTCGTCATCTTATTTATTGATTATACTCATATTGAAACATATATGCCTACTCTTAATGTAAAGTACGTGAATAAGCGCTGTATACTCGCCTTGTCTGTATATTCGACATAACTCTGAGAGGACCGTCTCTGCAGAGCCTTCATGTTTGTGTGGGACAGGCTTCGCTGGTTAGTCTTGGCTGTACTGTATGCAAAAGTCCTGCAAGATATATGTGCCAATATGTTTTCATCAAGATAAAATATATAACAAGTTATGGTTAACAGTTCTAATCTTTTAATGACGCCTTGAATAAGCATGGAAAATACTATTAGTACACAATCCACATGTTTGAACGTTGGCTCTATTAAACTTTGTATATCTAAAATGAATAATGATTAAATTCATATTCATTTTCAATGACCTATCTATTTATTTTTTCAAAAGCTATGTCCAAAAGCTTTAAGGTAAGCCTACTTTATCAACTTATTTTTGTTCGCCTACTATATCATTTTTTATTTTCAATCTTTTTATTCTTTTTTGGACCTTTCTGGAAAAAAAACCCTTGTTTCTGTACACTTTTTGAATATCATGTCGACATTTTATTTGAATTTTCATTGTATGACTGTCCTAGGATTGACATACTGGAGGAAAAACACATCGGTTCGCCAATTTAACCATATAAATCAGAGGCACATGCTCTCGATTGAAAACTTTCTGCAAAGTAATGAAGCAAACTACGGGGAATACTGTAGGAAGAATTATACCAAAATGTCGAGGAAAATGGGCCCTAGAACATGGCCGTTATAATTTGACACATTATACTGATTAAAGATGAAAAACATGAAAACTTACCGGCGCTCGTCGACTCTGTAAATACATTGTATTCGGTTTTCTACTTTATCACAACAAAGGTCACGTGATTGGCAGCCGTGATTTTAACAACATAGTTAAAATGTTGTTTAATGAAATAATATCCATCAAAACATGCCATATATTAAAGTCATACTATTTAAATTTCACTCAATATACTTTGAGAACACCATCCACCTCTGCTCATCAAACTTGAACTAGAACATGTTATGAGATGACTAGATAAACTGTGTTGACTTGACACCTTATAAAATATAACAGTATAAACTGAATGCCATTTTTGACTATTGTGATCATTGCAGTTTTACACACTTTATAAAATTATCTACACATACATCAATTGCATAATTCCAATCAAAACAAATATAACTGACTCTGTAACCTCATGAAGCGCCCAAGTCACACTTTCACAACAGTTGCCTATATTACAGGCTTCAATCACTTGCACACATATGGACTGACAAATGTATGTTGTAGTCACTTCCTTTTTTTCCCTTTCAATGCATTCCTGGTCTTCACTGGTTTTCCATGCTCAAGACAGGTCTGGCAAATCTGACGAACTATGCCCAACTCTTCTATCACGCGTTTGATGTGTTCGTTTTCAGCCAGCTCCGTGTCCCCACATTGGAAGCAAACATCGTCAAACTGCATCGTTTTTTTCTGGAAATGTTAGATGTTTTGTGTTGACATAACAAAGCAGGCAGTATTACCATATTATACATATATATATATATATATATATATATATATATATATTTAACGATAAAAAGGCTAAGCATATAAACATGTTTGAATATAGCTGGTCTGCTTGCCGGATACAGACAGACCTGTCATAATTTTGATACATTTCCACAATTGCTTCTTTCTGCTCTGCTTACATCTGTATTTGCTAGGACTAATATATCTTGCAACATTTAAAAAAAAATATTACCTGCATAATATGCAGCCTCCATCAAAGAATTACAGTTGATTTCCTCCTTAACGATGCTTGTATTATGGTAGACACCAGCGTGAAATAATGGATTTCCGCATGCATACACAAGTTCTTCCAGTACCCGCATTACCGACCTCTTTTCGGCAGAGGAAAGCTTTTTGGCCCATTCGGAGCTCCTCGGCCATTTTTTTCAAAAACAACCTCGGATGTATGCCGGTACATCTGTTGAAGTAGTCCGTATTTTTTTGAATAAAAGCATTAATTAAATGTAGTGTTTAAGAGTTGTATTCATTGCTCTCAGTTTAAATTGATTGCCAGTGAAGTGTATTATTGCAAACATAATTACGATTCCCAAGAGTTAAGTCATAAATTTTAACTACTAAATAAGATTACTACGCGATCTATTTGCAGCGGACTTAAACGTACCACTTTTTAAGTATGTAAACCGTCCATATACATCCGAGGTTGTTTTTGAAAAAATGGCCGAGGAGTTCCGAATGCTTTTTGGCCTTGTAAACCACACGCTGCTTGCCACACTCTGCAGATAGCAAAATTGTTCACTTGGCTCAGATTGGAAAAGTTAGCATTATAATTATGTCATAAACATATATAATAAAATAAGAAATATGTCAATCTAAATGTCAAAAGAATAAACAAGTATCCCTGAATGCTCAATGTTGTAGCTACGCACCAGGTGCACTTTTCCTTACAATGTTTACTTCATTGCAAACTGATAATTTGGCACTCTTTATCAAATAAAACTGTCCATGTACCAACGTGTCATACATTAAATAGGGGCGAATCATATAGCTGCGAGACATTAGCCCGATTAGGCCAACATTTATAGCAGTGGCATCTCAACTACAGCGTGGTGAAAATATGTTAATTCTGGACTATTCTTCAACGAAACTAATAACAAATTTATATTTGTATTTTCTTAATTCTGGATTAATTTTTGTTTAAAACTGATATCATGTTGATGCATACCCAAATATAAATTATTTCAATACCCAGAATTCGGTGTTGATCGCAGTTTCCGCGTCATCATCAGCTGCCCGATCTACTTGGACACCCTTGTCAGCTAGAAAATCTGCTACGAATTGCGATAATGTAATCTGCAGATCGATTAATTTGATACAATTTTCTTCCCTGCGATTTAAAACAGTTTTTGTACCATGTTGCAGACAGATAAAAAAGTCGTTAGAGTGATCTCCCTTGACGAGCGAAAACACGTCGTAACAACTCGGCCTTTTCCGCCAAGCTCGGAAGAAGTCGAGTGAGGTCCGAATGCCTTACGACAAAGGGAAATAATTGCTTCGGGGAAAAATTAAGTGACGATTTTTTTCTCTTTTGCTCCTAATTTACATGGTCGGCGGATGAATTGAAAATAAAACATATCATGATCTCTTTTATTTTTATTTCATTTTCACAGAAATTAGGGTCAGCGGGTTTGTAAATCATTTGATTAAAAAATGATGGCCTTAGGGGTAATTGGGCAAAAGGTCAAGGTCACAGCGACCTTGAAGGCTTAAAGGTTGTCCGAGTGATATCTCAACAATGCCTGCACCCATAGCCTGCAAACTTGACTTGGAGGATGGGCCTGACCAGTAGATGACCCCTATTGATTTTAGGGGTCAAAGGTCAAGGTCACAGTGACCTTGAAAGCAAACTCGACAATTCCTGGACCTATAGTCATCAAACTTGACATGGATGTTGGGCCTGACCAGTAGATGACCCTTATAAATTTTAGGAGTCAGAGGGTCAAAGGTCAATGTCACAGTGACCTTGAATGGTAAAAGGTTGTCCGAGTGGTAACTCGACAATGCCTGCACCCATGGCCCTCAAACTTGACTTGGAGATGCATCTGACCTGTAGCTGACCGGTTATGATTTTAGGGGTCATCGGATCAAAGGTCAAGGTCACAGTGATCTTGAACGAAAAAAGCTTGTCTGTGTGATAACTTGACAATGCCTGCACCCATGACCCTTTTAACTTGACATTAAGGTTTTTGGTGACCAGCTGATGACTCTTATGGATTTTGAGGTCATAGAGTCAAAGGTCATGGTAATAACACACTCTATCCTCACACTTGAATGGTCTTAATCTTAAAACTGCCTTTAACGGCATCCAATGTCAGTGACAAATCAGTTGTCATTTCGGTCCATGCACATTTCATTCAATTGTCCATATAATCCTGACAACATGGCACTCAGGGTGGGGAGGGGGGGCATAATGTATGACAAACATCTCTTGTTTATCATTCTCTGTAGGCGTACCGCTGTATCAGTCGATCCCGAAACAACGTCAGCGTTCATCAAAACAAACAACTTGTCCCATTTTTGTGAGGCAGAAAATGGTATTTATATATATATACCATTTTCTGCCTGTAATTTAAAACAATCACATGGTCATTCATGAAAAGTGCAAACATTATATGTGACGACAAACATTCCTGTTTGGTGCAGATTTTACACTTAAAAAAATTCAGTAAGGCCATTACACACACGCTTTCATTTGGCTATACACATGTACATGGATTCAAAAAACGACGACCGTTGACATTGTTTTTTCATAAGCATTGCAAAATCTTAGAGTGTACACACTTGTCAAAAACCTTAAGGTGATCAACGTACAAAACATAGAATTTCCCTCCTTTTTAGTCGTATATTTTTGAATTACAGATTGCAGATTAAATATGTTATTTACGGACAATATTTAATGCAATAGTCAATTGTATTCACGCTTCAATGAATTTGCTTCATTGATATCAAGCTTTTATTCATAATGAGAGTACACGCTCTGAATATACTAAACACAATGATTTACCTTTATTTAGAAACTAAACTGCATGTTTAATAAGATGGTTTTTTATTGAGTTTTATTTTGATAAAAAATGGAGTTTAATAATGATTTATTCTTTTACTTATACAAAAATCAGGTTTTCAATTGAAGTATGCATGTAGTTTTGAACAACCTGATGTTAAACTATTATATGAACTGTAAGATATAATTTCTACATTTTAAATAAAGACAACACATAAAAAATTGTCACAATTAAAATACAAATGTAAAAATAAAACCTATATGTATGTAAAAGTTGAGTCTAAACTTATTTTTTAAGATTCGATTTGTAAGCCCAGAACTTTACATTGAAATAAAAGAATATCCAAGTATTAAGTATTTTCCCATGTAATCAATTAAAATACTTTTTATCTTAATAAAATACAAAAATATTTTACATTAAACATGCAGTTTAATTTCTAAATAAAGGTCTGACTGTCATTGTGTTCCAGTATATTCAGTGCTTGTACTCTCAATATGTATAAAATACGGCCTGGCCTGGCCTAGCCTGGCCTGGCCCGACACAAAATGATGAGTCAGCAGGCCAGGCCAGGCCAGGCCAGGTTTTAAAACATGCCGTCTCAGCTATTAGACAAACTACTGGGGGGGTGAATCAGGAATAACATTTTGTTATATTGATTTATTTAAAAATGAAATTTCATGACCTTTTCTGTTAAAAAAACACTAGCAGTCCCTTTTGTATATTAGTTTGTGGGTTCAATAACCAGTCGATGTACATTTATGTACAGTTTATTTCCATGATATATAGTGAATTTCAAGCTACAGGAATATCTAGGCAAAACACCCGCAGCATGCACGAGTAGTGTATGTATTTATAGCTTATCAAATGATATCAAGTTACAACGGCTTTACTTAAACAAGGTATACAACACTCCCCTTCTAAAGACAAATATTTAATTTCATTTTTATAAAATAAGACATCATCTTTTTACTATGAATAAATACCAATTATTTCGGTTAGATGCCCAGAGGGGACAATTAAACATTCCTTCATACGGCATGTTCTCAAACCTGGCTTGGCCTGCTGACTCAGCATTTTGAGTCGGGCCAGGCCAGGACAGGCCATATTTTATACATACTGAGAGTACCAGCACTGAATATACAGGAACACAATGATATATACTTTTCTTTAGAAATCAAACTGCATGTTCAATGTAATGTATTTTTGTTGTGTTTTTTTATTAAGATAAAAGGTAGTTTAATTGAATGCATGGAGAAATTCTTAATACTAATCGGATATTTTTTTTCATTTAAAGTGCACAGCTCTGGGTTTACAAATCGAATCTTAAAATCAATGTGTTCAAACTCAACTTTAACATACATATATATTTTATTTTTTACATACATATGTATTTGATTTGTGACGATTTTTATGTTTTGTTTTTATTTAAAATGTAGAAATTCTATCTTACAGTTCATATAATAGTTTAACATCAGGCTGTTCAAAACTACATGAACAGAACAGAACACACATAACATCACACATATATACATCATTGAAGTAGACTATGATAGTCCATGATCATTTCCATTATTTAACACTTGCTTGGCGGTGATTATGTTTTTTTAACTAGCTGAGACATTTTACATTAGCAACAATAGTAGCAAATGTTAATCAAAAGAAGAATTATTACGAAAAAATCCTTATTACAACTATATAACGGCTGGTATTAAAAACATATAATAATCATGTATCATGTAAATTCTTTCTCTGAGCAAATGCTTTATACACGAAAATAGAAAGATTCTTTAACAAATCAGTATGATCTGTATTCAGCAATTCTATTGTTTTAAACATATTTGGATTAGTACGATAATATCTAGGAATATATTTAGATCTAATATTTGTATACAGGTTGCATTCAACCAAGAAATGAAATTCGTCTTCTAAGACATTACAATGTGGGCAAAGTCTTTGTTCCAAAATTGTATTATTCCACCTACCAACTTCTATATTTAACCGATGCGACGATAATCTTAATCGGCTTAAAGCAATTCTGAATTTCTGCACATTAACACACTTAAGATAGGGTTTTAATTCAAAATCAGAAATGTTTCTATAAAATAAAGCTCTTGAGGAGTCTGACAATCTGCTGTTTAAATTTTGAACATAAACGTCTCGTATTCTTTGCTTTAAAAATGACACAAAATTTGAAATATCACCAACTCCTTGTGCAAGCCAAACGTGATGAAACCCCATATTATTCAATATTGTTTTAACATGTACTGCCTAGTTTGTTTTATTTGGAAATTTTACAACATCATTAATCATTACATTATAGATAATTCTTTCATATTTATCATTCGGCATACTGAACACTTTAAGCCAGTATTTAATAATATTGATAATGCATTGCGACAGTAGATCTAATCTGCCCGTCTCTGCATAAAAAAGTCATTTTGTGTTGTTGTTTTAACCGAAAGTACACATTTTATGAATTGGGTGTGTATCCTTTCAATTGGCAATCGTTTTGAAAATCCCCAAACTTCTGAACCATATAATAGGATAGGTCTAATAAGTTTGTCAAAAAGTTCCAATTTATGTTCAGGTGTTATATTAGTAAATTTGTTCAAATAGTTTCTTAATTTAAAAATTACTTTATGCATACTTCAATTGAAAACCTGATTTTTGTATAAGTTAATGAATTAATCATTATTAAACTATATTCTTTATCAAAATAAAACCCAGAAAAAAAACATTTTATTAAACATGCAGTTTAGTTCCTAAATAAAGGTAAATCATTGTGTTTCAGTATATTCACTACATGTTCTCTCATTATGTATACAATATGGCCTGACCTGGCCTGGCCCGGCCTGGTCTGACACAAAATGCTGAGTCAGCAGGCCAGGCCGGGCCAGGTTTTAGAACATGCCCTATATATAACATATATATGCATTTAATACATCTTTCCAGAATGTGTTTGACATCTTTTCACAAAATTTCTTACCACAATTTAACATTTTATTTACATTAAATAATACAGGCATTAATTTGAAACATTTACTACTACCATTCAATATACTAGTACAATTTCTTAACCATTTTAATTTTAAGCTATAAATATAACTTTTAATATCAATCATATTAATACCACCTTCTGGAAAATCTTTTTTGAAAATGTTACTCTTAATTTTTGCTTTTCCATTCCACACAAACTCAAAAAATAAATCGTTTAGCTCTTTAACAAAATCATTAGTTGGATTAGGTAAGCTAATGAAAAGGGGTGTGAATAATGGTAGTAAAAGTGACTTAATTACCGTTAGCCGGCCAATTGGTGTAAGTTTCCTCTTTTTCCAATATGATATACTGTTTTTAACTTTTAACATTTTTTCATCAAAATTTATCTTACCCTTTTGATATAAATCTACATCAAAATGTGACCCAAGCAATTGAATCTAGTATCGCCCCATGATAATTTAAATTTTGTTTTTATGGACCATGATGAGTATTTCAGTCAGTGGTCCTATCCAAACTAATTTGATCTTATTATAATTAACTTTAAGCCCTGATAATTGTGAAAAATGATACAACAAATCTTCAACCTTTTTCACTGTTTCCTCAGTTTCCTCTAACAAAAGAGATGTATCATCAGCAAATTGTGAGATCTTATACTCCTCACCATCAATTACAATACCCTTTACAGTTTGGTTGTTTCTTATCATAATTGCCAGAATTTCTGAACATAAATTAAACAAAAATGGAGAAATAGGGTCCCCTTGTCTACATCCTCTTCCTATCTTAAAAAAACTCAGAAAGGTGTCCATTTAATTGGATCGCAACTTCAGTATTATATATATACCAATTATTATCCCTTTTTTAAACATATCACCATTAACTTAAAAGGGAGGTGTGTAATATGATATCGGCTACCTGCGAGTGACTAGGCTTATCAGCAGTCTGTTCCCAGCAAACATTTTATATCGGCCCGATGTCGGGCCGATATGGAACACTTCATCGGCCCGACATCGGCATTTACATCGGGCCGATGTCGGATGTGCAACACGGCTCGACATCGGGCCGATGTCGGCATATTGAAAATAGCCGACATTTAGCCAGCATGATGCCGAGATCCTATTTCGTCCCTATTCTCATACAGCTGGATTGTCATGCTCAATGACAACAGAACATGTTAGTTAAACACACGATTTTGTCTTGGTTTATCTTCAACGAGAAACATATTAATGCGATGAAAACCTACCATAAACCTACACGCAAATCATATACTCACAAATTTCTACATGAGAAAATAAACTATTTCATCTTACAAATTTTTATTATCATTGCTTTAAATATTCAAACAACAGGGTTATCACAGAATGTGGATAAAACCCCTGAACAGTTTTATCAAAATGTACAAGTTATGATACACAGACATGCCATAATACACATAGACGGTCACTGTATAAATAAACAAACAACATATGACTTGAAATAAGAGTTATTTCATTGAACACTACTTAATGTAAAGCTCCTACATGAAACATTAAGGGTTTTTAACATAAGATTGTTTTTTCATCCTGGTGTTCCATGGATGCACCCAGACATCTGCGCCTGCCTCATTTCTCTCTTTATTTCTCTTCCACCATCTCTTTCCGATGTTGCCCTCATTCAGGCGGCATATGTCTCTCGTACCTCTCCCGTGAGAAACGACGGGATTTCACGACAGCCTCTGGAATAAGTGCTTGTACTATTAATACAGAGGTAGAGATAAGTTTGTTCAGAATATGGGTATTTACAAAATGCATTTACAAAGAATTGGGTATTCTTCATTTTTAATTGGGTTTTTGTTAAATGTGAATTATTTTTTATGTTGTTTGTATAAAATTTGCCACCATCCCTTCGTATATTTCTGGGCGATCATATACTTGAACTATGCTTGAAAACAAAGGTTAAGAACTGTATATACCTGTAGATATGGTGCAACTGTTGGGGGATCTTGTAGTTACTGATGTGATGCTTGCAGAATAGTCCTGCCATTGCCACGGTCACATTTAAAGGCCTTGGTGGTGTTGTCACTGACATTTATTCATTATCATCTGATTAAAACACTCTTCCTCTGAAAATGCATCACATTTTGTTACAATAACAAATGCATTAATCGGTTATCCTGATCATTTCTCCCATTTAGGTAAATTTAAAGGTTGGCATAGTCAAATAGTCAACTTGCTTTTACTTAAGTGTTAAATTGCATAAATCACGTATTTTTTTTATCAATTTCCATCTTAATTCATGAACAGAATGACGTATCATGAATTAATTTGCTTCACAAAAATTACATAAATCCAGACACACCATCCTGACAGACTGAAGGTTACTAACATAGTATGAAAAAGTTCAATATAAAAGGTTACATAGCGACGTAAAGACATACCTCCCCTGTGATCGCCTTTATTCCTCATTTTCAGAATCTCAATTTGCAGTTGTCCGCTCTCTGCAACTTCGATATTTCCACATTAGACAATACTGTAAAATAAAATGTGTGTCAATTATGATTCATACTTAATGACAAAATGGTTTTTTTTTTAAATTTGTCTACAATGGAAGCAGATAAATTAATCGTTCAAGCCCAACCCAATCATCAATGTAATACTTTGCTTTTGTGTGCACATGACATAGAATGCTACCTTAATGTTGATTTTAATCAAACTGATAAAACAACAAAGAGAACAAGTCACGAAAATATATTACACAAATTTATTTTCAACATATTTACTCGAAATAAAAGTATTTCTTACTTTCGAGAATAAAACTAAATATAAAAAGAATAGTACTATATTAATGCCTTATATTCACGCGCTCAACAACGATTCAAACAGTACTTACCATTGATAAAAACCAAGAATATAATTTGACTTTCAACTTCTCTTTGAATTAATTTGATATGTACATGCACTGGTTATTGAACCCACAAACTAATATATAACAGGAATTGTTAGTGTTTTTTTTTAACTTGGCAGAAAAGGTCATGAAATTTCATTTTAAAATAAATCAATATAGCAAAATGTTATTCCTGATTTTCCCCCAGTAGTGTGTCTAATAGCTGAGACATAGCACGTACATATTTTAGGGAATGGCAGGCCTATTCTTAGCGTGATGAAGCATAAAGACACACATTTGATGGAAAATATATTATTTTCAGTATATTTGTTTTAGATGAAACATATTGATTTAAATCACAAATGGAACTGATTCCATGATATATGAATGTGTATGTTACCTATATAAAACTGGTGTGGCCTAACATTATTTTGAGATCACACGGTCAAGCCAATGAGAAGGTATATGTCTAATTTTGAAACCATACCTGAACCTTATGGATGCACACGATACTTTGCAAGGGAGGACAGTTGTTCCTGAAGGGGAACCACTTCTGCAAAGTATGGACTGGCCAGGAACTATCCCCGAGCCACATGTCTTGGTGTTTTTAGTCACCAATATGTAACATCCATTGTAACTTCTCCTGATCACATCCTTTAACACAACGCAATGTTGATGACTATACACTGTTGCCTGTGGCACCGACAGCAAGAGTCAGTGACATCTTGGCCTCATCCCTGGCCTTCTTTGACACTCGTTCAGGTTTATTGCAGGGTGTTGTTATCAGTGTGATCTAACAAATCATTTATGGATGACATTTGAAAAAGGCATTGTGTAGACCTGGGTTATTTACATGTTACACAAATATAGAATGGAAAAACATTAAAAATTACCGGAAATACTTGGAACATAGTACATTTTTATAGCAGCAAAAGATAAGTTAAAGTTTGATATCAATGAAGCAAATTCAAATCGATATTCATAAAGTAAAATTTAAGTTGCAAAACATATATGTGCTACATCAAGTGAAAATCAAACTAATTGTATTTTGTAGTACTTATAAAAAGTTGTCTTTCCATAATTAAAATCATTATTAAATACCATCGAACTTAAAAGTTGCATCAGAAATATTTGATTTATCAATGACCCGGTAATGCATTAGTCAGTTGTAACCACGGCCCCCACTTTCCAGGGGAAAGCAGGGGAAATGGGCCATGTTTTTATCTTCCATGTGGCACCGCGGTGTGAATGCCAAGTAAATGTGGCGGATTTCTGTTCGGGCAAAAAAAGTGGGAAATGTGACTTCCTTAGGATGTTCCCGGAATACCGTGGCATTTGGTCCACAGGACGGAGATTTTACCTGGGATTGGCTGAAATAAAAAGTGAAAGACCCCGCTATTCACCGGACCCTGGGCGGGGGGGGGGGAGGGGTGAATACAAGGAGGGAGATTCTATGTTTTGTACGTTGATTACCTTAAAGCTTTTGACAATTGTGTACACTCTAAGATTTGGCAATGCTTATGAAGAAACAATGTCAACGGTCGTTTTTTGAACATCTTTCAATCCATGTACATGTGTATAGCCAAATGAAAGCGTGTGTGAAAGTTAACAATGGCCTAACTGATTTTTTTAAGTGTAAAATCCGCACCAAACAGGAATGTTTGTCGTCACAGATAATGTTTGCACTTTTCATGAATGACCATGTGATTGTTTTAAATTACAGGCAGAAATTATATATATATATACCATTTTCTGCCTCACAAGAATTGGACAAGTTGTTTGTTTTGATGTACGCTGGCGTTATTTCGGGATTGACTGATATAGCGGTACGCCTACAGAGTCTGATAAACAAGAGATGTTTGTCAAACATTATGCCCCCCCCCCCACCCTGAGTGCCATGTTGTCAGGATTATATGGACAATTGAATGAAATGTGCATGGACCAAAATGACAACTGATTTGTCACTGACATTGGATGCCGTTAAAGGCAGTTTTAAGATTAAGACCATTCAAGTGTGAGGATAGAGTGTGTTATTACCATGACCATTGACTCTATGACCTCAAAATCCATAAGAGTCATCAGCTGGTCACCAAAAACCTTAATGTCAAGTTAAAAGGGTCATGGGTGCAGACATTGTCAAGTTATCACACAGACAAGCTTTTTTCGTTCAAGGTCACTGTGACCTTGACCTTTGACCCGATTGTCCCTAAAAGCATAACGGGTCATCTACGGGTCAGATGAAACTCCAGGTCAAGTTTGAGGGCCATGGGTGCAGGCATTGTCGAGTTACCACTCGGACAACCTTTTACCATTCAAGGTCACTGTGACATTGACCTTTGACCCTCTGACTCCTAAAATCTATAAGGGTCATCTACTGGTCAGGCCCAACATCCATGTCAAGTTTGATGACCATAGGTCCAGGAATTGTCGAGTTTGCTTTCAAGGTCACTGTGACCTTGACCTTTGACCCCTAAAATCAATAGGGGTCATCTACTGGTCAGGCCCATCCTCCAAGTCAAGTTTGCAGGCTATGGGTGCAGGCATTGTTGAGATATCACTCGGACAACCTTTAAGCCTTCAAGGTCGCTGTGACCTTGACCTTTTGCCCAATTACCCCTAAGGCCATCATTTTTTAATCAAATGATTTACAAACCCGCTGACCCTAATTTCTGTGAAAATGAAATAAAAATAAAAGAGATCATGATATGTTTTATTTTCAATTCATCCGCCGACCATGTAAATTAGGAGCAAAAGAGAAAAAAATCGTCACTTAATTTTTCCCCGAAGCAATTATTTCCCTTTGTCGTAAGGCATTCGGACCTCACTCGACTTCTTCCGAGCTTGGCGGAAAAGGCCGAGTTGTTACGACGTGTTTTCGCTCGTCAAGGGAGATCACTCTAACGACTTTTTTATCTGTCTGCAACATGGTACAAAAACTGTTTTAAATCGCAGGGAAGAAAATTGTATCAAATTAATCGATCTGCAGATTACATTATCGCAATTCGTAGCAGATTTTCTAGCTGACAAGGGTGTCCAAGTAGATCGGGCAGCTGATGATGACGCGGAAACTGCGATCAACACCGAATTCTGGGTATTGAAATAATTTATATTTGGGTATGCATCAACATGATATCAGTTTTAAACAAAAATTAATCCAGAATTAAGAAGATACAAATATAAATTTGTTATTAGTTTCGTTGAAGAATAGTCCAGAATTAACATATTTTCACCACGCTGTAGTTGAGATGCCACTGCTATAAATGTTGGCCTAATCGGGCTAATGTCTCGCAGCTATATGATTCGCCCCTATTTAATGTATGACACGTTGGTACACCTACATAGCACCGTTTCTTTCGAAACTATATAATCATATCTTTATAACGGGAGAGTATCCAAAATCTTTTGGAAAAGGAATTATCGTCCCTGTTTTTAAAGGCGGAAACGTTGAAGACCCCAAAAATTATTGAGGAATTACACTTATTAACATCCTCTCAAAAATATACTCACAAATTTTACTTTATAGGCTTACAAACTGGAGCAGTAGTAATGAGAAGCTCACAGAAAATCAATTTGGCTTTCAAAAAGGAAAGTCGACGATCGATTGTATATATATATATATTCTACACTCAGTTATTGCCAAAACTCTCGCTTCGAAAATTAAATTATATTGTTGTTTTATCGATTTTGAAAAATGTTTCGATAAAATCACTAGATCACATCTATTTCACAAACTTATAACTGAAAATATAAGCACGCGGTTTGTAAAGGCCATTCAAGCAATGTATAGTTCTGTCGAAGCATGTGTACGATATAAAACAAACCTGTCCCCATTCTTTACGTCAAACATCGATGTGAAACAGGGGGACCCCAGTTCCAGTCTGATGTTTTCATTTTTCGTGAATGATATATTATCAAACATTAATCATAATATAGATGGTATTTGTAGTATAAATAATGTAAAATTATACTTACTTTTTTTTTGATGACGACGCAGTCATTTTTGCCCAAACACCCATAGCCTTACAAAATATGCTTAATGATCTACACGTATACTGTCGCCTATGGGATTTAAAAGTTAACAGCAGAAACTAAAAAAATGATATCTGAGAGAGGTAGAAAAACAAAATATAACTTCACCTTTAATGATACAAATCTAGAAATAACGTAAACCTTCAAATATCTAGGTATAACTTTATTTAAGAATGGCAACTGGAATAGAACACAGAAACATGTAGCAGAACACTCCATGTATGCCTTACATAATTTGTTTATTGTTTTTAATCAATTAAACCTTAACATGCTGAACATAAAAGATAAATGTAAACTTTTTGACAGTCTTATTGGCTCCATCCTAAACTACGGTGCAGAAATCTTCGGATACCACCCGTTAAAAGACATTGAATTAATTCGTTGTAAATTTATGAGGAAAATTCTTAATGTCAGAAAAAGCACCAATTTATCTGCATTATATGGAGAATTAGGCAGACATCCAATGGTAGTAGAATTATTAAGTACTGGATAAGAATATTGAATTTTGAAAATAATTCTCTTTCCAAGCATACTTATACAATGTTAAAAAACGATTTAGATAACAACAATAACTATAACGGATTAAATTGGGCTTACCATGTAAAAACTCAATTAGATGAAATTGGAATGTCTGATCTATGGTACTCTCAAGATATACAAATAATCCCCATTCAATTAATAAAGCAGAGAATTATTGATATATTTAAACAATCGTTGAATACACATATTAAAGAATCAAACAGATTAGAAACATACTGTTGGTATAAAAATGAACTTAAACAAGAAAATTATCTAGATACAATACAAACGAACAAATTTAGAATAGCACTTACAAAATTTCGAGTTTACTCCCACGATTTATTGATTGAAAGGGGTAGACATCATAATATACCGAGGGCAGATAGAATTTGTACTAATTTGCAACATGAATGTCATTGAAAACGAATATAATTTCCTTCTAGTTTGTCTATATTATAATAATACTTTAAACCTTATTTTTGCCATTGGCCTACAAAACAAATATTTACCACTTTGATGTCATCAGATTCATGAAAAAACATTACGAAATATTAGTATTTTTTTGTACTTTGCATTTATATTAAGATCACGAAATTAACATGATGTGATAACTTAAACCATTGTTACGAATATGTAAGAAATTATACAACATTTCTTTATTGACCATGTCTTTGCTTTTTACGACAAAGTGATATAATTTATGTTGGCTATGAATGTGTAAACGTTTAATGCTGAATAAATGTTATTATGTATAATACACACGCACAGCTTCTGTTGGTTGATGAACATGTCAAATTAAGTCAATACGGTTATTCTCTCAAATTTATATTCAACATGAAAATATTGAGGTTTATATTCAAGACAATGTAATGCAAGGCTCTAATGAATTTTAGATGATATAAGATAATAACATATTACCAAACTTAAATATAATAAAATTAATATTACATGTATAATCTGTATCAGACTTATTACTCTTTAATGTGCATGAGAATTAACGAAACAAAGGGTACACGTTAACAAAAACACAGATCTACTCGAAGCAAAGAAGAAACGCAACTTTTAATATAAGAACATACGTGAAAACAATGCAAGTGAAGTGTTTCATATACTTCTTTCATATACTTCAGAAGAATTTACAGACCATTGCGCTATTGTGATCTGACCAGTGACTAAAAATCAGATCTAGGAATAATGGTTGTCAAATCGGATTAGCGGAATTTATTCAGCAATCGGTTTGTCGCCTCTCCTTAATAGCTCCGGTGATGCATTTTATCACCAATTACAGCCCGCAGCAGGACTTTGTAGGGCATACGTAGCAGTCCCAGTGTACCAACGGACCCCTGAACAAACGACAAATCCGCTATTGAGCACCCCGTATCTACAATCACAGTCGATTGTTAGCCATAATGACAGCTACCTTATGTCGCAAATACCGGGCACACAGCACTCGTGTATTTTAGATAGAGAATTGTTAAACCTACCAAGGGATCATTACGTCGATAAACTTTTAAGACTCACTAACAGTTCTGAACCAGATATAACATCATATAGAGATGCATTTTATAGGCATGCAAAACAATTACCAACTTGCCCAGACGCAAAGCTGATAACACGACGTGGCTCCAGAAAGACGCCAGCATACGACAAGCTAGCACATGATTGTTACATCTTAAACAGTTTTCTCAAAGGAGATCCTAGTGAAATCGAAACGATCTTTACTAAAACAAAAACACAAGTTGTAATGAACGACAACGAAATCAACCTCCCGGAAGATAAGAAGTCTGGCATTGACTTTACAATCGAACTGAACAACGTGTTTCCTCTGTCATTGATTTAGGAAATAAATACGCGGCCGTACAAGACGAAGTTAAAACCGAGAGAAGCTTCACAAGTTAAGTGAAGAACTGCATTTAGTCAAGAATGAAAATCACGCACTTAAGCAAGAAATGAAAAACCTTAATGCCAAAACGTACAATTCTCTTATTCAACACGAAGAAAGAATTAATACAATAAATGACACAAACATAAACATGCTTAAGACGTACGCGTCAAGAACTGATAGCGCAATTGAAACAGTTCAAGTACAAAATTGCAAAGCAAAAGAAGATGCTACAAACGCTCTATCCGAAACGCAATCCCTTTCGTATGCGGGTATGGGTACGGCAACAGAGAAGTGAGCAGGGAAAATCGCAGGAAACGAATATCCAAGACGCTGATGAATATTACCCGGAAGAAAACACGAACAAAATTGAAACTATAATAACTTCTAAGAAACAGACAACTATTAATGTAGATACCAATCCGCATGAGTCATCAAGCCTTAAATTTGAAGGCAAATATCATGGGCGAACACGAAGCTACTTTATTAGTAATATTGACCCAGATTCGTCCGTACATGGACTCAATCAGTGTCTAACGGACAACACTGTAACTCCTGTTGAATCAAACGTGTTTCAGTGCAAATCTGGTGAGCTTGCTGCAAAGGTAGTTGTTCCTGCTCACCAAGGTTATATACTTGAAGACTTAAACTTTTGGCCGAGTTTTATGAAGTGTCGACGGTGGATGTCGAGACGTCAATGGTACCAGCATCACTAATCAAATAACTATCGACCGGAAAACGTTCGGGACCATGGATACGAACACACCCATTATGGGCATGACAATAGACATACTTATCAATACTATGACGATGAAAATAACGATCATGCCTTGTATCCACTAGAATCAAATGACATTAACTTATACAAGTGTACTTAAAAATGATAGCCTACGAATTTGCACTTGGAATGCCCGAGGTGTTATGTCCTCAGCTGCCAGTCTTTCAAACCTTCTTCCAACATATCAAATTGATATAGCTTTTATCACAGAACATGATCTTTTCGATCACTCAAAATATTTTTTCGACACGATTCAGAATGGTTATCGAAATATAACAATATGTGACCAAAACTTTAACAAATATAATAACCTTTGTTGTGGAAAAGGGGGCGTTTCTATTATGTATAAATCCAACCTAGACTTAAGCGTTAAACATATTAACGATTCCACAAACGATAGAATTTGCGGAATAGAAATAGACTGTAGAACTGTAAAGATTTTTGCTTTCTGTGTTTAAATGCCTTCAGGAAATTACGCTAATGATGTTTTCGATAATTACATGAATTCTTTATAGGCTATATATGATACTTTTTCAGAATATGGAATAGTTATGTTTCTAGGAGACATGAACGCTGACATTGTTGAAGGAAATAATCAAAGTAATTTTCGAAATGAAGTGTTCACGAATTTTTTACGTACAAATGACTTACTTTCACTTTGTAAAGGTCCAAGATATACCTATACTACTATGGAATCTATGTTAGACCATTTAATGAATGTGTAAACATATTAGACGATGTCATGTTTAATGTTTCTGATCACTTGCCTGTTTTTGCAATTGTGAAAGTACCAGTCATACGGATAATCAATGAAAATGTAAATCGCCACATAGCATGGCAAAAAATAAATCAGACACACATATCAGAATATCAAGCAAAACTAGGTAAAAATTTACAAATAAGAAATACAATTCACGTTGATGAAATGTACGAACTACGAAGCTATTGTTAAAGCTAAATTTATTCGCCATGCGAAACCTTACTGGACGCCCGAAGTGAAAAAATCATATAATTTACAACGCGAAGCACGACGAGTATGGGTTCTAGAAGGACAGCCAAGACAGCATAACGAATCATACGCGAAATATAAGCGCTGCAAGCAAAATTTTGTAACGACACAAAAAATAGTAATTGAAAACGTTGAAAAGTACTTCAATAGTCAGCTTATCGAAGCAGCTTGTTTTGGAGCTTAATTAAATATAGGAAAAACAAAATACCATCTACCTGTACCCATCTATTCTACAAAAACACCTCTGTTAGAGAACCAGGCGATATTTTAAAGGTATTTACAAACTATTTTCGCGATGTGTACTCACCTCTTCAATGTGAACACTTTGATAACGATTTTAAAAAGCTTCTAGAGGAAAAAGTTGAACAACTAAAAGTAAAAAAAACAGTACCGCAAATAGCATTTCAGAAATAAATCCAACTATCACTAGCGTAAAAATTAAAACGTATATTAAAACGTTGAAAAAGGGGAATGCCTCATCATATGATGATATTTTTAATGAACACTTAATATATGGAGGCGATGCATTGCATAAGGCTCTGGCAACGTTATTCAATACAATAATTATCTCAGGCAAAATTCCAAAAATGTATAAAAAGGGATTAATTATTCCAGCCTACAAAGATAACGGTAAACCAAGAAGTGACCCCGGAAACTATAGACCTATAACGTTATTACCAAATATATACAAACTATTTGAAACAGTCTTACATGACTTAATTACAAAATGGGTAAAAGAAACCAACATTGAATTTCCAAACCGACAGCAAAACGCATACCAAACGAATACAGGGGCAATAAGAGCGTCTTTTAATTTACAAGAATCCATCTATCACAATTTTGAGCTCCACAACAAAGTATACGTCGCTATGCTCGACACAAAAATGGCCTTTGACACTGTATGGTTAGATGCGATATTTTACAAGATTGCATGACTTGGAATTCAAGGCAAAATTTGGTCGCTTATAGTTGACGCGCTCTTTCCCGTGTTGCAAGGTATACGCCAAGGGGGAATAATTAAATTAGATATACAATCTGTTCATAAATGGACTCTTCGATATACTGGAGCGAAGTGGACAAGGTTTAAATGTTATAAACGTAATAACAAGTAACACTACGTTGACTGATGACATCGCGTTAGCTGCAATTTCACCAAATGGTCTTCAAAATCTACTGAACATTACATACGATTATATATGTAATTATAGATACATGATACACTCGACAAAAAGTTTTGTAGTGGTTTTCGGTGACACTGCCACAAATAAAACGAACATTAATTTCTATCTAGGGCCAAACAAAATTGAACGCACAGATAAAATAAGACATGTAGGTATACAACTAAACGACAAAATAACAGACAATGATAAAATATCGGTAGCGTGCAAGAAAGCAGAATCATCGTTCTATTCCCTACTATCAATCAACATCGGAACCTTTCACATCAATCCCCTTACATCAGCATCGTTAGTGTCAAAAATGTGTATACCAAAACGTTTTTTCGGAGCAGAACTCTAGAACAATCTAACAAAATCAAACTGCATGCAATTAGTATATTTTATACGAATGGCGGCAAAAACTATTCAACGATTCCCCATTTGAACACGAACCGATATCTAGTTAGCGATGTTAGACTGGAAACGTATAGAAAGCGAAATAAATTTAAAGAAGCTTATGTTCCTCGAATGCAATATA
Organism: Mya arenaria; assembly: GCF_026914265.1. Taxonomy (NCBI): domain Eukaryota; kingdom Metazoa; phylum Mollusca; class Bivalvia; order Myida; family Myidae; genus Mya; species Mya arenaria. Next base: position 45,699,465 of record NC_069127.1, read on the forward strand.
CCGACATCGGTGCTTACAAAACAGATCTTCAATAAAAGACTTGCCTTATTTTCTTGCAGGACTGATAAGTGCATTCAAAAACAAGTTATCTGATTTTATTATTAGATATATACAAACAGGAATGTTTCCTAAAAAGTCAATGCGGAAACGTAAATGCAAAATGTTGGTGTATAATATGGAATTAGACGATTGGAAACAAAGAGTTCAAAGTGACGTAACTTTTGGTCGCTTCATGCTCCTACATATAAGAATCGAACCGGTCATTATATGGACCTGCGCGAACGATTTTCAATCATGGCACATGCTCTTGAAATTAGTAAACTTTGGATCGAACCAAGCATATACGAAAATAAGTCAGTTATGTTATGTCACGCGTGTGGTGTTATTATAAAAAATGCCGTAAAGCATGTTCTATTTTCATGCATTTTATCGTCTGATATTAGAAATAATAAAAATGACTGCGTAATTCGCTGCGTTTTATACCGACCCAGTCACAGGCCCCAATTTCTCGAAACTTCTTAAGTCTCCTATAACAGGATTAAGCTTAAACCACTATTTTTTGTCTTTCAATATTTTGCGTTTTATATACTCAATCAAATATTTTTAAAATTTAAGAAAGGAATTATCGTTACGATTATCACAATAAACCATTTCTCATTTATAAAAAATCAATTAAAGTATGTATTTTTGCTAATTGAAATAAGAAGCTTAAGCCGGTTAGGCTTAAGAAGTTTCGAGAAATTGGGGGCAGCTGCAATTTCTCGAAACTTCTTAAGTCCCTTATAACAGGATTAATCTAATCTCACTATTGTTGTTGTTCTATAAAATGTGTTATATTTACTTCTTCAAGAATTTTTAGAAATTATGTAGGAATAATCTGTATGATTATCAGAATAAACCATTTCTTATTTATCAAAACCAAATTTCAGTATGTATTTTGGCTAATTGAAATAAGCGACTTTTAAAAGCCTGTTAAGCTTAAGAAGTTTCGAGAAATTGGGGCCCGGTGTTTAAAATGAGCGATAACATAATATTTGCATCAATGGTCTCTCTTGTATAACTATATATTATTAAGCGTATAGTTTTTATATACAATATATTATGACAAAACAGGGGACACGTTAGTAGAGGATTATGTCCAAACCTTTGTCTTTGACATAAAGATATCTCCATTTGTAAACTTACCGTTTTGACTGAATACATATTTTTAATAATTTTGGATAAGATAATGGTTTAAGCCTTATTTACACAAAATAATTATTATTAATAGGATTATAATTATTATTATATGTACCCTCTGAAATTCTGACTTGTAAATAAATGTACGTTTTTTATATTTAAAGTATCGTTTTGCGTCATTACGAGAGTGACCTTGACCCAAGATAGAAAACATGAATTCGCACCTGTTCATGCATACTTTGGTTTAATTTGATTACTTTTTGCACGATTATGGAGATGATCTTCGGAATTAAATATTGCCATTCTGAAAAAAATGTAAGCATTTATATTTTAAATTAAACTGACATGAGTTGCATTCACTAAATTGTGGAAATTAGGAATACAGGAGATGTATTTCACAGAATTATTCAGTCCACACTGCTCTGACACAGTTGAACTATAGTCCAAATAATTGTACGTTGACGGATTTTTTTTAGATTTTTGATATGGCAAATCCTTCACGTACAAATTGTTTAGTATCAAAAGTGGGTAGTTGTTCCGATCAGCATATAGCGTTTATAAAATATCATAAAAGCAAGAAATATTACCAGATAATGTTATTTTATATTAGTTCCGTACGCACACAATAAAATATCCAACTTATAATTATGAGTTTGACTGCTTTTCTTCTTTACATTCTGTCAAAACATAACGATATAGACATGAAGGGCACCTGCAAGGCTTCAGGGCACAGTTTTAAATCGCTCGGAACATTTCGGCCATGGCCGAGTTGTTACGATTGTATAACGAGGTCTATCTAGAAGCTTTGTCGGAGGAGGCCGAGTTATTACGATTGTATCGAGTTGTTCCCCTTTGCATAATTGTTATCTGTGTCAGTCAACTTTCGTTTTATTGGAAAGGTAAACAACTTGTTTTAATGCATTTAATGCTTGTTTTAAAGTGCAAAATAACATTTCACTTACATGGTAAAATATGAATTACACTCTTCATGATCAATTTCAACTATAAAATACTTCACTTAAAACAATTTCAATATTTTTAAAACACCCCCGTTTTTTGCACATTCCCGTTTAGACGTTAGGGATTGGAAGAATCCCGTATAACACGTCTATTATTTTAGACTAAGTTGAACTACAGTACAGGATTATATACCCAGTCCCTATATATATTTATATATTGTATAGACAAGGGGTACAACACAATTTATTCTATTGCAGAAGTAATGAAATTAACAAAGTAAGGGAGTTAAATAGTCCATATAAACAGCCGCTTCAGAGTTAGCTACAATAATGAGCGATCAGGGATACTTTTTTTTATTATTTTGATATTTCTTATGTATCCCTGTAACGCTACAACTCTCTACCATTTAACAACGAGCGAAATGATATACTGTAATAATATGCATTGATGTTGAATAATAATGAAAAAGTTGTTCAATTTTTATCCGACAGTGATCTGAACTGGATTTAATATGTCATTAGAGTTGTTATTTTCACATTAATATATAATGGGTCACGAATACCGTTATACATGTACACAACCAGTCAGCTTTGTCCCAGATTTACCGATATCGGGATACTTGATAAACAATCGACATTTGTAAGTGTTTTATGATAACTTAGCATGTTTTTTGGGCATATTGACATAACTTAATACGTGTTTAATAGTAGGCAATAATATTTTCGTAGAAATTTGAATTTTTAACGGAGATAATTTAAAAATTGTGGCCGCGAGGATTCTCTGCGCAAGGACCGCTTGCTACTTTTTGCTGGGATGGTGGACGTCACGAGTCTGCCATATTAAAAAAAAATCCTCAAAAGACTCGTTGACGGCCATTTAGGTGGACTACTTCAGAGTCTTTGACAATTTTTGGTTTGGCGTCCCATATCCCACTTGGGGTCCCTGTAGTCTAAAATAATAGACGTGTTATACAGGATTCTTCCAATCCCTAACGTCTAAACGGGAATGTGCAAAAAACGGGGGGTGTTTTAAAAATATTGAAATTGTTTTAAGTGAAGTATTTTATGGTTGAAATTGATCATAAAGAGTTATATTCATATTTTACCATGTAAGTGAAATGTTATTTTGCACTAAACAAGCATTTAATGCATTAAAACACATTGTTTACCTTTCCAATAAAACGAAAGTTAACTGACACAGAAAACAATTATGCGAAGGGGAACAACTCGATACAATCGTAATAACTCAGCCTCCTCCGACAAAGCTTCGAGATAGACCTCGTTACACAATCGTAACAAAGCCGTCAAACTCATAATTATAAGTTGGATATTTATTTTTTGTGTACAGAACTAATATAAAATAACATTATCTGGTAATATTTCTTGTTTTTATGATATTTTATAGACGCTATATACTTAAACCCGGAATCCTGATCGGAACAACTACCCACTTTTGATACTAAACAATTTGTACGTGAAGGATTTGCCATATCAAAAATCTAAAAAAATCTGTCAACGTACAATTGTTTGGACTAGGGGTCCCTGGACTTACCGAAATACGATTATTTCCCGAAAGACGGATAAAATTACCGAAATGCTATTAGGTAAAATTATTAACTTTGGAATAATTCCGTAAAATAACCCGCAGGTAAATAATACGTAACGTAATAAATATTTAAATGTCAAAACCTCTTGTTTCACCAAACCACATACGGTTCACGAACACACTATCAATACCGGTAACATAGTTCTACAATTAACATTTACATCATATGATAAGATTTTCTTCTAATAGCATATATATATATATATAGATATATCATTGCAATAACAAAATGAATGAGAAGACACTCTATATTACTGTGTAAAATGTAATAAATAATGTTCGTAACGGATATTTCCAAATTATCAACTAATACATGCTGCAAATTAAAAAATTTCTTCAAATAGCATATCAAAAAGGATTTATCATTGCAATAACAAAATGAATGAGTAGACACTCTATATTACTGTGTAAAATGTAATAAATAATGTTCGTAACGGATATTTCCAAATTATTTCATGTTAAAACACTGTTCATATTTCGGCCTTGATATGTTTCTATAAGGAATAAGATATGTCTACTCCTTCAATATAACAGGTACTTACCTTGCAAGTGCAGCTCTGGCATCATATGATAATCCACTATATGCACACGATTTACAAACAAATTTGAGGTTTTTGGCACTCCAAGACTTAAGGTCTTGCTCGGACAATTCAGAACATTTAGCATGAACCCAATTCCTACAATTAGAACAATGTATGCATTGATCACTACTACAGTCAACAGCACATATAGCACAAGGAAACTCATCCATCATTAATGATTTCAGAGTGTAAAGTTCTATTAATTTGGACTTCTTTAATACTTACAGCAATAACTTACCTTTTTACTCGCGATTGTTATTTATGAATCTTCAAATGAAGCCGTCAATTTGTGTGAAAATCACCCGCAATTATAAATGTACACGTACTGCGGTCCTTTAATGCGTAATTATTATGGTATTTACTCAACACGTGTCTCAGAGCGGAAAAGGGTTTACCCAAATTAACACTCTTTCAATAATACCAAACTGTCCCCAAAAAAACGTGCCGCTACTTTGTGGGGTGTCAAACTGTATACCGGGTGATAATTATGTTGTTTTAAACATCGTCTGATTTTGTGTATTTGGTGTGGTCTGGTTATTATTGTCCATAAGTAAGCTAATTTATCTGAAGATGAGAACTTCGCTGTTTAAAAACTTTTTTCAATTTTCATATAAAACAATATTATAATTTGAAAGCCCTAAACTATACTGTAGATCTAAGTTAGTTTAAAAGAAAATGATTTTAGCGACATTTTCGACCTATTTCAAAGGCAATGTTTCAAGTATATTCCAAAATACTTTCAAATGCTGTTTATTGATCTAACATTTCCATAAGAATATAAATGCTATTATTTGAATCCAAATTCATAATCATTTTCATAATACAACAACTAATAAGTTATTTTTACCTGCGTTAAATTGTCTTTCGGTTGGCGAAGGGAGACAACTATTTCACTGACATTGTCTTTATTCAATTGAACAATAAGTAAATATTTTCATGAACTTATTCATTTATATGAGTGTGTTTTAGTTATATGAATATTATGAGATCATCATTAATTGGAATAATTGTTTATTTTGGAAGCTTTTATCTGTCTTTCAGACTGCCTATTACATCATTATATTTTAATATTTTTCTCTAAAATTTGGTTTGGTAATGTATTTGTATAATATTAGTATAAGAACAATAAAATGAATGCATTAGGATGCGTCTTTCGGTAACTTTCATGCGTATTTCGGTAATTTTATCCGTCTTTCGGTAAATAATCGTATTTCGGTAAGTCCAGGGACCGTTCCACTTGTTTTCCTAGTCAAGAATGACAGATCCCAGCGCTAAGTATATTGAGCTGTAAGATAACGGGCACCTGCTAGATAGGTTCAAAATGGCGACGCCTTATTGACAGAAGTCTATTTGAATTAGACTGATTATTTGTGTTTCATTTAATACCTGAGTGAAATAAGAGAAAGGTTTTGGCTAAAATAATTAGTGTGTAACTCTTGTGTTTTTATTTATCAGTGAATTGTTAAGTATTGTGGAGTTACAGTTGAAGAATATATTTTACATTGGTATAGATCAGTTGACTTGTGGCCTTTAGGGAACAAAATGAATGTCCAAATGTTAAAACTAGTTCCCTGAACGCTCATTATTGTGGCTAGGAGTTAAAGTAATATTTTATTCATAGATTGACTAATATTAAACCCCCCCACACTTTTTGATTCAAATACTGGTTGAGTTTGTAAATCGGAACAGTTTTGACAGTTTTTAGCTCAACTATTCGAAGAATAAGGAGAGCTATCCTACAGTCACCCGAGCGTCAGCGTAACCACTTATGTTAGTTTTTGTAAGAGTTTGTGTACCACCTCAAATATTGACATATGGCTTTGAAACTTTGCACACTTGTTCAACATCATGCCCCCACCCTGTACACAGGAGAAGGTAACTATCTAGCATTTTGATAAAATTATGCCCCTTTTTTTACTAAGAATTTAGGTTAAAGTTTGCGTACCACCTCAAATATTTTCAAAGTCCATTGACCTCTGGCTTTGAAACTTCGCAAACTTGTTCACCATCATGCCCTCAACCTGTACACAGGAGGAGGTAACTCTATCAAGTATTTTGACAAAATTATGCCCCTTCTTCTACTTAGAATTTACGTTAAAGTTTGCGTACCACCTCAAATATTTTCAAAGTCCATGGACATCTGGCTCTGAAACTTTGCACGCTTGTTCACCATCATGCCCCTAACCCGAAAACAGGAGGAGGTAACTCTTATCAAGCATTTTGACAAAATTATGCCCCTTCTTCTACTTAGAATTTATGTTAAAGTTTGCGTACCACCTCAAATATTTTCAAAGTCCATTGACATCTGGCTTGGAAACTTTGCAAGCTTGTTCACCATCATACCCCCAAGCTGTACACAGGAGGAGGTAACTCTATCAAGCAATTTGACAAAATTATGCCCCTTTTTCGACTTAGAATTTATGTTAAAGTTTGCGTACCACCTCAAATATTTCTCATTCAATTTATGTAAATATCTCAGCACATCATGTATTGCATTGAAATCTATTCTAACAGTGATCCATGCATGTTTCGCCAAAACTTTTCAATCCAAAACCGAAAAGCGGCGGAATAGTCGAGCTCGCTGTCTCTGTGACAGCGCTTGTTTAACAATATCTTTGCAAGTTTTTGTTCTAGTACAGTACACTCAAAGAGTTAGACCCACTTTCCGTTTCCCTCCGCAGATTTTTGCTATCACAGCCAACACATTGATTTTATCGACTGTCCACGTTCCTCGGAGTTTAGATTTAAGGCCCTCGGAGGGTGATCAGTCGACAGAAAAATAACGAACTCGGCGTTCCTCGGAGGGGTTAACTCCGCGAAACTCTGCGGACACTAGATAGAATCTACGCTACAGTTATATTTATTTTATTAAAATTTTCAACCGATTATGACGGCTCCAGTAAATTGCTATTATTCTTTTTCCTCTGCCCGTTTTGCATGAAGTTAGCTGACCACAAGAATGCAGTCGTATTTCACTAGTTGCACATGCATCTTATAAACGTGTTTTTGCTAATGACTGATAAACACATTTCGAATTCTTCCGAGAAATTCTAGGTTACACATTTTCGGAAAATCAGGAGGCCAAACACGCGTTCAAAGTTTACAGCGCATGGTTTTGAAGGCCTTCTTGCCTCGTTTTTTGTGAAAAATTCCATGAAATGTATTAGCTATTTTTAACTACCAATAATGAATAGTATATTCTACATTGTATTGATCACGCGCTTGACGTCAGAGGTCATGGTTCAGAATCATGTAAATAGTCAGCTGCTTTATGATGCAATAACTTAGTGGATATACTTTAATGACTCAATGTTTATAATTCAAGACAATATTCAATTGGCGTTTACAGACATAAATGCAAATAAAACGTTGGTACATGTAAGAATCTTTTATGCTTTTATTCTTGCTTATCTGATTAGACTCTGAGTTCCGCCGCGGGATCATAAAATCGGGTGATTCTCAACGCTATCATTCATATTAAACTTGGCGGTAAGCCAGCCACTCCGAGGAACTCGGGGGGATTTAAGCGAGGGCAACAATTTTACCCTCGGAGGAAACCCGCGATCATCGACTTTATCCCTCGAGTGAGCGAGGAAAGTGGGTCTAACTCGTTGAGTGTACTGTAACTTCAAACTTGGCATTAATAATGTTTGGTTCAAACCTCAGCCTCTGCTGAAGTACACATTCACAAAATATTTTGATTCATAAACGCAAAACGTTCATTTCAAGCACAGTAAATCACCATTCACTCGGTGAAATGGAGTATGTAAATCCCGATCGCTTTTTATGCCCCCCAAAGGTGGGCATATAAAAATCGCACCGTTCGTCCGTCCGTCCGTGTGTCTGGCTCAATAACTCGTGTCCGGGCTGTAACTTTCCCTTGTATGGACAGATTTTAAAATAACTTGCCACATGTGTTCCACATACCAAGACGACGTGTCCCGTGCAAGACCCATTACCCTACCTCTAAGGTCAAGGTCACACTAAGTGTTTATTCACAATGGAGTGCTGCATATAAGGACATAGGGTATAGGTTGTCGTGTCCGGGCTGTAACTTTCCCTTGTATGGACAGATTTTAAAATAACTTGCCACGTGTTCCACATACCAAGACGACGTGTCGCGTGCAAGACCCCTATCCCTACCTCAAAGATCAAGGTCACACTTAAGTGTTTATTGACAATGGCGTGCTGCATATAAGGACATAGAGTATAGGTTGTCGTGTCCGGGCAGTAACTTTCCCTTGTATGGACAGATTTTAAAATAACTTGCCACATGTGTCCGACATACCAAGAAGACCTGTCGTGTGCAAGATCTGTGTCTGTACCTCTTAGGTCAAGGTCACACTTAGGTGTTTATTCACAATGGAGTGCTGCATATAAAGACATAGTGTTTATGTTGTCATGTCCGGGCTGTAACTTTCCCTTGTATGGACAGATTTTAAAATAACTTGCCACATGTGTTCCACATACCAAGACGACGTGTCCCGTGCAAGAACCGTGTCCCTACTTCTAAGGTCAAGGTCACACTTAGTGTTTTTTCACAATGGAATGCTGCATATAAGGACATAGAGTATAAGTTGTCATGTCCGGGCTGTAAGTTTCCCTTGTATGGACAGATTTTAAAATAACTTGCCTCATGTGTTCGACATACCAAGATGACCTGTCGCGTGCAAGACCTGTGTCCCTACCTCTTAGGTCAAGGTCACACTTAAGTGTTTATTCACAACGGAGTGCTGCATATAAGGACATAGAGTATAGGTTGTTGTGTCCGGGCTGCAACTTTCTCTTGTATGGACAGATTTTAAAATGACTTGCCACATATGTCCGACATACCAAGACGACATGTCACCCATGTCCCTACCTCTAAGTTCAAGGTTACACTTAGTGTTTATTCACAATGGAATGCTGCTTATAAGGACATAACAGTGTAAGTTGTCAAGTATGGGTGGTATTTCTTTATGTTTAGTAGTAATTTAAAATAACTTGCCATATTTATTTGACACATAAAGGCAAGATCTACTTTTCATGTACTGACCTTGTTCATAGGTCAATATCACATTTGGGGGCATTTGTCACATACTGTGACAGCTCTTGTTAACTTGTATTTTATCTAAAAATAGATTGCTATTCCGTCATAAATAAACACACAATGGGAATGGGAATGAACTCGAACAAAATCTAATCTTAGAATATTTGAGTAATGTCCCTTGCTTCGAAAATCTAAGAACATTCTTTACCCATGATATTGATTACAGTGCGATTTGAAATATATTAATAAGCAATTACGTGATAAATTACAAAAAAAACGTCAAATCAAATAAAAGAAAATAAGTGGTGTTTGCAGAATATGGAAGAAAACTAAGAATATAATAGCATAGTTGGCAACGCAAATGCGTCAACACCTAAAACGGTTCAAAATTGTGCACGCGGTCTGTGACGTCATGCCCCCGCGTGCTGCATATTTATATTTCACCTGCTTAGGAGTTTGACAGGGATTTATAATAAAAATACTCACCTAAACTTGACGAAAAATACGCATTCGTTGCTAAGGCAAGCGTCTGTATCGATCTAGATCATAGAATTATTGATCTAGGTAAACAAACACATGATTTAACTGGTGTTCGGTATTTATAGACTGTTCGGAATTACAAACTCAACCAGTATAGTTTTGAGTTATCATTTAGAATTTATATACATTACACTCCATGCGGAACAACCTCTTTCCTCGGTCACTCCGAGGGTTTTTAAATTTATCGCGGACATCTGCCGAGTACCTAACTACTTTCCTCGCTAATATCCGCCGAGTTTTGCCAAGTTGCTCTTTTTCTGCCGAGGGTTCTATTGCCAGTATCACCGGTGATCATGTTGTTCTATTGGCCTCAAAGAGGAACTCCGAGTTGTTTGCTTTGCTACTACCTTGGTACTATTGAAAATAAATAATAACATTTGCTGTTATTTTGTTTATAAAAATCAATCATTTTCACATTAGTTTGGTTATTAATTTACCTTTCAACTTATATTCGTTAATTCCCTGTTGATATCCACATATTTAAGATATAACACCACATGTTTGTTTGTTAACCATTATTACGTCATACTCTTTTTGTGTTGTTGAGAACTAAATTGGATTGGAGTAATGCAGGTGTTGAGTACCATAATTATGTAAGTGTGAATATTTTTCCTGTCACTATTTCTTTTGTGATACATACAGTGTTTGAATTTAGCACTCGCACACTCGCAAAATGCGAGTCAAAATTGAGTTGAATTTAAAGACACTCGCAAAAATTTGTGAGTTCAAAATTTGCAGAAAATATGCAATCCTCGAAATAGATATGAACATAATCGGTGATCAATTCCTGCACCGTAGATATAGAACTAATTTTAGAAATGCCTACTTTCATTTTCCTATAACAGAAATTGATGACGTAGATTAATGCTATGTGCACAGGCAGGTACTCGTTACTATGTGGCAGGTACTCGTTACTATGTTTTTTTGTAGACTGGTCTTTAGTTTCCATTTTAGGCGGCGGTATTTAGCAATAATCGTATCGAGACACAGTCTGTATAATGATGACAAGCAAAAAGATAAGTTTTTTTACGTGTGTTGATTTTAAAATCGCTGATGGCAATGATCAATCAGTTCCAAAAAAAGAAGTCAAAACGAAATAATCCGTCCGTTAAAACTGTTTCGATGTGGAAGAGGGAGTTGAACATTAAATTGACCCTCAACACAGATGACAAAAGGAACGTTTTCAAAATATTTTGCACAGACCAAAACTGGCTTGGTCAGATTCCTTAGTATGTAATGTCAGTGTTACATATATGATGATATCGTTTAATGTACAATTACATGATCATTCATTAAAACAATTACGCTATACCTTAAACCATTGTTTTCCATACAGTATAAAAAAAAATCCTAGCAAACACTATGGTTTGCCTTAAAAAATGCGAGTGAGTGTCTGGTATTGCGAGTTGAAAATTTAAGCACTCGCAAAAATTTGCAAGTATCAAAAAAAGTTAAATTTGAACCCTGACATATCAGTTGTTTTTCCGCATTCCAGATAATATTTTAATTGCATTGTTATTTATGATGTTAAACAAGTATGAAGGTAACTCATGTTCTGTGGTTTAAAAATCACCGATTTAATCTACATATGTATGAAGATATTGTTGTTATCTATTTCCTTCTCTAAATGAATATAATTCAGCTTTTAATTCTACTATTTTATGAAAGTTACGGTTTTAGTATGAATATTGTGTTTTAAAAATATTGAAACCATTACTTCTTAAGTTAATAATTAGAAATTATTAGTATGAAATGCAATCTAGTATTTTTGACAATGTGGAAGTCATGTGGCATGTTTATTATAGCAAAAAATGCATTTTTTTTTTATCAAACTGGAGGTTATGTAAAAAAGTTAAGAGAAATTAAGAGAAATTAATCGAATATACGTAGCAAACAGAATGTTTACATTACTTTAAGTAACCGGGACTAAAGTCAAATGAGTAAGAGAATAATTAGAACTGGGTCAAAAATGAACATCGACAAACATATTGCATTTTTGCGCTGTCAAAGGAATACCAGTCATATTATGTGCAAGTAAGTCTGAAAAAAATTGAAACAACAAAACAAAAGAACAGTGTTCAAATCTATTACACAAAATCAGGTACATGTACAGTAGGAGATTCTTATCGGTTTCCTCGGGGTTTCGCTGTGTTTTCACACGAGATTGTAATTATACCATCCACTGATCGGCCAAGGAGGGTGAACGAGTGAAAACGCCGAGGAAAGTGGATTTTGATCAATTCGATTTTGTGTCCGGGATGACGAAAATCCGCTGAGGAAAACAAAAAGTGGTAGTTCCGCGTGGAGTGTACTGTATGACTGCCCACATGTACCAGTCTTAGTCTTACTAACTCCAAAATAGCCTTTGTGAAGGCAACTAAATTTATAATTATTCTAGATTTTTCGATTCATTACAAACCTCCAATATTTTGCCGGTCCAAAAGAAATTTTGCTAGTCAGACAAATCCTTTGTTGCCAATTTTACATTTAACAGGAATTAAAAGGTATCTAACCTGCACTCTCACAGCTTGAACAGTTTTTTTTATTTTTTGTCTTGGAACGAGCCACATTTTGTGAAAATGCATGGAAACTAGTTTGAAATTGATAAAAATTAAATTTTCATTATTTTTTACGTCTGGATGTGAAAACTGTCAAAAGGAAAACATTAAGAAATGAAAAATATACCTTGAACTTCAACAATATAACTGGTTAGTGTGTAGCAATATCCAAATAGTTTTTAAGTACAATTATTTAACATTATAAGGGACAACATATACAATGCAAAAATCTTTTTTAGCTAGCTACTTGGCAACAAATTCTACAGTTGAAAAGCGCCAAAATATCACTACCAGTATCTGTACACAAATCATATGTTTTCTTTCTCTTGATCATTAAAGTTGAATGAGTTAAACAAATAATACATTAGGCCACACCAAATTAATGTCTCGTTCCTCAGATTTTTCCCCTCAAAAAATGGAGGGAGCGAGCTAGCGAAAAAAACAACAACAATTTTGTCAGTTTTCATAAAAGCTGAAGCGAGTGAAGAGTGAAAAATATTTTTTATTATATTCAATATAAATAAGAAAGATTGTTCGATAAAATTGCCTTGAAACCCATGTGAATGCAATCTTGAACTGAACCAGTATTTATTCATTTGTTTTTAGTACACACATAATATGGATAAACCAATTTTCTAATATAATTAAAACATATTTTAAGTATGACAATCATTCATAAAAATAAAGAACGCCACTTTTAGGGGAAAGTTTGAAACAACTTATATAAATCTACCTGAATCACTTTAACATCATTTGCAACTGTATTCAGACATTCATTAGGCCTTTTTTTTAAATTATATGTTTTACGAACGGCCAGAGTTATGAAGTGTCAGAGGAGGAGGAAATAAAAATAAAAATAAAATTACATTTCTGGAATTTTATTTTTTGGTCGGGAAAAAAACCACACAGAAAAGCAAAAGCTATGATGTATTCTCTATGATTTTCTATTTTAATGTCAGGTCAATATGTATGTGTGTGCACATTTGTTTTTGCTTTATCTGACAAGTTCACTTCATATTTTCATTAATCACTCTTTATACTTTGTAAATGCATGTTATAATAGACAAGTGACATTAAAAAATCAACTATTTTTGGGTAAATTTATTTGCCATTTAGAGTTTAAGGAATAGGCTATCACTTCACTGTGTTGTCTTGGCTGCAAATTGTCTGATACCAATTCACCAACCATGTCATTGTTACAGTTAGCAAATTTGAGCTTTTTTGTTTCCTTCTATACAGGGAATATTTATCCGCCAGGAACTAGCAATCCAGGAACTTGTAAATCAACTGATTATAGCTGTCTGATAAAACAAAAGCTGTCTATCCAACAGTGATTCAAATAATACTAGTTGTCCATCACACATTCTGTCCAACAAGCAGTCCAAACAACACTGGTGGTCCAACCAACACTTCCAGTCCAACCATTTATAGTAACTGTTGTTCAACCAACAGGTATGGTCCATCCAGTAAGCAATAGATGCCAAACCAACTATAGAGTTTCAACAGGCACTAGCTTGTAACATCATGTTGCTACCAATCTAGCAGCCCAACCGATTGTAGTGATGTTCTTCATTTAAAGTGATGGTCTCAGTAGAAAACATTAGCATATTTGAATCATATCTGCAAAGAAAGGAATGGAACATTAAAAGTATATTTTTTATAAAAAAGATAAGTTACTCTCAGACTTTTTTATGGATGGGTTGACAATCTGGACCCCGATTTAATTCCAGGCCTGGGTGCATGTGACTAGTCCGGTGGCCATCATAATGTTTAAACATAACTAACTAGTAACAAATCATTCAGAAGCTGAGAACACTACAAATGTGACAGCATAACATAATTACTCTTTCTAAGTAAATTTGTATTACATAGTAATAAAACACACAGAGCAGTATAATTATCATAATTTATATTGATGATGATTTATATATGTTCATTCATAAGACTATTACATAGTTATACTGTACCTGGTAATGTACATACATATTCCTCATTATAGATTATCACTGTCAGATAGTAAAACAGCCTAATGTATTATTATGCCCCCTTTTGAAAAAAGTGGGGTATATTGTTTTGCACATGTCGGTCGGTCGGTCGGTCGGTCGGTCGGTCTGTCTGTCGGTCGGTCGGTCGGAATACCAAATGGTTTCCGATCAATAACTTGAGAACGCTTTGACCGAGGGACCTCATACTTGGTATGTGTATTGGTCATCACCAGCAGATGAACCCTATTGATTTTGAGGTCAGTGGGTCAAAGGTCAAGGTCAGTGTGACCTTTACATGAAAAACGGTTTCCGATCAATAACTTGAGAACGCTTTGACCCAGGAACCTCATACTTGGTAGGTGTATTGGTCATGACCAGCAGATGAACCCTATTGATTTTGAGGTCAGTGGGTCAAAGGTCAAGGTCAGTGTGACCTTAACATGAAAAACGGTTTCCGATCAATAACTTGAGAACGCTTTGACCCAGGGACCTCATACTAGGTAGGCTTATTGGTCATGACCAGCAGATGAACCCTATTGATTTTGAGGTCAGTGGGTCAAAGGTCAAGGTCAGTGTCAGTGTGACCTTTACATGAAAAACGGTTTCCGATCAATAACTTGAGAACGCTTTGACCCAGGAACCTCATACTTGGTAGGTGTATTGGTCATGACCAGCAGATGAACCCTATTGATTTTGAGGTCAAAGGTCAAGGTCAGTGTGACCTTAACATGAAAAACGGTTTCCGATCAATAACTTGAGAACGCTTTGACCCAGGGACCTCATACTAGGTAGGCTTATTGGTCATGACCAGCAGATGAACCCTATTGATTTTGAGGTCAGTGGGTCAAAGGTCAAGGTCAGTGTGACCTTTACATGAAAAACGGTTTCCGATCAATAACTTGAGAACGCTTTGACCCAGGGACCTCATACTTGGTAGGTGTATTGGTCATGACCAGCAGATGAACCCTATTGATTTTGAGGTCAGTGGGTCAAAGGTCAAGGTCAGTGTGACCTTAACATGAAAAACGGTTTCCGATCAATAACTTGAGAACGCTTTGACCCAGGGACCTCATACTAGGTAGGCTTATTGGTCATGACCAGCAGATGAACCCTATTGATTTTGAGGTCAGTGGGTCAAAGGTCAAGGTCAGTGTGACTGTAAGCTGAAAAAAGGTTTTCTGATTGTCCATATTTTTTTAATGCATGCACAGATGATTGGGATTGATGTATAAATGTTTGTATAGAAATGATTTTCTTTTATGTTACTATTTTAGTTGGGCATTTATTTGCCTTCTTAAGTTATCATAAGTAAAGTGCATCTTATGCAATTTTGGAGAAAATTTGCCTCAAGCTCCTCTATCCACTAAGTGCCATGTTTGTTTCAAACTAAGATAGATGATCATCAAGGATATATTTTCTTCAGTAAAGTTTTAAAGTAAGAGTATTGTTCTGATATTTGTCTTATATAGTAGACAGTAGAAATTTATATGTCACTAAATGCATGAGTTGAAGTATCAGTTTTCAGTGAACATCTAGTTTAATTATGCCCCCCTTCGAAGCAGAGGGGTTATATAATTGCTTTGCACATGTCGGTCGGTCTGTTGGAAGACCAAAGCTTGTCCGAGTGATAACTCAACAATTCCCGGACCTATGGTCATCAAACTTGACATGAAGATTAGGTATGACCAGTAGATGACCTGCCTCATATGCATCCAATGACAAATCAGCTGTCATTTCAGTCCATGCATATTTCATTCAATTGTCCAAATATTTCTGGCAACTTGGCGCTCAGGGGGCATAATGTTTGACAAACATCTCTTGTTTGTGTTAATTTTCAAAACAAATGTTTTAGAATAGATGATATTTTTTGTTATTAATAATACTCCAATAAGAATAGTAACCGCAGTCTTTTCTGAACCATCTACCCCACCCACCAGAACTAAACTGTCCAGGTAAACAGTCGGGCGATTTATAACATTCAAATTATATCACAATAATGTAATATAAACTCATTTAAATGACAAATCTACTAAAAATAGATAAATAATAACAAACCTGGAACGATAATTAGCCCATATTTATCGCTGTTATACTTCGTTATAACCCGGAAATAAACCGGAAGTCACCCTGCCGCAAAGGATTATCCGGGTGAGCTAAAACCCGGTACCAGGTATCGATATCGAGAAAAGCTAAGTGGACACAGCCATCTAAAAAAAAATTGGGCTAAAATAACAGATAGTAATGACCAAAACTGTGACTTCTGTATGGTTCCTGAAACAGTAGACCACTACATTTTTCATTGTAAAAAATTTGTAGTGGCAAGAAAAGCTCTAGAAAAAAGAACTGAAGAACACCTACATCGCTTTGGAATAAACTGTGGGGCAATAACAATAGCCATTCTTGCAGAAGAAAAAGAAAACATTCTTGTGGACGCAAAAGAAGCTTTAGTTACATCTTTGGCAGACTATTTGATGAAAACGAAGAGGATGTAATGATAATATAAATAATTAAAAATCAAGACAAAACAAAAAGAACACAGACTCAAACAACTTTCCAAATTAAGTGACGTTTATATCATTATAAGTAGCAAGAGTAAAAGCACAATGTGAAGCAGTACTATGTGATGATAAAGGCGAATAAATTCATCGAAGTACAAAGAGAACATAGGCGACAACAAGCCAAAATTCAACAAAGCAACAACAACAGAAAAGCGGTTATCACAGTTTATGATACCAGATTATGTTGTTACCGTGTTATTTAAAGAATGCATTGGTTGTCAAAAAGCAATTAATAACGGACCGTGGATACTTGGATTTATCATATGATATTAACCCTGATATCAACATAATTCGATATCAGAAAGTGATACCGGATACCGGGGGATACCAGTTACTGGATACCAGGTTTTTAGCAACAGCCTGCAAATCCGATGAATGTTTTTCATTGGCTTAAACTTTTTCAGAAATGTTTACACCAATATTTTTACAGCTATTGAGATGTCCTCTGCTTTTAATGATTTGCCGCGATAAAGTTTCATCGGCGGAAATATAAAAAATAAAAAATCACAATTTTATTTTTATTTCAAAAATGAGTTTTTTTGAGCGGCTGTGTTCGTAAAACATAGAATCAAATAAAAAAGGCCTTAGGATTGATTTTGGATTTTTTAAAAATCATATTTTACACTCTCATCATCAAACTCAGACTTAATTTACATTTCTTGACTTAATTTCGTTTTGAATATCACAGTAAATGCCATGCCATTTTCTTATCGAAATGAAAAGTACAAGGGTTATGTTCAGGGTACTTTTATGGTCAGTGAGAGGTTTTAAAAATCCCAGATTATGCAATGTGTAAAATAAAATAAAAATTAAGGTGATAAAGTTGCGTTAGTCTTACCTGTTGGGTGAAGCTGTCTTTTTTAATTGAGTCATTGTTCATCATTCCGATTTCCATCCAAAAAGAATCCCTAATAACCCATTATTATAGCTACCAGTGTCAGATACTCATGTTTTATTGCATAATTATTGATTCAGTTAATGATCCTTAAGTGCATGAGCCGATGAACACTGACTTCAAGCATAGTAAAAAAACATTTATTGTAAAAAGTAAGATTTTCCAAAAAAATCAACCACAGTGTTTATACCGGAAGCCGCCATTTTGATTGAATTAAAGTTTTGGAACCAATGCTAAACTGCTCGATATACAGTATAAAACACCACGCATCCGTTACTTTCCTTTACAAAAACACTAGCATAGAAAAAATATAATTGATTATTTCTTCAAAAATTCTGGCTGGCAATTGAAATATAGGAGCGGGTGCACAATTTTTTAATTTTTTTTACATTTTCAAAAAAATAGGAGTGGTAAATCTGCGGATCGAAACATCATTTTCGTGTTGCCTTAAAATTTAAATTAAACTAGCATCAACCTATATTGTGCTCTTTAAAAAGTTACAAGTCATATTTTTTACAAGTGAGTCTAAAGAACATTGAAACAACACCATAAAATAAAGTATTAAAAAATATCAATTTTTTTAAAGCATTTGGAGATTCCTATTGGTTTCCGCTGAGTTTTGTGGTGTTAACACCTGCCAGGGATGTGGCATTCGTAACTTTTTGGTCCACTGATTGGCTGCGGTGGGTGAGAGACAGTAAACACTGAGGAATGCGGATAGCGTCCTATAACATTTCATGTCCGAGATGCTAAAAATCCAGAGTAAAAAGAAAAGCTGAGAGATTTGCATGGAGTGAACTGTAACCATTGACTCCTTGGTCTAATACTATATATCTTTATAAATCACAAGACTTGTGAAAATCTGACTTTTAAAATTTGTTCTGAAGAGTCACTGACTCTTGGGATTCAGACACTGTTGAAAGCCCTGAATCAGTGGCTAATCTTAAATGATGCGCCAACATTCAATTGCAGGCAACTGTTTTCTTGATGATGAGATAAGAAGGACTGAGCAGATAATGAAGGGACACATTTCATAGGATCTGAGGTGTTATTCAATATGTAACTTATGTCTATCTTATACAATTGATTTATTCACTTTATAGGTCTGTTATTCATATCACGCAATCGGATTAGCTATATCTAGTCCTAGATCCAATGAATGACACCCAAGGCATCAAAATAAATTATCCGTTTTAAAAGTGAACTCTATTGTTAATAATTATTAAAAATATGATAGACAGTAAAAGCGTTTTTAATCGAAATGTTTGTATTTGCTGTTGAAAATTTAGTTATTTACAGTTTGGTTTTACAAATTTCTACTCAAAGTGTAAACAAACTGTTTCCAACATGAAATTGTGGAGTGAAATGCCATGTTTCATTTCATTTCATTTTTTTAGTGTCAAAAGATCTTTGTATTTTTGTAGAGAGTCACCCAAGGAAGCTTCCTGTAAAGTTTCATTGAATTTGGACTGGTAGTTTCAGAGGAGATGTTTTTAAAGCAAAACAGGAAGTCGGCCATGTTGTTATTGTTGCTGTTGTTGTTGTTGATCAATCTTGACCCCTTGTTGTATTTTTGTAGAGTGTCACCCAAGGAAGTTTCCTGTAAAGTTTCATTGAATTTGGAATGGCAGTTTCAGAGAAGATGTTTTTTAAGCAATTGTTGACGGACGAACTGACGGACGAAGGACGGACAAAGACCGATCACAATAGTTCACCTTGAGGACTTCGTTCTCTGGGGCTGAATTACAGAAGCAACTTGAATTAAGATTTTACCTTTTCGTTAAATTCACCAATTTCCTTAACTGTTTTATTTCACTGGAAGAAAGTGTTATGCTAAGTGTTGATTCTGCAATTAAAAAATGGACACTTAAGTTTTTAAAAATGAAAACTTCATTTTAAAGAATGACTTTTTTTAAGAAATATAACAATTCTAAATTAATAAATAAGTTCTAAAGATGCTTCTGTAATACGGACCTTGGTGAGCTAAAATGTGTAAACAAACTGTTGCCAACATGAAATCTGTGAGTAAAATTAAGTCATTATCTCATTAAATACATCATGTATTACATGGAAACTTTAGATATATATAATCCCAACTATCTAACCTACTAAATTAATGAAGTAAGATAACACTTATTTGAATATAAGCCAAATAATGGGCCTTTATTTTTATGCCCCCGAAGGTGGGCATATAAAAATCGCACCGTCCGTCCGTCCGTCCGTGTGTCTGGCTCAAAAACTCGTGTCCGGGCTGTAATAATTAACTTTCCCTTGTATGGACAGATTTTAAAATAACTTGCCACATGTGTACCACATACCAAGACGACGTGTCGCGTGCAAGACCCGTGTCCCTACCTCAAAGGTCAAGGTCAACCTTAGTGTTTATTCACAATGGAGTGCTGCATATAAGGACATAGAGTATGGTTGTCGTGTCCGGGCTGTAACTTTCCCTTGTATGGACAGATTTTAAAATAACTTGCCTCATGTGTTCGACATACCAAGACGACGTGTCGCGTGCAAAACCCGTGTCCCTACCTCAAAGGTCAAGGTCACACTTAGTGTTTATTCACAATGGAGTGCTGCATATAAGGACATAGAGTATAGGTTGTCGTGTCCGGGCTGTTACTTTCTTTTGGATGGACAGATTTTAAAATAACTTGCCACATGTGTTCCACATACCAAGACGATGTGTTGCGTGCAAGACCCGTGTCCCTACCTCAAAGGTCAAGGTCACACTTAGTGTTTATTTACAATGGAGTGCTGCATATAAGGACATAGAGTATAGGTTGTCGTGTCCGGGCTGTAACTTTCCCTTGTATGGACAGATTTTAAAATAACTTGCCACATGTGTTCCATATACCAAGATGACGTGTCACGTGCAAGACCCGTGTCCCTACCTCAAAGGTCAAGGTCACACATAGTGTTTATTCACAATGGAGTGCTGCATATAAGGACATAGAGTATAGGTTGTCGTGTCCGGGCTGTTACTTTCTCTTGTATGGACAGATTTTAAAATAACTTGCCACATGTGTTCCACATAGCAAGACGATGTGTCGCGTACAAGACCCGTGTCCCTACCTCAAAGGTCAAGGTCACACTTAGTGTTTATTTACAATGGAGTGCTGCATATAAGGACATAGAGTATAGGTTGTCGTGTCCGGGCTGTAACTTTCCCTTGTATGGACAGATTTTAAAATAACTTGCCACATGTGTTTCACATACCAAGACGACGTGTCGCGTGCAAGACCCGTGTCCCTACCTCAAAGGTCAAGGTCACACTTAGTGTTTATTCACAATGGAGTGCTGCATACAAGGACATAGGGTATAGGTTGTCGTGTCCGGGCTGTAACTTTCCCTTGTAAGGACAGATTTTAAAATAACTTGCTACATGTGTTCCATAACTTGCTACATGTGTTCCACATACGAAGACGACGTGTCCTGTGCAACACCCATGTCCCTACCTCTAAGGTGAAAGATACACTAAGTGTTTATTCACAAGGGAATTCTGAATAGAAGGACATAACAGTGTAGGTTGTCAAGTATGGGTGGTATTTTTTTATGTTCAGAGGAAATTTAAAATAACTTGCCATATGTATTTGACACATAAAGGCAAGATCAACTTTTCATGTACTGGCCTTGTTCGTAGGTCAATGTCACATTCGGGGGCATTCGTCACATACTGTGACAGCTCTTGTTTATTTTATTTTGAATCATTAATTGATAATTCATTTATTCATCCAGTCATTTAAAAGTAACTAATTAAGTAAATTAATTAATCAATTTATTAATTATTTATTCATTCAATTATTTATTCAAATTTTCATTCATTCATTCATTCATTCATTCATTCATTCATTCATTCATTCATTCATTATTCATTCATTCATTCAATCACTAATCAATCAACCAACCAATCAATCAACCCACCAGTTAATCAATCAATACATCAGTAAATTAATCAAACATTCACATTCATTCATCATTCATTCATTTGTGCAATCAATCAATCATTCATTCATTCATCCATGTATTATTTTATTTTTGGATTCAACCCTTTTTTTCCATATTTCATTCATTCATCAAGAGATTGAATACTTCATTCAATCAGTAATAGAATGTATGAATTTGATGAATGACTGAATATTTTTTTGATGTTATTGTAGATTTACACATGGATAAACTAAAACAATTAAATTACTGCTGATAAAAAAAAATCTTAACTTGAACATGAATTATTATAATTGAGATGAAATGCAGAATTTTTAAAAGAAAAAATTCTTCAGCTAAGAAAAAGCACTTATTATTTATATAATAAACGCAGAAAAAGTGCACCTACAAAGAAAAAGATAAAAAAAAATAAGCTTCGTCTTTTCTTTTAAAGCTTCGTCTTTGGTTGAAAAGCTTCGTCTTTTCCAATAAATATTGGCCATCTTAAATTTCAAAAAGACGAAGCTTTTTATGCAAAAGACGAAGCTTTTATGTTAAAGACGAAGCTTTTGTTTAAGGAAAATATGGCTTAAACAAAAAGACGAAGCTATTTTTCAAAAGACGAAGGTTTAGCGAAGCTTTTTTACTAAAAGCGAACCTTTCATGAAAAAAACGCAGCTTTTGCGAAGCTTTTGAAAAAAGCGAGGAAAAAGCACAGCTTTTGAAAAAAACGCAGCTTTGGAAAAAAGCGCAGCTTTAGCGAAGAAATAGCTTCGCTAAAGCTGCGCTTTTTATGAAGCTTCGTTTTTATTTGGCACGGGTCATCTGCCCATGTGCCTTATTTTTGTCATATGACAGCTTGTCTATATTTGTTTAATGAACAGACGACCTGTGTTTTCATAATCAGAAATCTGCTAATCCCATAATTGGGTCAAGTAACATCCAATTAGAGAAACATCGCCAGTAGGCAGAGGTATTGAACGTCAGCCACTTAGAATGTACATTGAGAATTCTTTCGTTAAATGATTGAACGTTCCTAAAATGCATTAAAAATGCGAAGGAATGTTGAAAAATGTTGTCAAGCAATAACAAACTTCTAAAACAATTGTTTATTTTATTGTACAAACAAGGCCCACGATTTTAAACATTGTTGCTTTGAAGAAGACTGTCATTGCAGATTTTGTATACGTTGTCAAGTTGGCGCTAAGATAATCAAATATATCACATTTATTTAAAAAGTGTTAGATTGTTTATTTGTGAAATGTTTATGATTGTTTATTTTTGAAATGTTCATGATGATTTCCTTTTGTTACCAACAAAAATATTTTAATGCTTAACGTAGCATTTACCAATCATGTCTACGATCATGTCAGAAAAAGGAAGATGGGCGGCGAAACTGCCATTTTGTCAGTATGGTTTTCGAGTTTTTTTCTCAAATGTTCTACTTTGAGTTAGTGATTTTTTTAGCAAGGGCAATGATTTAAATGTTATTTGGTTCTAAATTATAAGCATAATTATTTAACATTATTTCACAATCAAACAACAGCCAGGCTGAATATAACATTGTACCCTATCCCGATTGTAACAAACTAAGATTTGCCCTTTACATATTTTATATCGTGTATTTATGCCATTATGATTGTTTCAAATGTTTAACTGTCTTTGCTTTTTCATCATTTTAGATGCTTTTTATGACAAAAATGTGGCATTGCACAAAAAGGAGACTCCAGACAAGTACACTTATACTACCCCAAAAGAGACAAAATTTAATTAGATATTAAGACACCTTCTAAAAAACGAAATCAACATTTTTTTAAGCCTGGAAATATAGGAAAATGCATTAAATTTGCTGTAAAAAAAATAAAAATTCTAGGGGTACCCCCATTGCCCCTCCCAGACCCACCCCAATTTGCTGCTCATGTAGATTGCTCTTTTTAAAATTCCACCCGGCCCTTTTCAAATCCTGGCTGGAGCACTGTTCATGATTGAGAAATTGAAAAACAATAACTTGTCCTTTGTGACATACCTACTAATTTGAGATTTTTGAAGTAATTGTGATTATGATCCTTTCATGGAACAGGGCCTTGTGGAGAACCGCTAGATTTTTGTGAATATGTATTTTCAGTAAATAAGCAATGAAGGTGGTTACGTTAATTGATGTGACGACTGCGGGTGTTACAGCTCCTGGTGTCACTCCAGACCCGAAACTTGTCAACCCACTTGCCCTGCTCACCAACCGCAAAAAAGCCTACGCAGATGTGGAAAAAGTCTGTCAGAAGTAAGTCGTATTGTAGAAAACTATGCCTTTTGCTTTACTTTTAAATGATAATATTATCGCGGCAAATAGCCTGTTCTATATATTAGTGATGTTCCGATGATCGATTATAATCGAAAATCGATTGGTTGGGCAATCGATAGTATTTAGTTATAATCGATTATCGAAAAAAATAAAAAATATTAGTAAGTGTTCAGATGTTATCTTTAACAAAATGGCTGATGAAAGCCACAATGAGCAAGAAAATCAACTATTTTTTATACAACAACACTTAATAACTTCAATCATAGACATAAGGTATATGCATATAATGATTAAGAGTTTAATACTGTACATGAATACAGCTACAACTCAGGTACTATCTAGTACTTTAAAAACCGATTGTACTATTGATAATCAGTTACTTGAGTGGAACCGATCATCGATAGTGAAATTACAACCGAATGGTTAAATCCGATTGTGATTGGGTTCCCATTGAACCATAACTCTACCTAAACTAATTACTGAGTTATTGTCCTTAATTTGTTGTTTTTTTGCTGTCAAATTTTTTTCCAGACATTAACTTGCAAACTACTAGATGGAATTTATTAAAACTTCATACAATGGTAAATCACAATGAGAGGAAGTGAAGTGCACAAGAACCATAACTTTATTTCAGCTTATAACAGAGTTACTGCCCTTTGTTACTTTTTTCTTGTCCTGAGCATAACTAAAAAACTATTGGATGGGATTTAATAAAACTTCATACAGTGATAGATCATAATAAGAGGGATTGCAGTGTACAGGAACCACAATTCTATTTCAGCTAATTACAGAGTTTCTGCCCTTTGTTACTTTTTCTTGTCCGGAGCATAACTTGAAAACTATTGGATGGAATTTAATGAAACTTCATACAGTGATAGTTCATAATGAGAGGGAGTGCAGTGTACAGGAACCGCAATTCTATTTCAGCTAATTACAGAGTTACTTCCCTTTGTTACTTTTTCTTGTCCGGAGAATAACTTGAAAACAATTGGATGGGATTTAATAAAACCTTATACACTGATAGATTGTAATTAGAGGGAGTGCAGTGTACAGGAACCGCAATTCTATTTCAGCTCATTACAGAGTTACTGCACTTTGTTACTTTATCTTGTCCGGAGCATAACTTGAAAACTATTGGATGGAATTAAATGAAACTTCATACAGTGATAGATCATAATGAGAGGGAGTGCAGTGTACAGGAACCGCAATTCTATTTCAGCTAATTACTGAGTTACTGCCCTTTGTTACTTTTTCTTGTCCGGAGAATAACTTGAAAACAAATTGGATTAAATTTAATTAAACCTTATACACTGATAGATCATAATGAGAGGGAGTGCAGTGTATAGGAACCGCAATTCTATTTCAGCTAATTACAGAGTTACTGCCCTTTGTTACTTTTTCTTGTCCGGAGCATAACTTGAAAACTATTGGATTGAATTTAATAAAGCTTCATACAGTGATAGATCATAATGAGGGTGTTGCAGTGTACTGGAACCGCAATTCTATTTCAGCTAATTACAGAGTTACTGCCCTTTGTTACTTTTTTCTTGTCTGGAGCATAGCTTGAAAACTATTGGATGGAATTTATTAAAACTTCATACAGTGATAGATCATAATGAGAGGGAGTGCAGTAGACAGGAACCGCAATTCTATTTCAGCTAATTACAGAGTTACTGCCCCTCATTACTTTTTCTTGTCCAGAGCATAACTTAAAAACTATTGGATGGAATTTAATACAACTTCATACAGTGATAGATCAGAGAGGAAGTGTAATGCACAGGAGCCGCAATTCGTTTTCAGCCAATTAAAGTGTTATTGCCCTATGTTACTTTTTTCTTGTCCGGAGCATAACTTGAAAACTATTGGATGGAATTTAATAAAACTTCATACAGTGATAGATCATAATGAGAGGGAGTGCAGTGTACAGAAATTGCAATTCTATTTCAGCTAATTACAGAGTTACTGCCTTAGGAAAAAGAATTCCACGGCCATAAAAATTCATTAATTTTTGTCAAATCTTTATTCAACTTGCTCAGAATATTTGTCTACTTGTTGTCGAAAACATTTGTGAATATGGGTCACCTCAGATCAAAAACTAGGTCAAATCTTAGGAAATATTTTCCCAATGTCATAAAAAAATTCTCAAATTTTCATGGAACTTTTACAATTTTTTTTTCTCCAGGATATCTTAGTCACATTTAAGTATAATAAAAAATTAGCAAAAATTACAGTTTTTTCAATTTTTTTCAATTTTCATGACATTTGGTTACTTTACATTCATACACACACGCTCACACATGCTTTCACACTGGCACACACACCATTGACCTGTCAGCGCCACAGTGAAACTACAGACTACCATTCTGGCACCATTAAGTATAAATATGGGTCTTTTGGGTTAAAAATACTAGCTCAAATATTAGGTTTGCAAAATTGTATCAACAAATTAAAAATCTGGCTTTAATGAGGTGTTGCCGCATTGGCGTCTTGTGATCCAATTGTTATGAAACTTGAAGACCAGAATACTTGTCTGCCTGATGTCTTTAACAATTATGAATATGGGTCACCTCATGTGAATGACTAGGTTAAATCTTATAGAAATGAAAATCCCCATCATAATTATATTCATTAGTTCTAATCCAATCGTTGAAATTGAAATGTGGTCAGAAAACTAGTCTGAATGTTGTCTTGAACAAGTATGAAAATGGGTCACCTCAGGTCAAGAATAATGTAATTAGGTCAAATTTTAGAGAAAAAACACTGCATTATGCAAAAACCCCTTCAAATGTCAGTCAACTACTAAATTCACTTGCTTTTCCTGTGAACAATTTCAATTTTGAAAAATGAATACAAAGGAATATCTATTTTAAAGTCTGCCACGGTGAATACTTTTTTTGTGTATAAGCACATAACATATTAGTTCATATTCAACTTGATATAAAAATTGATGGGTAATAGTAAAAGTAAGCAATAGGTTGTTTGTTCAATTTTATAAAAAAAAGGTATTTTCTAATGGCCTCTCAAAATGGACAACAGTTGGTGTCTACCCAGGAAACAGCCTAAAGTGTGATTCTTTTAAAATGCAGCTTTCGTCACAATTGAGTTAAAAGAAATTAAAAGAAGGTTCATTTGTGAGCAAATTTTAAATACCCAAGTCCTTTTAAGTTCTCTATAGTTCTTGTTTTGTAAAAGTTGAGTGGTTTTGTTGTTCAGGGTGGGTGCCAGCCTTGATAATATCCCATTCCAAAAGTTGGACTTTGGTGAAACAGCCATATTGGACCAGTTCTACAATGCGGATGTGGTGATAGTTGACATGACTATCTCCACCCAGCAGTCTTCTCTGTTTTACCATATTGGCGTGCGCCAGAGCATGGGTATGAAGAGCAACATTGTCATTGCTAATGACATTGATCCAGAGGGTACTGTGTCCTTAAAGGTAAGGCTTTCTCTAAAGTTTGTTGGTACATGTATTTTGTTTGCTGATTTTAAGACTGGGCAATTTAAATTGTTATGTTTTAATCTCAGTGATGATAAATTCCACAATATCTTGATATTAAGATTGAGAGCTTGAATTTCATGCTATTGTTGAGGTTTTTGTTGTTGTTCAGTGCTCCAGCCAGGATTTGAAAAGGGCAGGGTGGAGTTTTGAAAAGGGCAAGCTACATGAGTCGTGTAGAGGTTTGGGTGGTTGTGGGGGGGGGGGTCCACCCCTGCCACAAGGTGTTTTTTTTTTTTTTGTGGGGGGGGGGGGGTTGGGGGGGTCTCCCCCTAGAATTTGTTTTGTTTTTATACTCAATTTAAATCATTTTCCATGATTTTCAGACTTATACAAAATGGTGTTGTTGTTTTTTCTCAAAATTTAGAAGGGTGTGTTTTAATATCAAAATTAAAATTTGTCTTTTTGTCTGTGGTAGTATGATTGTACTTGTTTGCCATCTTCTTTAGTGCAATGTCACATATTTCTTTTAAAAGTTTGTAAGATGAAGACAAAAACAAACTCAGTTAAACATCAAATAAATAGATACACACAAAAAAATAAATGTAGGGGACGAATCTTAGTTTGGTACGATCAGGTTTGGGTACGAATGTTACATTCAGCCTGTTTGTTATTTAATTGTCTTTGGTAAAATAATGTTCAATATGCTGATGTTTTAGAATAAAATGACAATAAAAATCACTACCCTGGTTTAAAAAATCACTTATTAAACATAGAACATTGATAAAATAACTCCGAAAATCGTTCTGATAAAATGGCGGTTTCGGCGAATTTTGACAAGATCGTGGACATGATAAGTAAATACTAAATAAAGCATCAACATAATTTTGTGGATTACAAAGAAATTTTCAACATAAATATTTTATAAATAAACTTTCAAAACATTTACTGAAAAGGTGATGTATTTGATTGTATTAGCGCCACCTTTCTTATGTTTACATATCGGCAGTGCCGTCTGCTTCAAATCAACAATGTTGAAAATGGCAAGTCTCGTCTGTACAATACAATAAACAACATTTTTCACCATCCCTTCGCATTTTCTATCGCATTTTACGAACTTTCATCATTGGTTGAACGAGTTCTCAATGTATATTCTGATTGGCTGACATTCAAAAGGCACGCCTCCTGCCGATGTTTCCCTATTTGGCTCTTCCTAATTATCGGATTAGTAGATGACCGATTATGAATACACAGGTCGTCTGCTCACTACACAAATACACAATTAGCTGTCATATGACTTGGTCAAGGCACATGGAAAGATGAAAGGGCAGTACGGCATATTTTAAGCAATCAATGGGGGCATGGTGACACCTAGCGGGAACACTATTATCATAAGTATTACGTAATTTGTCGCAATAATGACAGCGGATTAAGGGCTGTCAATCTTTTATAATGATTTCAATAGTAAAAAGGGCACTAACGGGATATTTGGGGCTAATAGAGCATTTGTGAAAAGGGCACTACTCAAAAAGGGGGCAGGGCGGTAAGAAAAGGGGCACGGGCGCTGCGCCATTGAAAAACGGGCTAGCTGGAGCACTGTTGTTTTGTTTGTTTGATATTAAGTTATTAACATACAAATTATATTGAATTGGATATAAATGGCTTTAGAAACAGTTTCAACATCATTCTAAGCCCCATATCCCTTAGGGTCTAAATCCCTCAAAATCTATTATTTTCAAGAATTCAAGATTGGTATTTTCAGTCCTTGATCCAAGGCCACACCAAATTAATGTTTAGTTCCTCGGATTTTTGCCAAAAACAAATTGGGGCGAGCGAGCGAATTTTTTTTTTGTTTTTTATCAGTTTTCATAAAAACCGAAGCGAGCGAAGAGTGAAAAATATATTTTTCCTTATATTCAATATAAATAAGAAAGATTGTGGACATTGGGAAAATGTCGGAATACATACTATTTATTCATCCGTGTTTAGTACAAACATTATATGGATAAATCTAATTTCTTATATGATTAAAACATACTTTAATATGACGATCATTCATAATAATAAATAACCCTGCTTTAAGTAAAAAGTTTGGAACGACTTAAATATAAATCTTCCTGAATCAGTTTAACATCATATGCAACTGTTTTTAGACATAACTTAGGATTGATTTGGGATTTGTAAAAAATGATCACTTATACACTGGCATCATCAAAAATCAGACTCCATATAAGGCCTAAAAAAAAAAATATGTCTGTTTCCTGTAACATGCTAAAAAAAGATGGGTCGGTAGGTAGGGATTTTTTTTTTTTTTTTTTTTTTTTTTTTAAATGTCAGAATGATCCAATATTCAAGTTTATTTCAGGTGAATTATTTTAATAAGAATTCAGTGTGATATATAGATTCAATCTTTCTGCCACTTATAAGCTAAAACTGCTAGCTTGACAGCCATCAAAACATAAAATACATCATCATTGTAATAAATCAAGACTAAGTGATTTTTTCACATCTATATATAGGTGAAGTTTGACAAAGAAACAGCATTGTTTATCAGTTATTTTTAGCCATGGTACATGTATTTCAGTTGTAGAATGCATCCTTTTAAAGGGCAAGCCATGGGCTCGACTCCCAGCGGTGGCAACATTATGTGCAATTTTGAGCATTGTCAGTATGTTCACCAGGGAAGCAGTTCATCTTTACACTTTGCAAATATAACCCAGTGAAAGAGTGAATCAAAGAACATTTAGACAATTTATTTTTGTCAAATGTTTTAAACAAAACTTTCAAAATGCATACATTTTCTAATAATAAAACATGATATTATTGCACAGACTATTTTAAGATAGACTGTGTAATAATATCAAGTTTTATTAAAATTAAATGTACATGACAACTATAATAAAATAAAATGCTGTTACAACAAGAACAGGCAAGAATCTTCACAAAACATAATTTTATATAAATTAATACTTCGATTGATAAATGACTAGAATCAATGACTAAACCATTTAATTCTTAGATGCTGTCAGAATTGTACGGATCTTTGGGACCAGTGTAGACCCATGGTCTACGCTGTTCACTGCTTGGACACTTAAACCTTACCTGCTGACTCGACAGCGAACAGTGTAAAATAACAGATTGGACTGGAATATGTTTAAATAGACTAGAATCAGTATCAAAAAAGCTTAGACTGACTAATAAAAAAGTAATACCATTTTCTTTTTTAAACAGTAAAACAGCAAAACTAGTACACGTACAGTACCTTAAATAGTTTCCACAACTTATTTTTTTTAACAATTTTCAGTGTTTTAAAAAGATCTGCTGTATTAGATCCACTGTTCATTCTGTAAAAATCTCAAGCACGATCATCAATGTAACTTTCAATAGAATACCTTGTTGTTTTTTCCTTTTCTGGACTTGACTGGACTACGGGGGTTAAAACATTCCCAGAGTCAAAACTTGGTAAAATATGTTCTGACTCTGACGAACATATTATTTAGTTAATGCATCTTCGTTATGTAATCCAGTGCATCCTTGTCAAATTCCAATATGCACCAGCGATTGTTTAGTTGCAACGACATCTTTCTTACTTTAACTTTCACTTTCAGGTTTATCTTTTTTTCCGGAAGTAAACAAACACATTTAACGTTCCGATTGCCAGTATTGCAACATCGTATTTTTCATAAATGGCAAAACCATAACAGTTTTGTTATAGAACCACGGACCTATAAACCAGGTCCGTGATAGAACTAAACTATAACACTGACAACGATCTACGTAATTCTCCTTTCACTTTCATTAAAATTGACAGGAAGTTAGTGTGCACCTGTTTTCCGTGCTTTTTAGACCATGTGGTACGAAAAAAAAATATTTTTCTGTTAACTCATTAAAAACTTATAAGAATTTTTTTTAATTAACTGGAGATATAATAAAAAAAACTTAAAATAAATGAACAAAATATATCCTAGCATTGTTGTTTTTCAAAACTATTGCACTTAGCGAAAAAGCGGAAGGTATCCGTTAATTTGCATAATGGGCGGAGTTAATATTACGTCATTGAGTTTGAGTGCTGCTAATTGACAAGGTTACTGATCAGATTCCAGATTGATAATCACTTGTCACTTCGGGTGTAAATTGCTCTTGCCGGTTAAACAAACATTCAGATCATGCATTGAGGCTCCTTTCTGATGATACCGACTCTCACACCGAAATATCCCGTGTCAAGACTGATGCATATTACAAATGGATGATGCGTTGATTTCGGGTCATTTACGATTCCTGTGCGTCAAAACCGGGAGCTCTGGTCAATTGAAAGCCCTGCAGTTTAATGTCACAGCCATTAAGGTTTTTGCCATTGTTTCAACTTGTCAAACCGGAAACGTTTGTAACTATGCAACGATTCGGACACTACCAAAATATTTAAATTATCGTTGTCATCATAGGCCAGAGATCGCTAAAAATCTGACTTTTCGAATTTTGGGGTATAAAAAAATTGCGGTCGGCTGTAAAAAATTACGGTCGGTGGGGTTACAGGAAACAGACATATTTATTTTTTTTTAGGCCTAACATAGACTAAATTTTGTTTTTATTATCACATATAATGCAATGACATGTGCTTATTAAAACAAAAAGAACAAGGGTATTTTTCAGTGTACTTTTTTTGGTTATTTAGATGTTTTTATGCACCAGCCAATTGTATATGGCCCCCCCCCCCCCCCCCCCAAGTCCAGGATGGCGGGGACTTTGACGTCCGGTCTCTCAAAACCCGGGTAAAATACCCGACCTGCAGGGACACACTGCTGGTAAAATCCCTGCCAAATGGCCCCGCAACCCCGAATACCTATGTGAGGCCCATTCCCGACTATTTTCAATATGAAGACAAAACCATTTTCACTAGGCACTGCGGGGCCACCTGAAAGTTAAAACACAGCCCATTGCCTCTGCTGTCCCTGGTATACCCCTGGAACAAGGGCGAGGGGTGGGCGGGGCAGTGGTTACAATTGACAAGTGCATTACAATCCCGGATTATGCTGCAAATAAAAACAAAATATAAGGTGATAAACTTAGGCTTACTTATGTTGAGGTATATCCAGACCAGTGTTTATATCGCTATTTGAGAAAAGATATTTGTTTAAAACTGTTGTTTGGTCAGAATTTGATCAAAAATGAGCTTGATACATCAATTTGAACCAAACAATGACTCCTGTTCCAGTTAAGTTGACCTGTCCAATTTCCATTCAAAATGAGTCACTAATTACGCAATATAATCGCTACCAGTCTTAGATACACATGCTTTATTGCATAATGATTGCTTTCAATAATGATCCTTTAGTGCATGAGATGATCAACAATGACTTCAAGCATGCTCAAAACATATTTATTGTCAAAAATAAGATTTAATTTCCAAAATTCGAGCCACATTGTTTATACCGGAATCCGCCGGTTTGATTGAATTTATTGAAACCCATGCTAAACTGATCGATATACAGTATAAAAACACTACGCATCAGTAACTTCCCTTTACAAAAACACGAAAACTAGCGTTGAAACATTATACGTAATTTTTTAAGCCTTTTAATAAATTATTACCTGAAAAAAATCTGCTTGGCTATCAAAATGGAGGTGCGGGCACACAAAAAAAAAAATTTTTTTTTTTTACATTTTGAAAAAAAATAGGAGCAGTAAACCCGCGGAACGAAATATCAATTTGGTGTGGCCTAACTGTTAAACCCTTTTCTTACAAGTGTTTGCCAACCAGGTTTATACATAGTGAAACCTGGTTATTAGATTGACATACGTCATTGTTCAAGTGCATACATATGCCATATCCCCCGGCGGGGGAAAAATCCCCCGGAATTTCGATCCATACCCTGGTCTCCCGGCGGGAGATAAAAATCCCCTGGATTTAGCAATAACAACATAACGTCATATTTAACGCTTCCCTATTCTGCACAATGCTAATACCACTCCTCACTCCAATGGATATTACTCCTGCAAACATTTATACTTACTGCCGAAAATGGTACCAAAATAATCATGAATAAAATAACTATCAACTGTAGTACGGGTTTTATCTAATAATGTGAAACAAAATAAAACGAGCAAAAAGTTTCACAAGCATTTTTTGTAATATGTCGTTTTTCTGCCAGTCTTGGGACGTTTTGACTAACATTTTATACTTCCGATTTCGGATATTTGAAGAATTGTTTTGATTGTCAATAACTTTACAAGGATACATTGACGTCTCCTGCATTGGTGAGTATAACTTTAATGAATTATTATGTATTTTTTCTGCTTTTATTTTGACAAACACTGAAACAGGGGAAAAAACAAGCTGAATTACAGGTCCAAATCGAAAGAGAACAACAATGCATCATCGAAATTCTGAAAATTGATTCATTTATCTACACAGTGATACTATCCATATGATTCAGTAATCTGTCGCATTTTTCCACAAGGGCTATTTATAAACACAGCGTTTCTGAGAGTGGCCAAAAACAAGAACAATATTGATGACTCATAAGGCATGCAACCTTAAAAGCCGAGAGTATCCGAATTAACCAGGAAGCAATTTTTGTTTACTTTTAAAATGCCAACCTCTGTAAATAGTAATTGATTTTGAGTAAACATTGGGGTAGGTTTATGCATATAAATTTTTTTAACCAGGTTTTCAACGAAAACCGGGTTATTAGAGTGAGGTTGTCGTTGGGCGGGGGGCGGGCGTCAAACAATGGTTAGCATTGATAGATATTGATGAAACTTGGTGTGTAGGTAGCTTATGTACAGAGCTAGCTTGGGATTGCTATTGAGGGGGATGGGGCTAAGGTCAAGGTCGCCTGTTACTAAAAATAGAAAAATGGTTTCTGCCCAATAACATAAGTTAGCACTGATAGATATTGATAAAACTTAGTGTGTAGGTAGCTTATGTACAGAGCTAGCTTGGGATTGCTTTTGAGGGGGGTGGGGCTAAGGTCAAGGTCGCCTGTTACTAAAAATAGAAAAATGGTTTCTGCCCAATAACATAAGTTAGCACTGATAGATATTGATGAAACTTAGTGTGTAGGTAGCTTATGTGAAGAGCTAGCTTGGAATTGCTTTTGAGTGGGGAGGGGCTAAGGTCAAGGTCACTATTACTAAAAATAGAAAAATGGTTTCCGCCAACAGTAATTTTCAGTTACGTCTCTTTTTGATAAAAGTAAAGATAAAGTCATACAACAAATTAATTGGCTATAATTTCTGATTGCCCATAACAATAACCTGGTTTCGTTGCATTGCGGCGCTTCTAGTATTATATTTAGAATGCTATTTATTAGGGGTTGCCAATTCAATTGCATGAAAATTGGTCAAATGTTTTATAATTTAAATAAATAAGACATCTGCAATTGTTTTTATTTTGGATATTGTGATTGGTTTTAATGAAATCAACAGACCGTGTTCTTTAGGGATCTGGTCACTTTTGGTTTTAAAACATGTAAATAAACTAATGGAGAATTGGCAGTTATTTTTTATTAAAAATCTGTCAAGCTGAAGTATGTTAGCGTTTATGCGCATGTTTCTGCCAATGGCATTGCCCGACAAATTAATATTTAATTGCTTAAAGGAGCTCGACAACCTCAAACTCAACTAATCAAATTACAACGCCAAGTCTCTATTTAGTGTTTTTTTGGTAAATAAGAAAATGCAATCTGGCTTATATAAAGGCATTTCACAATTGAAACTAAGAAAGTACCGTAAGCATTTTTTAACCTTCTAAACAGTTAATTGGATGCCTACCAATTTTAATTGTTTAATAGATCATACATTATCACTAAGTAACTAATACTTAAATAATAATGGGAAAGTTTCAAATTTCAACATATCAATGTTTTAAGATGTAAATTTCAGGAGACATTTTTATGTTCTATATAGTTACTTGGATTATAAAATCACTCTCTGTAAAAATTATTCAACTTTTCAACCATTATCAGTCTTCAAATATATTGGAATTCCTGTAATGATAGGATTTTAATTGCTGTCATCAATTTTCAACTCAATGTTGTGATTATTCATTTGAAATGATTTTAAACTTCACATTTCATAAATGGCTGATCTTACTTTTTGACTAGATATTGCGAGTATTTTTACACATTAGTTAGTCTGCCAATTCATGCATGGTCAGTCTTGTCATTTATTGGTCTTTTTCCCCTTTTTATGCCCCCGAAGGTGGGCATATTAAAATCGCACCATCCGTCCGTCCGTCTGTCCGTCGTCCTTTCGTCCGTCCGTGTGTCCAGCTCAATATCTCGTGTCCGGGCTGTAACTTTCCCTTGTATGGACAGATTTTAAAATAACTTGCCACATGTGTTCCACATACCAAGACGACGTGTCGCATGCAAGACCCGTGCCCCGACCTCAAAGGTCAAGGTCACACTTGGGTCTTTATTCACAATGGAGTGCTGCATATAAGGACATAGAGTATAAGTTGTCATGTCCGGGCTGTAACTTTCCCTTGTATGGACATAGTTTAAAATAACTTGCCACATGTGTTTCACATACCAAGACGACGTGTCACGTGCACGACCGGTGTCCCTACCTCTAAGGTCAAGGTCACACTTGGGTGTTTATTCACAATGGAGTGCTGCATATAAGGACATAGAGTATAGGTTGTCGTGTCCGGGCTGTCATTATCCCTTGTATGGACAGATTTTAAAATAACTTGCCACATGTGTTTGACATACCAAGACGAAGTGTCGCGTGCAAGAACCGTGTCCCTACCTCTAAGGTCAAGGTCACACTTAGTGTTTATTCACAACGGAGTGCTGCATATAAGGACATAGATTATAAGTTGTTTTGTCCGGGCTGTAAGTTTCCCTTGTATGGACAGATTTTAAAATAACTTGCCGCATGTGTTCCACATACCAAGACGACGTGTCGCGTGCACGACCCGTGTCCCTACCTCTTAGGTCAAGGTCACACTTAAGTGCTTAATCACAACGGAGTGCTGCATATAAAGATATAGTGTATAGGTTGTCATGTCCAGGCTGTAACTTTCCCTTGTATGGACAGATTTTAAAATGACTTGCCACATGTGTTCCACATACCAAGAAGACGTGTCGCGTGCAAGACCTGTGTCCCTACCTCTAAGGTCAAGGTCACACTTAGGTGTTTATTCACAACGGAGTGCTGCATATAAGGACATAGAGTATAAGTTGTCGTGTCCGGGCTGTAATTTTCCCTTGTATGGACAGATTTTAAAATGACTTGCCACATGTGTTCCTCATACCAAGACGATGTGTCGCATGACAGACCCGTGCCCCTATCTCTAAGGTCAGGGTCACACTTGGGTGTTTATTCACAATGGAATGCTGCATATATAAGGACATAACAGTGTCGGTTGTCAACTATGGGTGGTATTTTTTATGTTTAGAGGCAATTTTAAATAACTTGCCAAATGTATTTGACATGTAAAGGCAAGATCAACTTTTCATGTACTGACCTTGTTCATAGGTCAATGTCACAATCTGGGGCATTCGTCACATACTGTGACAGCTCTTGTTTATTTAATCTTTTCTTCCTTTCAGTGAGATATAAAGCCAGTGAATACATTCACGCCACTCAAATTCAGCCAATCAGAATGATGGGAAGGATTGCCGAACTAAGGTAACTAAGAACTATGATGCATATTTACCAGAGAATATCTCATGAACATGTCATTTGCTTAATTTTTTCTTTGGAATGATACCTTATCAATTGTAAGTTATTGAGAACTCTTTATAAACTGTGACATTTTGTATGATGACACATTTTATTATTTGTAAAATAAATGCTTTTGATATTTTTCTGACCTGTGAAGTTGAATTGATTCTTAAATTGATTCTGATAAATACCAAACTGTGTTTAGACATCAAACCTCATTACATAAATAAACATCGTTGTCCCTCTCTGAATAATACATAATTATCTTTAATATGTTTCTTTTTACTTTCAGTTTCACTCTCACCTGACTGATGCAGATTCAGTAACCTAATTGTATGTACAAGTACTTTTTGTCAAATTGTATTTTATTTGCTCTATCAAAAATATAATGTTGACCTTTTTGAGGAATAATTTGGAAAGGAAAAATTAATTATTATAAAGAAAAAGTAATTTGCTATGTACAAAAAGTGGACAAGGATAATATCTGGTAATATAATGTATTACCTTAATTAATTGTGATAAAACATTTTTATACTGTATGTATACATCTGTATATGCATGTTGCCATATAAACTGAATGCATGTAGTTTCTTTTGTGTACATGTGAATTGAAATCAACACATTCCTTTATTATATTTTCAGGCTGATGATGGTTTCTGAGAAAAAATCAGCTTGGTGTAATTTGACAGTATTTTTCAGTATTTGACCGTGGTTCTATCATGCAACAGTCATACCATGAAGTGTCTCACAGAATCTCTCTCAATTCCTGCAATATCCAAGATTACAGTGTAGTGCAAAGAGGATTAATTTCCTTGCAATAAGTAGTATCTGCACATCCAAATACCCCGGTACAGCATGAACAGTTCCTTCAATTTTTGAGTGATTATAGAGTGAAAATGTTTCCATATAAAATGTTGTCTTTTTATGTGAAAAACTTCACGTGTTATAAATGGTTACAAATA
This sequence comes from Mya arenaria, assembly GCF_026914265.1. Classification (NCBI taxonomy): domain Eukaryota; kingdom Metazoa; phylum Mollusca; class Bivalvia; order Myida; family Myidae; genus Mya; species Mya arenaria. The sequence continues at coordinate 45,737,654 of NC_069127.1, forward strand.
CATGCATGGACATTTTGATTTCAAATCTATGCACATTTTGATAATTAACCACAAAAGTATTTTAAATTTGGTTTGAAACAAAAATATTGTTGTTATGTTTGTTTCTAAACAGTAAGTGGTATTATTCGTGTTTATAGTTTCCATGTCAATCTAATGAAGGATACCTATTTTAACTTGAAGGAAATGTGCATAAAACACAGTATTTCTACCATTTGAGATCACAGTAGATCTTTAAGCATTCACCAATCCTGTAATATTTTGGCGTTTTCAGCTATTAAATACACGGTTACAATCTTGTTATCAGTACTAAATATTCTTCATATATGAATTATTAAGTAAGTAGTTAAAGGGTTAACAGTCAAAGTAACTGTTTGTTATTCATGTGTATGCATTGATATTGAATAAGTGTGTTACTTTAAACAGTTGCCATGGTAACTAGAGTCTAGTTTTCTTTGGAAACTGTAATTGTTGTTTAAAAACCTAGGTATTTTCAATGTGATACTTTTTTAGAATGTCCCCTTCAGTCAATGAAATATTTCTGTTATTTTTTATTGATTTGGTAATACTTTGTATACAATTATATTTATAAGTTAGCCATGAAAATTGCTGACAATCTCATACTTGTATTAAAATATTCAGAATTGCTAGATGGGTTTAAATTCACCATTTTTATACGCCCGAAGGGTCGTATTATGTTATGGCCTCCATCGTCTGTCCGTCTGTCTGTCCGTCGGTCGGTCCGTCCGTTAGCAATTCTGTGTCCGGGCCATAACTTGGTAACTAATAATGCGATTTTCAAATAACTTTATACAAATCATCACTACATTAAAAGGATGTGTCGCGCGCAATTTCCAGGTCCATACCTCAAAGACTAGAATCACCATGTGGGTGCGTTAGCAAATCCGTGTCCGGGCCACAATTTGGTCACTAATAAAGTCATTTTCAAATAACTTTATACAAAGCATCATTACATTAAAAGGATGTGTCGCGCGCAATTTCCAGGTCCATACCTCAAACACTAGAATCACCATGGGGGGGGGACGTTAGCAATTCCATGTCCAGGCCATAACTGGGTTACTACTAAAGCAATTTTCAAATAACTTTATACAAATCATCTCTACATTAAAAGGATTTGTCAAGCATGCTTTCCAGGTCCGTACCTCAAAGTCTAATTTCACTGGGGGGCGTTAGCAATTCCGTGTCCGGGCCATAACTTGGTAACTAATAAAGCGATTTTCAAATAACTTTATACAAATCATCACTACATTAAAAGGATGTGTCGCGTGCAATTTCCAGGTCCATACCTCAAAGACTAGAATCACCATGGTGGGGGGACGTTAGCAATTCCATGTCCAGGCCATAACTGGGTTACTACTAAAGCAATTTTCAAATCACTTTATACAAATCATCTCTACATTAAAAGGATTTGTCAAGCATGCTTTCCAGGTCCGTACCTCAAAGGCTAATTTCACTGGGGGGCGTTAGCAATTCCGTTAGCAATTCCGTGTCCAGGCCACAACTTTGTGTTACTACTAATAAAGGAATTTTTAGAAAACGTGTCCTAGCCACAACTTTGTAACCAATAAAGCAATTTTTAGATAACTTTATACAAATTATTGCTACATTAAAAGGATGTGTTGTGAGCACTTTCCAAGTCCTGCTACTTTTAAACATGTATTCTCAGCTAAATGTTTATTAAAGACCTCAAGCGGAATCTTCTTCGGGCGTATAATGCTCCGTTTCGCGGTGCTCTTGTTACAATTGTCAGGCAAATCAATGAAAGATATACATAATTCTCCTTTTTAACAGAAAGCGATGTTTCTTAGCATTTTTTGTATTTTTATTGAATGGTTACCATGGCAACTATTTTTTTGTTTGCCTTAAATCTTCATATTTATAATACTATTAATTGTAAAAATACAACAGTCAAGAAGTGAATGGAAGAATGTAAATGTTCTTTGACTTTTACCTTATTGCAAACTCATTCTTCAAAATATACGGCATTTTAAAATTTCTTAAAAATAGATGTTTTTTCATCATTTTTTTAAATGCGATATAATTTGCTTAAAACATTGTTTAAGCTCTGATATTTATGAATGTGTATTAAATTTATACAGAATAAACAAATGTGTTGTTTTACATTATTTATTTCATTTAAATTCCGAAGTTTTGAATTTGACCTATTTTGGCAAAAAAATTGATAAAAATGTAAAATTAAAAGGGCCATTTTTCTGTCAAAAATTGATGGATTTTAAAAAAAATGTGCATATTTGAGTTTGTAATGACGTAACCTTTAAAATGATAGATAACTTTACTATACTGCATGAAATTAATTTTTACATGGTTATTGCTACCAGAATTAAAAAAAAAATATTTTTTTTTTTTTATATATTTTACATCAGGCAATAATGACAAAGTGAAAACACAGTATGTGAGTGAAATTGAATGTATCGAAACAACTCTGCAAGGGTGAAATGACTGTTTAAAAAAGGTTTGATAAATGTCAAAAGAAAACAAGTGATCAATTAATTAGAAGTAATAATCAAAGGCAAAGAAATATTACTATTTTGGAAAAGGTAGAAATGAATAAAATTCATTCCATTCTCTTAGTGTCTGAACGTCATCATAGCTGATAGTATTAAGCATAATTTTTTAAAAGACTTTGGAGGAAGTTAAATTTAATGTACAGTATTACAGCATGACATGACAGTGTATCATAAGAATATGATAAATCATGACATAAAATAATTCTGTATAATGAAAAAGCTAGAGGTTTTAATAGCGAAATATAATTATGTGAATTCATTTTTTCGTACTTTCGCATCTAAATATACTTTGAAATTTTGCAAACTTAAACCTGCTAAAAAATCCCCCTGAATACCACCAAAATCCCCCTGAATTTTCAGCCTTCTGAACAAATCCCCCTGAATGGTCTCCAGAAAATATGGCATGTATGCAGTTGGGCAAGTTTTTGGATGCTGGCAATAAGGCGGGCATTCTTTTGGGCAGGGTCAAACTCACCAATATGAAACTAAATTACTTGAGTAAGTGTTGAAATATTGTGGGTAAAGTTGAAAAAGAATATCGTTAATTAGCTATAGTTGACATACTGTGACCAAACTTAGTATATTATAGTAAGAGTTAAAGAGACCATTCATGGGATTGCATTTTAGGGCCAAAGTCACTGTTACTAAGACATATTATGATCAAACGTGGTATATAGGAAGAGTCTATGGAGAAATTTCACAGAATTGCACCTTAGTCGCATCAAGGTCACTGTCACTAAAAATATCTTTAGTTTGAGTTGGCATATTTTGACCAATCTTGGTATATAAAAAAGTTAATGGAGACCTTTCATGGGTTGAATTGCATTTGGGGCTCCTAGGGTCAATGTCAGAGTCCCAGTTACTAAAAATAGAACTATGGTTAAAACTGATTTTCTTTAGTTTGGGTTGACATTTTGTGATCATACTTGTTATATTAGATGAGTGAGTGGAGACCTTTCATGGGATTGCATTTGGGGCTGCTAGAGTCAAGGTCAAGGCTTGATATAGAAAACGGTTATAACTGAATATATTTAGTTTCGGTTGACATGTAACTTGTTGTGACCAAACCTGGTTTATAGTAAGATATTTGTTGTTTTTTTCATACACACAGCATGTTTAGATATAATTTGCACAACACAGGAAGAAGTTGTTCTTTCAATTGTGAAAACCTGGTTCCGTTATATTGTGGCATTTCTTGTTTCATGTTCAGTTGTCGACTGGCCAGGGTGTGTATTTCTTCCCATACCTGTTGGACAGTAACGGCACATGCATCGTACAGGACACACCTGCTCTCACATACTCAGAAGTCTGCATTCACCCGGAGAATGGACCCACTCTCTACAATAAACTCAAGAAAGCGCTTGAGGAAGTGGATGAAGATAATATGTAAGTGTTAATGTTACATGCTGGTTATCAGGGAACTCGCGAGGGCGCGATTTGGGGGAAGTGGTCACCTAACATTCCCAGACTTCGCCAGTTTGTAACATCAAAGCGACATTGACTTCGCTGAAATTTTTTAGCCTATTGTAAATCAGTCAATCAGCGAGTGTTTGGCCAATGTTTCAATTGTCAAAACTTGGCCATTTATAATCGGTAATCTCATATTTGGTGTATCATCCAATAATGAAATCATTGCCAGTAGGCGAAGCTATTAAACGTCAACCAATCAGAATGTACATTGAGAAGACCTTGATCAAATGATAAAAGTTGGTTAAAATGCGATAGAAAAGGCGAAATATTTAAGGAAGTTAAAAAATAATTGATATTTGTAATGTACAAACAAGGCATGCCATTTAAACATTGTTGCTTTTGAAGCAGACGTTTACTTACATTGCCAAGGTGGAATCTATGAAAATAAATAACATGACTCATTAATAGTTTTTTGTGAAATGTTTATGATAAAAAATGTTTTGTTATAACAAAGCAAGTATTTTATTTGCTTTAGTAGCGTTTACTTACAGTATTTTCCTCATGTTTATGATTGATGACGGCATTCTGATTGATTCACATGCTTAGCTGTCTTTAATTTTGTTTCATTTTAGATGCTTTTTGACTATGTGGCATAGACAAGTACCCTTTTGCTATACATTCTTAAGTTATTAACATTTCAAATAGTAAAAGCAATCAAGGAGAGTGTGAATATAAAATGAGGTTTGTGGTTTGGCACAGTATTTGTATCGGGTGTTACGATAAGTATCACTTCTCTCAAAAGTCGACAAAATACATTAGGCCTAGAGCTTAGATATTTTGTTTGTTACATTGTCTAGTGGTCATCTACCAAGTTTGTTCAAATTATGCCCCTGGGATTAAAACTGAGCCTGCCCTGGGGATCAAATTTTTTTTCCATACTTACGGTACATAGGGAAATCTTTGAAATCTTATCTGAAAGAGTAAAGCTCTCGATTATAATTTTGTTCGAATCATGGCCTGAGGGTCAAAACTGTCCCAACTGCTGGGATTAAAAGTTTCCTTATATAAGAAAAAACATTTTGTCAAAATCTGATAATTATGACTTGACTCATGATCTCAAGCAAACCTTGAGACATTTGTTCTGGGTGAAAACTGGCCTCACTTTCGGGGTCACAAGTTTCCTATAGATAAGAGAAAGATTTTATTTAATATATTATTCACTATACCCAGCGATCTAAGCATATCGCACACCACGTTCATTTTTTAAATTTTCCTTGTGTCCCCGTATGTTGAGTCAACACTATTCGTGGCATTACAAAGTGTTATTTAATGGTAATTAAGGTAGCTGTTTTTAATTTTTCTCAAGGCTGTTTTTTGTTTCCCTCCTACAAATATCATTTTAGTCAGTTTTATTAAACTTGTATGAACGCAATCTGTAATCTACAAATCACTTGGTTTGTACTCGAAACTTATTATAATTCTTGAAAAATATGCTTTGCAAATGTGTTTTAAGACACTATTGTCATCTTATTCCCACTTATATTAAGTTTGATTACCGGGTTACCTAATGTTAAACTTGTGTGAATGTGAATAAATGATATTTGGAATAATGTAGCGTATTATAATATGATATTAATATTACTATATACTTTTTAAAAGACCGCTAAATACATTTTTGTTTTATTAGTTTTGACACTTACAAAAACATACAATAACCTCTACTCTTCCAACAAAGATGCCTTCTTTATATAGACCTTATTCTCAAGAATGGGGTATGAGAATGTTTACCCTTGCAATCAGGTGAAAGCCATTCTGCGAGCAGGGTATAATTTACAATCTCCTTTTTGTACTTGTGGCACCTGTTAAAATACCTGCATATCAAGGTTAGCCGCATCGCAGCGATATGCTGCATGCATGTTTTTTGAAAGTTGTATAATTGTAGCATCAGAAGAAAGCAGTGATATGCCTACCACTGCATTGGCTATTGTGGAATATATCCCCACGATTTATTGTGATGACACTATCTCTCCCATGAAGGCAATGTGTTTTTTGGCAAAAATGGGTGGTAATTGTGTATGTGAAGTTTACTCTTGAAGCAAGAGCAGCTTGCTATTTTGTGTCCCTAGCTCTTGCTACTTTTACATTTGGAATAATTGTCTATTTTTAGAAACAATGGAATAGATTTTACACTTTATACAACAAACAAACTTGATAGAGGACCTCTATTTCATGGTTCACACAAAATATCAAGGGCCTAACTGTTACAGGCAAGAAGACTTTAAAAGATTTCTCTATGTAAGTGTATACAAAATTTTACAGAATTTTACTGTTTCAAACAGTAAAAATATCATTTTGATATTTTCACTGTTTGAAATTTAAGCCTGCTCCTGGTTCCAAATCAAATGTCAACGTGCACAGGACTGGGACACAATTTCAACAATGTCATTTCTGAAATGAAGTTACATTCACATACAAATTGGGGCATTTTTTAAAAAAAGTGTTATTAAATGACTTTTAATTACAATTTAACACATATAATAATAATAATACTTTATCAAATTCTGTCAGTGTTCAGACAACTTTATCCAGTCCTGTCAGTGTGCAGGTAACTTTATCCAGTCCTGTCAGTGTGCAGGCAACTTTATCCAGTCCTGTCAGTGTTCAGGCAAATGTTTTAAGTTCTGTTAGTGTTCAGGCAACTTTATCAAGTTATGTCAGTGTTCAGCAACTTTATCCAGTCCTGTCAGTGTGCAGGCATCTGGATCAAGTTCTGTCTAATCAGTATGCATGCTAGAATTTTTTCATCATTCTGACAATGCCAGTTTGCAAGCAAGAAGTCCTGTCAGTGTTCAGGCAGAAAGTCTTGTCAGTGTTACTGAGTTATTGCCCTTTGTTACTTTTTTTTGTCCGGAGTATAACTTGAAAAGTACTGGATGGATTTCATTGGAACTTCATACAATGGTAAAGCACAATGAGAGGAAGTGCAGTGTTCAAGAACCATAACTCTACTTTAGGTAATTACTGGGTTATTGCTCTTTATTTTTATGCCCCCGAAGGTGGGCATATTAAAATCGCACCGTCTGTCCGTCCGTCCGTCCGTGTGTCCGGCTCAATAACTCGTGTCCGGGCTGTAACTTTCCCTTGTATAGACAGATTTTAAAATAACTTGCCACATGTGTTCGGCATACCAAGACGACGTGTCGCGTGCAAGACCCGTGTCCCTACCTCTAAGGTCAAGGTCACACTTAGTGTTTATTCACAATGGAATGCTGCATATAAGGACATAGAGTATAGGTTGTCGTGTCCTGGCTGTAATTTTCCCTTGTATGGACAGATTTTAAAACACTTTGCCACATCTGTTTGACATACCAAGACGACGTGTCGTGTGCAAGAACGGTGTCCCTGCCTCTAAGGTCAAGGTCACACTTAGGTGTTTATTCACAATGGAGTGCTGCATATAAGGACATAGAGTATAGGTTGCGTGTCCGGGCTGTAACTTTCCCTTGTATGGACAGATTTTAAAAATAACTTGCCACATGTGTTCGTCATACCAAGACAACGTGTCGCATGCAAGACCCGTGTCCCTACCTCTTAGGTCAGGGTCGCACTTAGTGTTTAATTACAATGGACTGCTGCATATAAGGACATAGAGTATAGGTTGTCGTGTCCAGGCTGTAACTTTCCCTTGTATGGACAGATTTTAAAATAACTTGCCACAAGTGTTTGACATACCAAGTCGACGTGTTGCGTGCAAGAACTGAAGAACCGTGTCCCTACCTCTAAGGTCAAGGTCACACTTAGTGTTTATTCACAATGGAATGCTGCATATAAGGACATAGAGTATAGATTTTAAAATAACTTGCCACATGTGTTTGACATACCAAGACGATGTGTTGCGTGCAAGAACCATGTCCCTACCTCTAAGGTCAAGGTCACACTTAGGTGTTTATTCACAATGGAGTGCTGCATAGAAGGACATAGAGTTTAGGTTGTCGTGTCCGGGCTGTAACTTTCCCTTGTATGGACAGATTTTAAAATAACTTGCCACATGTGTTCCACATACCAAGACGACGTGTCGCGTGCAAGACCCGTGTCCCTACCTCTAAGGTCAAGGTCACACTTAGTGTTTATTCACAATGGAGTGCTGCATATAACGACATATGGTATTGATTATCGTGTCCAGGCTGTAACTTTCCCTTTCATGGACAGATTTTAAAATAACTTGCCACATGTGTTCAGCATACCAAGATGACGTGTCGCGTGCAAGACCTGTGTCCCTATTTTTTAGGTCAAGGTCACACTTAGTGTTTATTCACAATGGAATGCTGCATATAAGGACACAGAGTATAGGTTGTCGTGTCTGGGCTGTAACTTTCCCTTGTATAGACAGATAATAAAATAACTTGCCACATGTGTTTGACATACCAAGACAACATGTCGCGTGCAAGACCTGTGTCTCTACCTCTTAGATTAAGGTCACACTTAGTGTTTATTCACAATGGAATGCTGCATATAAGGACATAGAGTATAGGTTGTCGTGTCCGGGCTGTAACTTTTCCTTGTATGGACAGAATTAAAATAACTTGCCACCTGTGTTTGACATACCAAGACGACGTGTCGCGTGCAAGAACTGTGTCCCTACCTCTAAGGTCAAGGTCACACTTCGGTGTTTATTCACAATGGAATGCTGCATATAAGGATACAGAGTATTGGTTGTTATGTCCGGGCTGTAACTTTTTCTTGTATGGACAGATTTGAAAATAACTTGCCACATGTGTTCGACATACCAAGACGATGTGTCACGTGCAAGACCCATGTCCCTACCTCTAAGGTGAAAGATACTCTTAGTGTTTATTCACAATGGAATGCTGAATATATTATAAGGACATAAGAATGTAGGTTGTCAAGTATGGGAGGTATTTTTTTATGTTCAGAGGCAATTTAAAATAACTTGCCATATGTATTTGTTTGATCTTTAACTTTTCATGTACTGACCTTGTTCATAGGTCAATGTCACATACGGGGGCATTCGTCACATACTGTGACAGCTCTTGTTTTTTTTGCTGTCAATTTTTTTTCCAGACATTAACTTGCTAACTACTAGATGGCATTTATTGATACAATGGTAAAGAACAATGAGAGGAAGTGCAGTGCACAAGAACCATAACTCTATTTTAGCTAATTACAGAGTGATGGCCTTTGATACTTTTTAGCTCGACTATTCGAAGAATAGGTGGGCTATACTACTCGCCCCAGCGTCGGCGTCGGTGTCCAGTTAAAGTTTTAGGGCAAGTTGGGATTTTCACTTAAAAGTCCAATACCCTTCTATTGACTTAATACTTCACACTCTTCTTTAGGGCCATCACCTGATGAGGTTCGGTAACTCCATATTATTCTTTACACAGATTATGGCTCATGATTGACTATGGAACTTCGGTTAAAGTTTTAGGGATATTTGGGATATTTATTAATAACTTCTATACCCTTTGTTCAATTTACTTAATACTCCACACAGTTGTTCAGGACCATCACACAATGAGGTTACATAACCCCATATTATCCTTAATACAAGTTATGGCCCCTGATTGACTTAGGTTAAAGTTTTAGGGCAGGTTAAAGTTTTAGGGCAAGTTGGGATTTTCACTTAAAACTCCAATACCATTCATTGAATTGACTTAATACTTAACACAGTTGTTCAGAGCCATCACATAATGAGGTTAGATAACTCCATATTATCTTTTATACAAATTATGGCCCCTGATTGACTATGAAACTTAGGTTAAAGTTTTAGGGCAGGTTGGGATATTTATTAATTACTTCTATACCCTTTATTCAATTGACTTAATACTTCACACAATTGTTCAGGACCGTTACCCAGTGAGGTTACATAACTCCATATCCTTTAACAAGTTGTGACCCCTGATTGACTTGGGTTAAAGTTTTAGGTAAGTAAAAGTTAAGGGCAAGTTGGGATTTTAATAAAAAAAACTGCTATACCGTTCATTCAATGCACTTATAAAATTCAAAATTATTTACGACCATATTACAACAAGAAACTCCATTTTACCCTAAATACAAATTATGGCCCTTGGATTTTTTAGTTTTTTATTTCTTTTGAAAGGCATATTTGTATATTCTTAACCACATTTTCATAATGGGAAATCAAGTCACCTTATGTATCGAATAATTTTAGTTAGGTTTGACATAGAGAGACCAAACTTGGGAATATTACATCGTTATTGTATTGACTTCTAAGTCAAAGCGGCGTAGTGGAGCGCACTCTCTCTAACAACAGCTCTTGTTCTTGTCCCGAGCATAACCTGAAAACTATTAGATGGAATTTAATAAAGCTTCATACAGTGATAAATCATAATGAGAGGAAGTGCAGTGTACAGGAACCGCAATTCCATGGGTGAAAGTTTTCTGTATTAATTCGGAATTCCGTATTTTCGTTCTTCTCAGGAGTCATTTTTCTAAATTGTGTAAATCCGGGGAGTTTTTTCGTGGGGGGGGGGGTGGAGGGGGTACCCTAAACCCCATCATCAACGTCGCGATCTACTCAAAATCGAAGATAAAACAAAGTAAAATTTTCTGGTTTCCCAATTTCGATCTATAAATAGCGTTGCCATAAGTGGTAAAATTCTGTCGGCGAAATCAGCTGAGAGTTTCCGAAAATAGTCGTTTCTTTTCGCTCTAAAGCATTGTCATTCCAATGTTCTCCGAATAACCTCGTCAGTTTCCGCGCCAACAAAAACTTGGATGGCGGAAAAAGCCGGTTTTCGCCAAATATTTACGGTCGGTATCCTTTACGGCTTTTATGACATACCACAAATTGGAGGCAAAACTAGACAATGAAATAAATCGAAATACTGCTGTCAAAATTGAACAATGAAGTTTGTACCCCCAGGGTATAATACTAAAGAGCTTGAACAGCCTGCGAAAAACGAACGGAGGTGGCAATGGCTGTCAAAAGTCGATTCGAAGGGTGTGAAATGGTCCGATTGGTAACTTGATAAAAATACAAAACACTATTCAATATAAACCTTTAATTGTATTCTGTTTTTCATTTTTTAACTTTTATTGAATGAGTTACAGAGTTAAATGAATTCTTGATTAATGAGCAAGAATTGAAGTATTGAGGGATGTTTCTGTCAGGGGCCTTATATACATGTATGTTGACAAAAGCTGCCAGAAATATTAAAAATATACAACATAGATGGATTTGATTTATTAAAAGACAGGAAAGGCTTTGAAATGTGTTTTAAAATGCTTAATTCCTGGAGCTTCCCTGGCCAGGGCTTTGCCTTGGACCCACCAGGGGCCCTGCTGTCCCCTGGCCCCAAGCTTAATTTTTCAGTATTTTGAAAATTTGCAATTTTCACCCATGCAATTCTATTTCAGCTAATTACAGAGTTACTGCCCTTTGTTACTTTTTCTTGACCGGAGCATAACTTGAAAACTATTGGAATGAATTTAATAAAGCTTCATACAGTGATAGATCATAATGAGAGGAAGTGCAGTGTACAGGAACAGCAATTCTATTTCAGCTAATTACAGAGTTACTGCTCTTTGTTACTTTTTTCTTGTCCAGAGCATAACTTAAAAACTACCGGATGGAATGTAATAAAACTTTATACAATGGTACAGCACAATGAGAAGGAGTTCAGTGTACATGAATCATTACACTTTTTTAGCAAATTACAGTAACTGCCTTTTTCTGTGGTTTTTTTGTCAAACTTTTGTCCGGACAATAACTTGAAAATTACTAGATGAAATTTCATAAAACTTCATACAATGATAAATAATAATGAGAGGAAGTGCAGAGTACTGGAACCACAACTACATTTTCACTTATCACAGAGTTATTGCCCTTTGTTACTTTTTCATGTCCGGTGCAACACTTGAAAACTACCAGAGGGAATGTAATAAAACTTAATACAGTGGTAGAGCACTGATCAAATTTTCAATTAGATGAGACGAAAAAGTTAAGAAGGACTGGGAATGCCACGATGATTACCAGCAAATCTCCAATTTCAATTTCAAATCAGTATTGTATGTAATAAATTGTATACAAAGACTCCACAAATGCCAAATGTTTATAAACTGTCTTCTTCATAAAAAAGGCCATCAGTGATAACAGTTTAAATAAAGTTCATGGAAGAACCAAGATGATGAATACATAAAGTTCAGGCAAAAGAGGTTTGTTTATATTTCACATACATTTTTAGTGCTCTTTTGTTTGTTTTTCTTCAATTTAAATTTTGTCCCTAACATTTATTGATTGCCATGTAAACTTGTGCAATGCACAACAATTATAAAAGCGTTATTTTCTAAGTTTAACAATAACAATCGGAAATTGTACAAAACAAAAATAACCCCATCCATAACATTTTATGTGTTTTCCTTTCTAAATTTGTTTATATAAACCATTACTTTTAAACTACTGGTATAAAAAAAGTAACTTAACTCATTTATAGATGGTCATAGGCAATCGTATATTCTGTGCTTTATCAGTATATATATATCAGTATTAACATCTCAGTATTAGCATCACTGATATTGTTTAAAGCCTTTTTTCGAACTTTTAAAAACATAATCAAAAAATGAATAAAATAAAGTTGTCATTTATAGGTTGGCTTTCCAAATAGTTGACTGCAATTTCATATCAGGGTGGCATTCGGGAGTATTAATCACCTTCAGTGATAGCTCTAGTTAAATATCCATTAGTCGTCAGTACGTTTCAAAATTTAGCCAGATCCGTTGCATGACTTGAATATGGCCCTGAAATTGGCAATTTTCTTGAATCAATAGAGCCTCCATTCTTAATCCAGTGCTGCTAATTCTTGTAAGCACAATTTAAACACTGTAAAATGTCACTGACCCAATCAGCAAAATGTATCATACTCTAACAATGTGGAATATATTTTTTATGTTTCGATATCAACAAGAAAAAAGTTTATGCATAGCATCAAGTCGGCGCAATGAAATTAGAAGAAAAACGTGCGTGCAGATAACCAAAATGTTTATTATTGAATAATAATATTTTTGTGTCTCAACTCACCCTTACCAAAACAAACACCGTTTATGCTGACGAGACTAGTTTATAGATCTATTAGCAAATTTAGAAGAGTTTTTTATATTTTCGTGATTCTTCATAACATATTATTACCATTTCATAACTTTAATGATTTTGTTATCAATAATTTCTTGTCTAATGAATCCTTTATATAACCGTCCTTTGCCTGGTCAGTTTTCCATCTACCGTGCCTCTTTATACATCTATCAGATATACCATCCGCGTTTGCTGCGGATGTAGCACCGCTAGCTCGTTAAGTATGCGTACCCAGCTTGAGATTTGGTGCTACCGATGATAATTTTGAAACAATACATTCCTTGGCCTTAGTGTAACTGATCTTTTTGTCTTTAGTTATTAATCGAAAAGAGGCCTTTGATTTTAAGACGGGTTTGAATAAAAATTCATCTGAAGTTTCATCAAGTCCTGCCAAATTCATATAACGTTGTAACATGATATATGGACAAGCAATTGTGCTACCTTTAGCTATCAAAACCTCCCTTCCCTCCCTATAAATGTCAGTTTTACTTAATCTTATCTTGAGCACTATATGATCAGTTTGAAAATTCACGTCCGAACAACGGAGGTTGCTCATTTCGTTATAACGCAAAAATCCAGCATAGCACAGTAATATCATTGCTAAATCTCTTACATTTGTTAGTGACATGTCTTTCTCCATTAAAGTACACAAATCTATGAGCATTGTGGAATCTACAACATCTTTCTTATTCTTAGGTTTAGAACGTAGTCTTTTTGCGGCATCACATAAATGTTTCACAAAACTGCTATCCGTAGGATCTGCCAATCCGTGTATAGAATGAATCCATTTAATGGCATAAATTGCCGAAGAAATGACACTGTAAGATTTTCCATTATCAAGCATAGGAGATATGTATATTGCCATGGACATAGCATTCGCTAGTCGGCATGATAAATGCATTGAATCACAAAACTTTTCAAAACTTTTGAAACATTACCACTATACTTCTCCGTTGTAGACGGCGCCCTCGATTTTAAAACATAGCTTGCCATCTTTCCAGCGATATCATCCGATTTGCTAATGTCTATGCCGACCTCTTTTATCTGTTGCTGAATTGTTGCTTTCAGACCAGGACCTGTCAAAATAATCAATGTATGAACATCTATCTTATACAAACTTTGTCTTAAGAGCAATCATATGAAAAGGTAACGGATTCTTACTGAAAACCCCGTTATTACCCTTTCCATTGCCAATCACTCCATGTTTTGGTAAAACCTTGTATTCTCGTATATAACTTTTAAATATACCTTCTTTTTGTAAAAGACAAGGCCAAAATGGTGCCGACACCCAAAGCGGCACCACCAGCGTACATTCCGCATTCTCCTTTTCAATCTTTGAAATACACTTTACGGCCAATCTTGGTGGAGGCACAAGCCAATTGTTAGATCCTTTCCAAGATTGACTGAAGGCATCAATACCTTCCGTTCCAGGAACCCACCATCTTGAATTGAATCGCTTACATTGTTTATTGTAGGAAGAAGCAAATCTATCTACTTCGTATTTTCCCCAAAGATTGTCAAAATAACAGAACCACATTTTTGATAAAAACCAGTCGTCACAGTCTCCACATCTGCTTAAAAAATCTGCTTGACAATTATCATTCCTTGGAATCCATTCTGGTTCTATCGAAACATAATTTTTCTCACAAAAATGAAAAATATCAGATGCGATTAAATGTAAATCCTCCTTTTTTGCTACCATTTTTCAAAATAGACTGTACGTTCTTATTATCTGAATAAACTTTTACAGTTTTATCCCTAATTATGTCCACTTGACTTACCATTACCCGTCTGACAGCCTCAATTTCTCTCCATGTAGAACTTTTTTGTCGTTCTGACTCTGACCACGTACCGACTACAACTGAATCATTCAAAGCCAAAGCTTTTGAAAAATCAAACCTTTCAGATTCTTGTTTACTTAGTCCGCTCTCTTCCAGGAGTGATCTACCCTTCGTTCTTGTTTTATGACCGTGTAGCTTAATCTCTTTTTGAAAAAATATATTACCCTTTTCCTGGAGTGAACATTTTTTCTCTACAAGGGACAACTCAGCATTACCAACTGCGAAATGCCCTACTTCTAGACATGACACACTGCTCGCTTCCGGGAGCAACTTACTGCCCACTTCCGGGGGCGACTGACTGCCCACTTCCGGGGGCGACTGACTGCCCACTTCCGGGGGCGACTTACTGCCCACTTCCGGGGGCGACTTACTTCTTACTTCCGGGGGCGACTTACTGCCTACTTCCGGAAACGACATATTGACTACTTCCGGGGGCGACATTTTGCCCACTTCCGGGGGCGACTTACGGCCCACTTCCGGGGACGACTTTCTACCCACTACCAGGGGTGACTTACCTCCAACTTCTGTAGTTTGATTACCAGTATATGTCTTATGACACTTCTGTTTAGTAACCCCGATCAACTTACTGCCAACTTCCGGGGGAGCAGATGTTCCCTCACCACCCAATGACATAATATTGCTCGCGCCCAATGAAAACCTACTAGATGCAGTCTGCGTTCTAAGACTAACTTCTGTTTCTAAAATACCATTTACATTGGAATGTCCGCCTACTTCCGGACGCAATGGGCCCACCTCCGGGAGTCCTTTATTATCAAAACCCGTTCTCTCTATATAACCGCCGTATCCATCAGCGCTAGCGTCACAAAATACTGCAAACTGAGATACAGTTACAGACGTCAAGCTTCGTCCAGAATCATTAAGGATACGCACGTTATCCTTCCAAAATATAAGCTCTTCAATGGCTTTTTGTGACACCAATACTGGCGAATTCCAGCTTGCCCTGGTGACTAAACAATTGTACATGAACCTGGTAATCATACGAACTTTCTTGCCAACAACAAATTGCAAAGAAATTATTTGACCAATAACTGAAGCTAATAACCTGGCCTGTATCACACTACATTTATCTTTTAAAACAATGTCTAATACCTTTTGTAAAATATGTTCTAGTTTTTCAATCCTATGCGTCTGTATAAAAAATCTGTTTATATCAAAGTTGATAAAATATCCGAGCCACTCTGCCTTAAGACTAGGCAGCCAATTACATTTTTCGTTTGCCAACAAGAAACCAAAATCAATCAGAGATTGCTCAACATAATGGCTCGATTCTAGAGCTTCTGAGAATGTTTCCTTTCCGCCGATGCCGTCATCTAAAAACATAATGACCTTGTGTCCTTTTGACCTCAGAAAATTTACTACGACCCGTAAGACCTTAGTGAATATGTGACCAGCAACGGATACACCAAATGGCAAGGAACCATATGCAAAATATTCCGTTTTACCATTAATTTCCCAGGCGAACCCCAAAAACGACCTATGTGGTTCGAATATATCAATGTGATGGTAGGCACTTTTGAGGTCGTACGTGTACACATATGTTCCAGGTTTGAAAAGCTCATATGCTACATTTATGTCCTCGAACTTGACTCTAAACAAATGTAAATGAGGGTTTATATGTCTACAGTCTAGCACTAACCTGGGTTTTCCTGACTTCCCATAAGCTACAGTCAGTGGGTTTACGACCATAGGTTTTTCGTTCGTCTTAAACACCACCCCCTTGTCTAACAAACATTGTATTTCTTTGCTTACAAAATCTTTGTTTTCAAGTGCAGACTTATTGTTTTTTAATTCCGCCTCTTTAGGTAGGGTTTTGAATGGCAATTTGTAGCCTTGCTCTATGACATTTATTATGTAAGAATTATCAGAAACCTCTCGCCATTTCGAAACATGTGTTTTAAGCCTACCAGCAGGTGATTCCGCGGAGTGAGTGTCAATCTTTTGAGAACTTACTTCTCTGACTTCTCGTGCCTTCTCAAACTGTGAGTAGTCCACCGTTACCTCGAGCGGTGTTATATCGACAGCTTCTTCGAGCTGTTGTGTATCTGCAGCTTCCTCGAACTGCTGCATTTCTACACTACTAAAACAACAATAACCAATACTCATCTTATTGTTAGAACTGCTAGGACACTCTAGCCTCCAAGGACCGGCCTTCCCACAGTTGAAGCACAACCCAGGCTTCGTTGATGTTGCTGGAGGTATGCTCGCAGGTTGAGCACTTTGAACTGCTCTTCCGGCACCTCGTTGAAAGGGATGAAAACGCCCACGTGTCTTACGGCCCCTCTCTGTCTTAAACTTCCGGGACGCGCGAGATTCGGCCTTCAAGATCCTCTTTTCGTCCTCCGAATCCTCTGCCAACGGGTTAGACTCGTACTCATGAACTACGCGCCAACCAAGCTCGCTCGAATCAGCTAGCATCACCAATTTTTGACGGTGTGATAGCATCTCCATGGCTAAAGAAAATAAATATGAGTGTACTTTCTTTATCTGTTCCAAAGATAATGCGCCTATTAGATTATACGATAATAAAACTATAATCCTGATTAAACACGTGCCCTGTAATTTCTGTTTCAATTATAAATAAACACTTCAATAATATTACTAAATGTACGTTTAATGTCTTACTTTGTATTTGTATTTTACACAATCCTAAACCTCTCACTGCCATGTACTTATTACTATAACGTGTCAAGCTGTTTAGCTCATGATTTCCACGAGTATTTTGAGCATGTTATTAGATCGTTTAACTGTAAACCTAAAACTCAAGATATCGGTAAAGAGATATAATACCTTCTTTGATGAAAGTTTTTGACTCTATCTGATCCTCTGTGTTAACTGCATTTTCTAGCGTCCTTAAAACCTTTCCATTAATCTTATATTGCTCCTCGTTCGATTTGCGTTTGAACTTTGGAGTTTCCGTAGAAATGATCCTACTGATTTTCGACAATTCTTGTGAATGAGAAGTGGTACTTAGCTTAAACATGTTCCCTATCTGCTCTAGCATATCGTTCTTATGCTGTGTCAGCCTGGCTTCTATCAAGTCATTTACATCAGAGCCGTCCATTGTAAGTAAAAAACTTTCTATGAAAACAAAACAACGACTTCAAGTTTGATGTTGCCCGAACAGCAGTCTCGGTAGAAATGACCAAAGCCCACTTTACCCGCCTAACTACGTCATTTCCCGCGCTTTATAGCGCCACCTACAAAACCGACCAAACCAGTTTTTAACAGGCTATTTTGAGACAATTGTTCTCCGCTATACGATGTAGAGCTGAGAACTATATTTATGTTGGGTGTACATATGCTCAAAGGATATGGTTAATGATATCGTTACAATAGTTTAAGCCCGGAATTATAGATATTCTGTTTTATTTTCACAACTTAATCCTCCGGTACAAACTAAATTATAACAAAAATATACATACGTTTCTTTGGAAGAAATAGAGTCAATGGTCTAATACATATATTTCAATAGCATGAAATTCACCTTTTATTTGTACCGGCATGTAATGTGAAATCCTTGCTTTATATTTGGTATAAGTTTTTGTAACACAATTCACTCATATGAGTATATAGAACGGGGATAAAAAATACTATATATCAAGTGGAAATTATCTGGAGTTCATTCTTTCGAATGACATTTTCAAAACAAACAATTAAGTTCAAGGTTAATTTTTCAAAACTCAGCATTTTTGTTGCCACCAAGGGAGATTACTGCGTATGAGGTTTACAAACATAAAGGAGATTGTAATAGTACCGTGTAACCTTCATCTATTTTTGATATCAATCGGAACACCTCAGCCTGTATCTTTCTTGGAGATGGCCGAGTTGGTATTTGAAATCAAAATTTTCAAAATGATAAGTACGGCTATTATAATTTAAGGTTTCATTATCAATTAAAGTGTAAAATTTTATAAAACATACTAAACTTCATATTTTATCATGCAACGTCGAAACTATTAAAAGCATTGTTCTGCAATTTATGAACTAGTCTTTAAGTTGGAATATTTCTAATGTAATATCAAATATAGTCTGCGCCCTTTTGGGCGCCGACTAATAAAAGATTGTCGTCTTTCACCAATTTTATTGTTTACTGGGTATACATGATAAATATTTTTTGAACATCACCAACAGATTGATAAACATTATTTTGCCTATTTCAAAGTCTCTGTGGACTCAATTTATAAAAATATACAGACTTTTACCAGGGTTCAAATTTAACTTTGAGGAGCACTCGTAAAATTTTGCGCGTGCTTTTTGAGGCAACTCGCAAAATGAAAAATCAACTTGCAATCTTATAATTTGCTTTATTCCCTTATAATATTGTCAGCATTAATCTTACGTGACTCGACTACTAGAACTTGTTGATGGCTTATTCATTTTGGGGGGTACGAAAAGACTCATCAGATGCTGGCCACTTTTTGATAACAAAGCTGTCCAATAATTTGACATTGTTCACTTTGTATATCGCCATCGGGTAATACCGATTCGGCAAGTACGCTACACATTTCATTAAGTCTGTAAGTATTAAAAACAATAGCATAATAAATTTAAAGTAAATAAAGCAACAGTAAATGTAGCGTCTATACTTTGACATTTGGGCGGAAATATATACAAAGGTTGATGGGGTTTACATATAGTGCGCGAAAGCGCTAAATTTATCCAATGATTGAGCTAGGTGATTACGTCATTTGTATTCACTTTGTATTATGCACGCCTCGGAGCATCCCGGAAAGATTCGAGATAAAACTCGGTATTTTCCATATTTGTTCTATTTTTGAAAACTTACTAGAGCGTGACTCCGTACTGTCTTCTTTATACTGGTAGTGTAAACATGCCCATGAAATGTTCTGTTAGTTCCTAAACCTTGGGTAATTTATTTTTTATCCCCCGCCTTGAAAAGGCGAGGGGATATAGTAATGGTTGGCGTGATTTCGTGCGTCTGTGTGTGCGTCCATCCGTCCCACATTCATTTCTTTGCATCTCCTCTTACATTTCTCATGCGATTTCTACCAAACTTTCACAGATTGATGATCATAAAGTGAAGCAGCGCATATTGTCAGGTGTTCCTGATTCAACCATTTTTGAAAGAGTAATTGCCCTTTGCTTATTTTACATTTAAAATTGGTTTCTTCGAAAATCCTCGTTTTTCATGCGATTTCTACTTTTTCTATTATTTTCAACTTTCACAGATTGATGATCATAAAGTGAAGCAGCGCAT
Organism: Mya arenaria; assembly: GCF_026914265.1. NCBI lineage: Eukaryota > Metazoa > Mollusca > Bivalvia > Myida > Myidae > Mya > Mya arenaria. Next base: position 45,757,802 of record NC_069127.1, read on the forward strand.
ATTGTCTGGCTTTTGCGATTTGACCATTTTTGAAAGAGTTATTGCCCTTTGCTTATTTTACATTTAAAATTGGTTTCTTCGAAAATCCTCTTACGTTTTTCATGTGATTCCTACCAAACTTTCACAGATTGATGACTATATAGTGACGCAGAGCATATTGTCGAGCTTTCGCGATTGGACTATTTTTGAAAGAGTTATTGCCCTTTGCTTATTTTACATTTAGAATTGGTTTCTTCGCAACTTCTCTTACATTTTTCATGTGATTTCTACCAAACTTTCACAGATTGATGATCATAAAGTGAAGCAGCGCATATTGTCTGGCTTTTGCGATTTGACCATTTTTGAAAGAGTTATTGCCCTTTGCTTATTTTACATTTAAAATTGGTTTCTTCGAAAATCCTCTTAACATTTTTCATGCGATTTCTACCAAACTTTCACAGATTGATGACTATATAGTGACGCAGCGCATATTGTCAGGCTTTCTTGATTCGACCATTTTTGAAAGAGTTAATCCCCTTTCTTTATTTTACATTTAAAATTGGTTTCTTCGCAACTCCTCTTAAGTTTTCATGCGATTTCTACCAAACATTCACAGATTAATGACTGTATAGTGATGCAGTGGGTATTGTCAGGCTTTCGTGATTCGGCCATTTTTGAAAGAGTTATTGCCCTTTCTTTATTTTACATTTAAAATTGGTTTCTTTGCAAATCCTCTTAAGTTTTTCATGCAATTTCTACCAAACTTTCACAGATTGATGACTGTATAGTGATGCAGCGCATATTGTCAGGCTTTTGCGCTTTGACCATTTTTGAAAGAGTTATAGCCCTTTGTTTATTTTACATTTAAAATTGGTTTCTTCGCAACTGCTCTTACGTTTTTCATGCGATTTCTACTAACTTTTCACATATTGATGACTATATAGTGACGCAGCGCATATTGTCGGGCTTTGGCGATTGCCCTTTCTTAATTTTACGCATTTCTTATGTTCCTGAGAAACTACCCTTACCATTGATTGGCTTTCGTTACAAAAAATGCCCCCATTAGGCGGGGGATATAGCTGTCTGTGACCGCTCCAACTGAAGCATCAGAAATGATAATATATGAAAACTAAGGTCCTTATTGATATATATCAGAAAATGATGCTTTTGTGACACTGTCTGATTACAGCCATTTAATCGGATAATAGATCGATCAGGGTCTCCGATTAATTGATTATGAAAATCCAAGCCAATTGCGCATCGCTACTATTAGCATTGACCTCTATTTCTTTGGGCCGAATTGAGAAAAACAACTCTCACTTACACTCAATGAGTTAATCCTCTGTAATCACATAACAGTCAAGATATTTTTCGAGTGAAAGGTATACCCGTATTCACAGGTGTGAGTGAAACTCAAGTGTTTTGCGTGAGTGGGACATTTGTGAGTGCTCGGCGAGGCCACTTGAACCGCCCTCTAGGATTGGTTGTGAATATGGATTGAATGAGTGTAATTGATAAAAGATCATGACAAGTACAAAAGATAAAATATATGAGATATTTAGAACAAATAAGGGACATCCTCGTTCCAGGACAATATTTAAGAGACCGGCATAATCCATTGAAGTGCATGTACTTCAATAATGTGGCCATCTATAAAAAAAATAAGGTTTTCAAAAGGATGCGCCAATCATATATTTGTTTTGTTTCGTAATGATCTTGAACGCCCAGCAAAGTTGATGTTTACAATTCATCGATGGCTGCAAGGACATGCAGCTAAATGTATGCGAAGTTAGCAGCCTAGCGGCATGAAGTTAGCGGCCTAGCAGCGTGAAGTTGGAAGACTAGTGGCCTAGACTTGTTCTCTAATTCAAGGTCATTGTTCATGCGTTTAATTGGGAAATATGATAAATCAATGTTTTTCATTTGTACATAGCGGCCTTAAATTGTTTTCTACTTCAAAGCAGTTTAATATGAGTTCCTTTCTTAAACAATGCTAAATTACTTGTTTTCCTATGCAGAAATCATCACGCTGGAGCATTTTTTTTCAAAGAGTCGATCAAGCAGTCCAGTGGCCTAGCGTCCTAGCCTAATGGCCTAGCGGCCTAGAAATCCCAAAAACTCAATACAGCAGCCCTGAAAAAGGGGGAAATGCTGATATTCGCTAAAGGGTGTTGATTTATGATTAGAAACATTTAATTTGTCATTGTATTAGGCCGCTAGTCACATGAGGCACCTCAGCCGCCAGGCCGCTAACATTACGCCGCAAAGCCATTTCAGAGTGTTGTCAGGGAATTAATATTTTTCAGCCTACATTCAATTGGATTATTTAATAATTATCATCATATCATCATCATCATTAAAACCACCACCATCATATCATCAACATTATTATTATTTTTTATTATTATAATTATTATAATTATTATTATTATTGCTATTATTATTATTAATTATTATTAATATTCAAATGCCCAAGACCGCTTTATGCCGAAAACATAAGCAAGATTTTGAATGAATACATATTTAAATTAGGGGATACAATGGAAAACGGCAACAAATTTAAAACAACAACAACAAAACACATGCATTTAAACGCATTTTACAACAGTTATTTACAATCCAAAACGTTAGTTTTTGTTAACCAATTGTTTTAAAATGTAAATTTCAGTTTCAGAATAATAATATTATTGTCATTTTTGTCGCCATATCTAATTAACAATAAGGTATGTGTACAATGTATAACAACACCATAGACAAACAGATAATCCGATATGATCATATAAACATACATGTATATATACTGTATTGGTCACTGAAGTGGAGTGTAAGGGAGGCGTGTGAATACGAGCAGATCACTTGAGTGTCACTCCTCTTATTTCACTCAAGAGATCAATTGAGTCTCACTTACGAGAATGTGGTTGGAGTTGGAGTGAGAGTGAATGTTCTGAATTCGGCCCTTTGCCTAAAACATGGATGAAATTCTTATTTCTAAAATAATTTACAAGATAAAGAAAGTGTACTGTTTACTTATACAGGGTCTAAGCTTAAAGAGCTGTGGAAGGGTGCTGTACTCTGTCCTTTTTTAAGGTTGCACCCTTCTGCCTCCATGTGTACTCACTCAACCCAGGAAAATTTTATCCTTTTGTATCCGTGCTTTACACCAAGCACATTAAAGAACCAAGAGGTCTCTGCGTCAAACTCACCTATGAAACTGAATAACTTTAGTACGGGATGACATATCTTGACTAAACTTGGTCAATAGGAAGAGTTTATGGAGACCTTTCATGGGATTGCGTTGAGGGTTCCTAGGGTCAAGGTCAAGGTCACTGTTACTAAAAATAGAAAGACAGTTGAAACTCAATAACTTTAGTTAGGGTTGACATATCTTGACCAAACTTGATCAATAGGAAGAGTTTATGGATACCTTTCATGGGATTGCGTTTAGGGTCCCTAGGGTCAAGGTCAAGGTCACTGTTACTAAAAATAGAAAAACGGTTGAAACTGAATCACATATCTTGACCAAACTTGATCAATAGGAAGAGTTTATGGAAACCTTTCATGGGATTGCGTTTGGGGTCCCTAGGGTCAAGGTCAAGGTCACTGTTACTAAAAATAGAAAAACGGTTGAAACTGAATAACTTTAGTTCGGGATGACATATCTGGACTAAGCTTGGTCTATCAGAAGAGTTATGGATACCTTTCATGGGATTGCATTTGGGGTCCCTAGGGTCAAGGTCACTGTTTAAAAATAGAAAAATGGTTAAAACTGAATATCTTTAGTAAGGGTTGACATTTCTTGACCAAACTTGGTCTATAGAAAGAGTTTATGGGTACCTTTCATGGGATTGCGTTTGGGGTCCCTAGATTCAAGGTCAAGGTCACTGTTACTAAAAATAAAAAATGGTTCAAACTGAATAGCTTTAGTTAGGGTTGACATATCTTGACCAAACTTGACCGAAAGGAAGAGTTTATGGATACCTTTCATGGGATTGCGTTTGGGGTCCCTAGGTTCAAGGTCAAGGTGACTGTTTCTTAAAATAGAAAAACGGTTGAAACTGAATAACTTTAGTAAGGGTTGACATATCTTGACCAAACTTGGTCTATAGAAAGAGTTTATGGGTACCTTTCATGGGATTGCGTTTGGGGTCCCTAGATTCAAGGTCAAGCTCACTGTTACTAAAAATAGAAAAATGGTTGAAACTGAATAGCTTAATTTAGGGTTGACATATCCTGACACAACTTGGTATAAAGGAAGAGTTTATGGATACCTTTCAATGGATTGCATTTGGGGTCCCTATGTTCAAGATCACTGTTACTAAAAACAGAAAAACAGACACAGGCTGAAGTTCTTCTGTCAATCATTAAAAACCTGGTTTAGTCGCATTGCGGCATTTCTTGTTTCTTATGCCTTGAATACCATTGATTCAAATTAATTTAATACTTCACACAATTGTTCATGGACATCACACAATTACTAAACATAATTCCATATTGTCCAAATACAAATAATGACCCTTGATTGACTTTTAAGGTTACTTGGGGTTTTAACTCAGATCTCCAATACTATTTATTTAATGGACTTCATACTTCATACAATTGTTAAGGGCCTTTACACAGTTCAGTTAGACAACTCTGTATAATATTATATACAAATTATGGCCCTTCATTTACATATATTATTATCCCCCAGTGGACTTTAAGGATTTTGGAGAAGGACTGTGTTTTGGCATTGGGCGTCCTTCCGTCCGTCTGTCCCTCCATCCACATTTCCGTCCGTCCGCCCGGAAGTCCATATGTCCATCCGTCCGACCCACTTTTTTTGCCATATCTTAAAAGGGATTGTTAGAATATTATTCAAACTTTGTTAGAATGTTCCCCTTGATGAAATCTTGACTGCTTGCAAAAGTGGGTCACATTGGGTACAAAAACTAGGTCACTGGGTCCAATCGTACAAAAATCTATGGAACACACTAGAGACATTATATTTGGTTGAATATTCATTTAACGCATTCGGAATGTTTCCCCTGATGAACTCTTGGAAACATGAACTGGGTCACCTGTGATACAAAATTAGGTCACTAAGTCAAATCTTAGTTTGATTTGTCAGAAACCATATCATGGTAATGATTAACAAGATTATGTTCAAACTTGGACAGAATGTTTCCGTTTCCCATGATAAAATCTCACTGAATTATGAAACTGGGTCACATTGGGTCAAATTTAGGTCACTAGGTCAAATCTTTGAAAATCTTTTGGAAAATACTAGACAGTTTATGTGGTCCAATAAAAATGTTTTGCTTGATGAAATAATTGACTATTTGAAACTGTGTCACATGAGGTATAAAGCTAGATCACTAGTTCAAATCTTTGAAAAAGCCTGTCTGCAGCCAAATATAGGTATTGATCAGTCAGATTTTGTTCAAACAGTTGTTAGAATGTTCACCTTCAGGTTATTTTGGTACACTTAAATTGTGGGTTGCATTGGATCAAAAGCTGGGTCATAATGTCTAATCTGTGATATTTTTTTAAACTTGGGCATGTTTTCCTTATATCTGGAATAACATTGATCCAACTGAATATAGTACTTGACAAATTACTCTTTTTTTTATCTACTATGATCATTTGTCATTTTTTTTCATTTTCTTGTCAATATGCTAGTATCATATTTTATCAGTCATGAAAACAATGCAGCTTAATAATCACATGCACTATCTGACAAATATCTTGATGCCATTCATTATCCCCTGCCAAATCGAAGGTTTCGGGAGGGGGATATTATTTTGGCGTTGTCCGTCCGTCATTCCATGCATCCATCCGTCCGTACATCTGTCCGTCCTTACCTTGGTAGGTTTTGATCAGAAAAATGTTCAAATGTATCAGAATGTTCCCCTTGATCAGATCTCGACCACTTGTAAAAGTGGTTTGCATGGGGTCAAAAACTAGGTCACTAAGTCAAATCTTAGAAAAATCTTTAGAACATACTAGAGGCATTATATATGGTCAAATATTCATGAAACTCAGAATGTTTTCCTTGATTAACTCTTGGTTGTGATAAAACTGGGTCACATATGATCAAAAGTTAGGTCACTAGGTCAAATCTCAGAAAAATCTTGTCCGGGCCGTATTATGGTAATACTTGGTCAAGTTATGTTTAAAATTGGCCCTTAGATAAAATATGGACCACTTAAAAAAGTTGGTCACATGGGGTTAAAAACTAGGTCACTAGGTCAAATCTTTGGACCATACTAGAGGCATTATACATGGTCAATTATTCATAAAACTTAATCAGAATGTTTTCCTTGATGAAATCTTGGATCTGTTTAAAATGGGGTCACATGATCGAAAATTAGTTCACTAGCTCAAATCTTAGAATTTTTTTCACTAGGTCAAATCTTTCAAATCTCTCTTCAAATCTTTTGTCCGAAACTATTTTATGGTGGTGATTGGTCGGATTATTTTCAGACACGGTCAGAATGTTCTCTTGGGTTAAATTTGTTGCGATTTTAAAAGTGGGTCATATTGGTCAAAAACAAGGTCAATAGGTCAAATCTTAGAAAAAATATTGGGAACACACTAGAGTCAATCTGATATTCATGAAACTTAATCAGACTGTTTTCCTTGATTGTTGTTGAATAGCTCGAAACTGGGTCACATGGGGTCAGAAACCAGGTCATAGGTGAAATCTTATGTCCCGAACCAAACATTGGTATTGAATGGTCAGTTATGTTCAAATTTGGTCAGAATGTTTGCCTTAATGAAATCTTACAAGAGTTTTAAAATTGGTCACATGGGGTCAAAAACTAGATCACTAGGTCATATCTTACAGAAATCTTGGGAATACTCTAGAGGCAAGACATCTGCTCTAATTTCCATGAAACTTAATCAGAATACATGTTTGCCTCGATAAAATCTTGGAAGTTTAAAACTAGTAGGTCATGTGGGGTCAAAAATTACATCACTTGGTCAAATCTTAAAAAAAAATTCTTGTGGACGCTCTAGAGGCTATATATTTTTTTTTAAATATATCTGGACCAATCTTCATGAAACTTGATCAGAATGTTTGCCTTGATTAAATCTTAGATTAGTTGGAACTGGGTAACATGGAGTCATAAACTAGGTTTCTTTGTCAAATTCTAAATGCTACCTTATAATTGTACAATATTTTTTTAATTTCAAACAGTTGGAATCAAACTCAAACTCGTATATTTATTTCACCAACAGTTGATTTCCATTCCTTGACTTAGCCTAATCAGGCGGGGGATATCAATTCAATGAATTTGCTTGTTTAGTGGCTTTATACCTTACACTGATGAATGATTTTGACAGGTACATGTTGCATCATTAATGAATAAATTTCTAAGACAAAGTAGAATGTAGTTGTGTATGCTGTCCTGTGACAGCATAGGACAGCTTTTGCTATATGTCAAGTATACAGTTTTTATGTCTCCCCCATTCATGGGGAGACATATTGTTTTTGCCCTGTTCGTCAGTCAGTCACTACGTCACACTATGTTGGGGTGAAAAACGATATGTTGGCAGTGACCTTAAGCTTAAAAATGGTTTCTGCTGAATAACTTAAGAACGCTTGTACCCAGGAACTTCATACTTGGTATGCTAGTTGGTCATGTCTAGTAGATAATTCCGGTTGATTTTAAGATCAGTAGGTCAAAGGTCAAGGGCTCTGTGACCTTGAGGTGAAGAAACGGTTTCTGCTCATTAAATAAAGAACGCTTGAACCCAGAAACTTCATATTTTGTATGCTAGTTGTTCATGACTAGTAGATGACCTCTATTGATTTATAGATCAGTAGGTCAAAGGTCAAGGTCGCCATGACCTTGAGGTGAAGAAACGGTTTCCGCTCAATAACTAAAGATCATTTGGGTCCAGGAACTTCATACTTGGTATGCAAGTTGTTCATGACTATAAGATGACTCCTATTGTTTTTGAGATCAATCAGTCAAAGGTCAAGGTCGCAGGACCTTGAGGTGAAGAAATGGTTTCCGCTCAATAACTAAAGATCCTTTGGGTCGAGGAACTTCATACTTGGTATGCTTGTTGGTCATGACTAGAAGATGACCCCTATTGATTTTGAGATGAAAAGGTTAAAGGTCAAGGTTACCTTCAGGTAAAAAAAGATATGTTGGCGGTGACTTTAAGCTTAAAAATGGTTTCTGCTCAATAACTAAAGAACACTTGTACCCAAAGAATGTAACACTTGGTATGCTAGTTGGTCATGACTAGGAGACGACTCCTATTGATTTTGAGATCAGTAGGTCAAAGGTTAAGGTCACCGTGACCTTGAGGTGAGGAAATGGTTTCGCTCAATAACTAAACAACGCTTGCACCCAGGAACTTCATACTTGGTATGCAAATTGGTCATGACTAGTAGATGACCCCTATTGATTTATGATCAGTCTGTTAGTCAGTCAGTCAGTCTGTTCGTCACACTTTGTTTCTGCTCAATAAATAAAGAGCGTTTGCACCCAGGAACTTCATAATTGGTATGCTAGTCAGTCATGACAAGTTGATGACCCCTATTGATTTTGAGATCAGTAGGTCAAAGGTCAAGGTTGCTGTGACCTTGAGGTGAAGAACAGTTACCACTCAGTTACTAAAGAACACTTGCAACCAAAAACTTAATACTTGGTATGCAAGTTGGTCATTTAGATGATCCTCTTGATTTTGTGATCAGTAGGTCAAAGGTCAATGTCACGATGACCTTGAGCTGAAAACTGGTTTCCGATCAATAAATGAATAACGCTTGCGCCCAGGAACTTCAAACAATGCAAACTTTGTTTACATTTTCCAAGATTAATCAACAACACTTTTTTCTCTTCAGGCCACTACTTTTATATAAATTGGTTTACAAAACCGGCGGGTCTAATTTTCCGAAAAGTACAAAAAAAATAAAAAATGAATTTCACTATTTTTTCAAAATTATTTTCCCGACCGTATTGATTTTGGTGCGAAACGAAAGAAAAACGCACAGATAAGAGTACGAAAGCAGTAGATCTCGACTGGTTTGTTGTTCCGTGGCCGTATTTGCCAATTTATAGTGATAGCATGTGAGCCAGTCAACTGTTATGGCAGCGTCGATGGCAATGGCGAAATTGACGATAGCAGTCATTCTTTGTATGAAAAATTAATTAAAATATGCAGGAGTTGTTAAAATAACAATAGCAATAAACATTGGCAAATTTAACAGCCGACACAAACAATAACTGTCAGGTGATTGTTGTTATTCCCCGCCAATTTAGGTCATGAAAATATTGTTGTTTATAGATAAAAAAAAAAATTGTCAGCGGCTGCCATCGAATTAGTAGACACAAATATCTGTAAATTATGTGTGAAAAAAAAACATTTTATGGTTAAATATCAAATAACAGGGCACTAAGTGTGAGTGGTGAAATCGAAAGTAAAATTTCTAAGTTGACACCGGTGACCTAGTTTCACAAGTTCGGTCGATGGTGTTTATGGATTTGAAATCACAAAATGGTTTGGAAATACTTGTTATTGAGTCAATGTAAAGCTTGTGTTTATTCTAGATTACACGTTTATTCATGTTTGGGTTAATAGTAGAGTAAAAACAATGAAAGAGTTGAACACATGTCTCAATGACATTTTAATACTAATGCCAGGAGTTGTGTGCAAAACATTTAGATAAAACAACACGGAATAAGTCCATTTCAATTTGTAATGAACTTGATATTTCACTATAAATGAGATTTGTTGTTGTAACCAAGGAATACTCTTTAAAATGAAAAATAAACAAGCATGAAGTATAGATGCCCTGTGAACTCGTGTATACACAAAATGGCGGAGTTGGGAGAAGATGAAATTATCCGATACATAATTATGGATTTCTCTGTTACTATCATTGGTACATAAAGTTAAGTCACATGCTAGATTTATTATTTTGTTATGTGATTTTTATGTACTGGTAATTTGCTGCAAGATTTGAATTTGAAATGGATTTGGTGAACATCCCATGGTAAATATCCCGGTCCGAAAATATCCGAACTTAGCATGGATCGGGTTACACACAACTAGGACCCACCATGGTAAAGGTTATTAAAACTCAAATCTAGGTCTAGTTTGGTTTTTAGTTTTTCAGGAATTGCTTTCACAATGTTAAAGCTCAAATGTCTTCATAAAATGTTACTTCCTTATTTACAAAATTGGTAATTATTTCACTTTATTGGCATCTTCCAATATTGAAATAACTGAAACAATGTTTAGAAAATATTATGTATTGTTTTAATACAGTGCAATTTTTTGTATTTTAATGCGTAAAATTGCCTTCTCTTTTTTTCAATTTAATATTGTTCAGTTTAGTGTTCTGCATTCACTTTTGCTTTAGCATACCCTTGAAGCTTAACAAATGTCTTGCTGAGTGATATTCAATGTATCTTTGATAAAAAGTGTAGTTTATACATGTAAACATGTTTTATAGTCAATTTCATTGATGTTTTATATGCACAGTATGTAAGATTTAAACTGTGTGTTTAATTAGAACTTTGAAACTTTGAGTGTATTAAAACATGCATTAATAGCAGTTTAAAAATATAAAATGTCATGTAAATGATATAAATTTTCAATGTTTTTATGTTGTTCTCTGATTTTTACCCTTTAACAGTATGTTTTGTGACTTTTTTCCTTTTTTTTTTTTTTTTTTTCGACCGCCAGGTGGACATTTATCCCAAAAATTCTTGTAAACCAAAAAATAAAAAAGGAGTGGCCTCACTATTTAATACGGGTGAATAAACCAAACTTCACTGTTGGTTCGTGTCCAGTCCAAAATTACAAATTTCATGTTCATCATTTATTTTTTCTCAGCTATGACCACACAATAGCGGAGACGAGCACTTTTTCAAAAAAGCAATCTCTAGTTTACGACAAGGCTTTAGATTGTTTGCTCATGCTATATTTTTGAACTGAAAAGCCCACTGCTATTTTACAATTTAATATAGTTGACTAGTTGGCCTACTTTTGGTGCTAATGGTGGAAATAAGCTGTTACACAATATCATGTTTCTTGTACATGATAGTCAAAGACTAGTTTCCATAAGCATGCATTTTGGCCAACAAGTATATATGTGTCTGATTTTTTTGTGCCAGTATCAAGATAAATGATGTTGTCTATGTCATAAATTCTGGGAAACTGAAGATATCAATTCAAGTAATATTAATGTATTGAAGTGTTTAAAAACTTTGTAGTTACAATATAATAATGCACATGTATCTATGTATTAAAACAGAACTCACCTGAAAGAGCGGTTTCTTAATGATCTTCGCAAGGCACGTGAGCTCTACAAAGGAGATGAACTAGTCAAGGTAGGTTGGTGTTTCACCACATACTTTGCTGATGATTTATTATCCCCAGCTGAATTGAAGGTTTCCAAAGTTTTATTTTTTTGCCATTGTCCATCTGTCCGTCTGTCCGTCAGGCTGTCCGTCCGTCTACAATTGCTTAAAAAAGATCTCCTCTGAAACGACCTGGCCAAATTCAATGAAACTTCAGAAAGCTTCCTTGGGTGTTCCTCTACAATATACAACAAAGGGTCACGATTGATTAACAACAACAAAAAAAATGGCCGACTTCCTGTTTTGCGTTAAAAACACATCTCCTCTGAAACTACTTGTCCAAATTCAATGAAACTTTAGAGGAAGTTCCTTGGGTGACCATCTACAAAAATACAACAAGGGGTCATGATTGATCAACAACAACAGCAACAACAACAAAATGGCCAACTTCCTGTTTTGCTTTAAAAAACATCTCTAAAACTACTAGTCCAAATTCAAATCAACTTTACAGGAAGCTTCCTTGGGTAACCTACAAAAATACAACAAGGGGTCGCAATTGATCAACAACAAGAACCAACTTCCTGTTTTGCTTTAAAAAAACATCTCCTCTGAAACTACCAGGCTAAATTACTAAAATTTTACAGGAAGCTTCATTGCATGACCCTCTACAAAACTACAACAAGGCATTGAAATTGATCAACAACAACATCAAAATGCAGACTTACTGTTTTGCTTAAAAAAAATCTCTGAAACTACCAGGCCAAATTCAATGAAACTTTACAGGTAATTCATTGCATGACCCTTTACAAATATAAAACAAGGCATTGTCATCAGTGAAGATATGTTTAAATTGCAACATTTTTTTTAATGCTTTATCAGTTTTTTTACGAGTTGTGGCCCTTTGCTTAGGTGAGCGTTTTAGGGCCATCATGGCCCTCTTGTTATTAAAAAGTTAGCTAAAGTTCTAATAGAAGGACAGTTTTAGATGCATGAAGAAGTTTGTGTATAAGATATCATTTTCCACTATAAAAATGTTATCATTCAGACTCATCTGAACTATCACTTTGAAAGCATTCAAATTCCTAGGAATCTAATACAAGTGGTACTCTACAAATATAAGGTTTATTTCAAATAACTTTGCCTAATTAGACGAGGGATGTCAAGAATTCAACGAATTTGCTTGTTGCTGTTTTCTATTTTGTTTGTGCCGAATATTGGATAAATTCATACTCAGTGTAATGGCAGGGATGTGATTGACCTGGCAGCTGGAGGGCTGAACTATTTTGGCCATGGGTTTATGGGGCGCTCTTTGGGTCAAAAGCGCACTGCTGTAGACGAAAAAATGACTTTTCAGAAGCTCTTTTGAGGGCTCTCCTGACTTTAAATTTGAAGCAAACTGGAATATTAACTTAAACAACTGAAAGCAACCAAATAAAATTTTTTAGGTAATTTTTTTTTGGGGGGGGGGGGGGGTCTCTGGGGCCATAAGATCCGCGGAATTCCGCGGACAAATCACATCCCTGAATGGGTGTATTTAACTTTTTCAAAATTTTGATAGATTTTGCATTATTGTTAACAAAATGATGGTTTTTGGAGGAATAGCTGAGGTGAATAGGACTTCTATCAGTTGTTTTATATTTTTCTGCAAAAATGTCTTTAAAACATCTACCTGAAAGATGGCTTGATCAAAATGTTAAAAACATAAATTACTAAGGAAGTTATTTGTCAACATTTTATAATGCAGATTACATGAGTTTCACAAGACCGATGTCCCTACTTTCAAGGTTAAGGTCACATCAACCTTCTGAACATAGTATGTTTTGCTATATAAGGTTTACTGATGATACTTTATGTCCAATTTAAAACTATTTTGCTTTTTGTCACTGGTTGTGGGCCTGTGGGGGTATAAATCACATTAAGTGAGAGCCCTAGTTTACCTCTGTTGATCATTTCAGGTGTTACATGGGATGAAACGAAGACTGGACGATCCCCAGCTGCTCTCTGTGGATGTGGTCTTCAATCTGCTCATATCCTACAGGGAAATACAGGTATGTTTACCTGCTCATATCCTACAGGGAAGTACAGGTATGTTCACCTGCTCATATCCTACAGGGAAATACAGGTATGTTCACCTGCTCATATCCTACCCCAAAAAGTTAGTTATGTTCAACTGCTCCTATTCTACTGGGAAATACAGGTACTTAACAGCTCATATCCTACAGGGAAATATACCAGTAGGTACTTCCAACTGCTTAAATCCTACTGAGAAATAGAGGTAGGGCCACCAGCTCACATCCTACCGGGAAATACAGATATGTCCAACTGTTTATATCCTACAGGAATATACAAATATATCCACTTTCTGATATAAATCAGGGCAATGCAGGAACACTAACCAGTTCATATATATATAGGTAAGTACATGTTTTTCAACCAGCTCATATCCTTTTGGAAAATATAGGTACATCAATCTGATCATGTCCTACAGGGAAGCAAATGTGCATCCACCTTATTATGTCCTACTGGGAAATACAGGTATGTAATAATAATAATAATAATAATAATAATATCTTTATTTTAAGAAGGTGACATATTAAGATCATGTACAAAACTACAGAATCTTATTTTCGATATGGCCCTCTGAAACAGAATGAAAATATGGCAAATAATCATAAGACAAACATGAAGACGAGGCTAACAACGATGACGATGATGATGATGATTATAAGTATGCTGTTGATGCTGACGATAATGATGCATATGATGACATGATGATGATGTTGAATCAATATTAGACAGATACTCTCAGTTAAATATAATTATGAATAAAACATCACAATTTGTATAATCACAAGTTTCCTATGAGGTACTGTTTGACCTTTATTTTATACGTATTAAAGTTTTTTGATTCTCGTATTTCCAAAGGTATATTATTCCAAACAATTCTGCTGTAATATGTAAACGATGCTTTCATATAATTAGTACGAGGTCTAGTTTGTAAAACAATATCTTTGTGTGCCATTGATCTTAGCATATATACATTATTGTCTGAAACTGTTACTAATTCTGACATATATGATGGAGCCATGCTATTCAACGTCTTGTAAACTAATACTGCTGCGTGGTATTTACATCTATCCGAGAAGTTTAGCCATTTTAGTTCTTTAAATAGATTTGTTGATGAATCTCGTTTAGATTTACCAAGTATGATTTTTGCAATTCGTTTTTGTAAGTTATTTATTTTATTCACATATGAATTGGTTCCCTTGCCCCAGACCAAGCAGCCGTAATCAAAATTTGGCAGAATATATGCATTGTAAAACATTCGTTTTGTATCAGGTGTGAGGAAATATATTATATTTTTTAGAAGTGCATTTTCTTATTCAGATTTTTACAAACATAATCGATTTGCACATGCCAGTTTAGTGTATTATCTATATACAAACCTAATAACTTTTGCACAACAACATTAACTATTTGAACATCATTAATACAAAGTTCAAGATTCCCAGTTTTTTTAATTTATTTGCAGACCCTATTAACATGCATTTAGTCTTGGAAGGATGCAATGACATATTATTTAGTTGACACCACTTATTAACAGAATTTAAATGATGTTGTAATTTATTTTGAATATCCGTCAACTGATATCCAGATTCATAAAGTGTTGAGTCATCTGCATATAGATCTATATTTAATGTTGGATGCATAACTGCAATATCATTTATGTATAAAATAAAAAGCAAGGGTCCCAGTATGGAACCCTGGGGTACCCCAGATGTAACAGTGAGTTTTTGCGATTTAATTTTGCCAATCTTTACAATTTGGTTTCTATTTTCAAGATATGATTTAAACAAATTCAATGCTATTTCAGAAAAATGATACAGTTTCAATTTATAAAGAAGAATTTCATGATCAACTAAATCGAAAGCTTTTCTCAAATCCAAAAATATCGCACCAACTAGTTTACCACTGTCAACATCTTTAAGCCAAGTATCTATAAGTCTTATTAGAGCAGTGTTACATGAATGGTGTTTTCTAAATCCAGATTGTGTTTTGTGTATGACATCGGTTTTCTCAAAGTACAACTGTACCTGTGTCGCTATATGCCTTTCAAAGATTTTTGATATAGTTGGGAGTATTGAAATGGGGCGGTAATTATTGGTAATTATGTCCACATGCTCTATCCACCTGCTCATTTCTTATATGAATAAATAGGTAAATCCACCTACCCATATACTTACACAGGTCCATATCTACCTGCATTGTAAAGAAAAAAAGGAGGTAGTCATCACGCAGTTGATAGCTGTAGTCAATTCACTTTGAAGTAGAATGACTGGAGATGTGATTGATTGTTTGCAGGACTACAACTCGATGGTGAAGCTGGTGGAAGACCTCGCCGGCCTGCCCAATGACAAGATCGCGGCCACCATCGCAGTACAGAACCTGTATGCCTTTGCCCTCAACCGACGAAACAAGGATGGCGACAGAGATAAAGCCCTTACGGTTATACTTAAGGTAGGGGACTACATATCCTACTGTGTTTTAAAAAAAAAATAATCTTAAGATTTAGGAACACAAGTTAAGAATTGAATAATACAATTTTTTTCAGCAAAGTCAATGTTATAATTAATTAGGATTTAAAACTGATATATTGTTATCACTTTCATTGTTTCTTTTATGTATTAAAAGCTACCATAATGGCACCTGTACCTGGATCCACTGTATGTTTTGCCTCATTCCAGGTGATAGGGATGTCTGACAACCCAGTGCCAGATCAGCTGTGTCTTGCTGGCCGCATTTACAAGGACAAGTTTGTTGAGAGTGATTACCAGGACAGGCAGGCTCTTGAGGAAGCCATAAAATGGTGAGGCTGTTAATACATCCATGTGTTAATCAAAGTACTGGGGTGCTTGACGAAAGCGCCCTGTAGCAAATTCCTACACATGAGTTTGTTACAAGAAAGCACCACATTATTTTTCATTGCTGTGTTGCAATTTTTGTTAATGTTGGCAATTACTCAAGATGTTCAAGAAAACACCACTGATGTAGGTAAAATCATATAAGTAGACAAATGTAAATAAATGAAATGATTACTTCAAAATGATTTAATGAGAAAGAAATGGGAAAACGAACAGAATTTTTTCTTTTTTTATCAAAGGGACTTAATTCGCATAACTCACTGAGAAATTCGAGTTTACATGATTGAGTTATATAGGCAGTGGAAAATCGGGATAAACAGTGAATATCAATTGAACGTTGTTAATGAATTAAATGTTTCAATATTTTACAAAAACAATGTAGTATGTTTCTGTTTTAAAATAATAATTAAGGAAAGTGCACACTGCAAAGTAGCATCATTGTCACTGTCAAAGCATTTCAAATGTGTGAAGTTGTGGAAAACACTCTCTGCCTTTGATTAGAAAAAACATACCAATAGAACAAACTACTGCTTTTTAATTATTTCATTCAGACAAAGTTAGTGTCCTTTCCATGGAAAAAGGGTTTTTCATCGAAAATTTACGGGTTATAGAATGGCAAAAACCGGGTTGGCGGGCGTTTGGGCGGGCGGGTGTCCGGGTGGGCGGGCGTTAACAATTCTGCATTCAAGTTTTCATTTTATGTAATAAAATCAAGAGTTTTTATCAAATGGTTATCAAACTTGGTCAGACTATTTGTCGGCATGTTATCTTGAATATATATGAGTATGGGTAATCTCCGGTCAAAAACTATGTCATTAGGTCAAATCTTTAGAAGAAATATTTCACGGTAATAAATTCAGCAATTTTTATCCAATCTTAATGAAACATGGTCCGAATGCTTGTCTGCATTATATTTTGCATGTTTTTAGCTCTACTGGCCAAAGGCCAGAAGAGCTTATGCGATGGTAATGTGTACGTAGTATGTGCATCCGCGCTGTCGTGCGGTCATGCGTCCGTGCGGTCTTGCGTTCGTGCGTCTGTAAACAATTGCTTGTGAACACGATACAGTCTTCAGTTTTGATTGTATCTTGATGAAACTTGTACAGTATCTAGATATCCATTACGGCTCGGTTCCTTTCGAAAACCAGCAAGATCCGCCCATGAATGCCTAGATTATGGGCCTTGATAGTTTAAAAAAAAAATGCTATTGTGTAATCAATTGCTTGATGCATGCCTAGATTATGAGCTTTAAAGTATAAAAAAAAAGTATGTGCGTCTGTAAACAATTGCTTGTGAACATGATTCAGTCTTCAGTTTTGATTGTATCTCGATGGAACTTGTACAGTATTTAGATATCCGTTAAAGCTCGGTTCCTTTCGAAAACCAGCCAGATCCATCCATGCATGCCTAGATTATGGGTCTTGAAAAGTATTAAAAAATACTATTTTTAGCTAAGTCTATTTTTAGCCAAGTCTACATGAGCAAAGTCTATTTTTAGCCAAGTTTACATGTAAAGTCACAATTGCTTGTAAATGTTTGTTCAAATTATGCCCCTGGGGTCATAACTGGCCATGCCCAGGGTTCACAGGTTTGGTATACTTAAATTGGTAAATGATAAAAACCTTTTTGCAGATCCTTGCTATTTTGAACAAGGCTTTATTTAGTGGTCCACTAACATGGTTATTCAAATTATGCCACTTGGGTCAAAACTGGCACTGCCCCGGGGGTCACAAGTTTCCTAGAGACTTATTTAAGAAATATTTTTAAAATCTTCTTGTTTCAAACCACAAGGCCCATACCTTTGATATTTGTTGTGGAGCATCATATGA
This sequence comes from Mya arenaria, assembly GCF_026914265.1. Classification (NCBI taxonomy): domain Eukaryota; kingdom Metazoa; phylum Mollusca; class Bivalvia; order Myida; family Myidae; genus Mya; species Mya arenaria. The sequence goes on from NC_069127.1 coordinate 45,775,835, forward strand.
TGACCGTCTAGCAAAATATTTGAAATTATGCCCCTTGGGCAAAAGCTGGCCCCACCTTTTTTGACTTACTTTTAAATTTTTAAAGCTACAGCAATGAAATTTTGACCATGTGCACAGTTTTGCAAACGAGCATCAATGTTGTCCTCGGATGTTTCTGACCAACTTTTTATACGCCCATCTTACGATGGCCGTATCATGGGAACACCCATGGCGGGCGGGCGGCGGGCAGGCGGCGGGCGGGCGGCGGGCGGGCAGGCGGCTCCACAATGTTGTCCGCTCTCTAACTTGAACATTTCTCATCCAATTTCCACCAAACTTCATGAAAGTGTTTGTTGGTGAAATATCTAGGTCAAGTTCGATAACCAGCCAAATCGCTATAGGCACTCCAGAGTTAGGGCCCCCTGAATTTGTCAAAATTGGACATTTTAGCTTTGTCCGCTCTCTAACTTGATCATTTCTCATCCAATTTCCACCAAACGTCATGAAAGTGTTTGTTGGTGAAATATCTCGGTCAAGTTCAATAACCAGCCAAATCGCTTTAGGCACTCCAGAGTTATGGCCCCCTGAATTTGTCAAAATTGTCCATTTTAGCTTTGTCCGCTCTCTAACTTGAACATTTCTCATCCAATTTCCACCAAACTTCATGAAAGTGTTTGTTGGTGAAATATCTAGGTCAAGTTCGATAACCAGCCAAATCGCTTTAGGCACTCCAGAGTTATGGCCCCCTGAATTTGTCAAAATTGGCCATTTTAGCTTTGTCCGCTCTCTAACTTGATCATTTCTCATCCAATTTCCACCAAACGTCATGAAAGTGTTTGTTGGTGAAATATCTCGGTCAAGTTCAATAACCAGCCAAATCGCTTTAGGCACTCCAGAGTTATGGCCCCCTGAATTTGTCAAAATTGTCCATTTTAGCTTTGTCCGCTCTCTAACTTGAACATTTCTCATCCAATTTCCACCAAACTTCATGAAAGTGTTTGTTGGTGAAATATCTAGGTCAAGTTCGATAACCAGCCTAATCGCTTTAGGCACTCCAGAGTTATGGCCCCCTGAATTTATCAAAATTGGCCATTTTAGCTTTGTCTACTCTCAAACTTGAACAGTTTTATCAGAATTTCACCAAACTTGCTACTATAAATGTTTGTTGGTATATATTCTTGGCAAAGTTCTATAACCAGCCAGGCTCTTCAGGATTATGGCCCTTGAATTGGTCAAAATTTGCCATTTTTGCTTTGTCCACTGTCTAATTTGAACAGTTATCATCTGATCTTCACCAAACTTGCTGAAAATATTTGTTGGTAAAATAAATCGGTCAAGTATGATAATCAGCCAAATGCCCCGAAGCACTTCAGGATTACTGCCCTTGCCATTTAAGCTTTGTCTACTCTCTAACTTGAACAATTCTCATCTGACCTTCACCAAATCCAAGAAATTATTGATGGGCGTATTTTGTGAGTGTCACTCTTGTTTATTTTTAAAGCCGCAGAAATGAAATTTTGACCATGAGTACAGTTTTGAAAGCAAATATTTTTTACCCTCAGATTACCTTTACTTGGCACATTTTAAAATAGTCATGCAACTAATCTGCTTACAACACTTTCTGTCCTCAGATGTTGAACATGCAGCGTTTTTTTTAGCTTACCCAAACACAAAAAGTAAACTATATATTTGTTGCCTATTACTCATACATACATGCTCTGGATTGAAAATGACCACAAGAGCCATGCCAGTAGAGCATATAGGCCCTCTTGGGCCTCTTGTTTTTCATATCTTGATGAAACTTGGTCAGAATATTTGTCTGCATAATACCTTGCTTGTTTTTTTATATCGGTCATCCCTGATCAAATTCTAGGTCACTAGGTCAAATCTTAAGAAAGTCTTTCCACGTCATAAATTCAACAATTTTTGTCAACTCTTCATGAAACTTGGTCAGAATATTTGTCTGCCTCATATTTTGAAAGTTCATTAATATGGGTCATCCACGGTCAAAACTAGGTCACAAGGTCAAATCTTAGGAAAAAGAATTCCACGGTGTTAAAAATTCATTAATTTTTGTCAAATGATTATTTGTATGAACGATATCTCCGATAAGTTTGAAAGTTCATTAATATGGGTCATCCCCGGTCAAAACTAGGTCACAAGGTCAAATCTTAGGAGAAAGAATTCCACGGTGTTAAAAATTCATTAATTTTTGTCAAATGATTATTTGTATGAACGATATCTCCGATAAGTATAAATATGGTCTTTTTGGTTAAAAATACTAGGTCACTAGCTAAAATCCTAGGTTTGCAAAATTGCATCGTCAAATAAAAACTCCGGCTTTAATGCGGCATTGCCGCATTGACGTCTTGTTACCATTTTTTATTCACCAATTTTTACACCTACATCCTATCTAGGGATGATACATACATCATACACGGTATAATAAGGTAATCGTTACATGAGTTTTGCCGCAGTTATCAATGGTTATTTATTACGCCTAATATACTGTTCTCCAAATTAACACCTGCAAAGGATTAGATTATTAACACAATGATTGAAAAGTGCCATATGTGTCGGCTGCACATCTAATGTTACATTTTGTGATGTCAGAGCACAAGTTGTGTAGAGTTAAAAGGCCCATGGCTATGTATTGTATTTTAATTGGTCAGTCTAATACTATGATTCCATTTTGCTCCAGACTGGTTAACCAACTTCTGTGTTTACCATGTTTGCAGCTAAAGAAAGTGTTCACTACAAATATGAATGAACTTTGGGTGTATGAAAGTAAGAAACAAAAAAAAATAATTGAACAATGTCTGAACTTGAAGAATAAGGAGAGCTATATTACTCACCCTGGCTTTGGTGTCAGCATCTCACCTTGGTTAAGGTTTTGCATGTAAGTCATTATCTCAGTAAATACATCATTTATTGCGTTGAAACTTTGGATATGTATTCCCAACTATCTTACATACTCAGGGTTCTCAATAAGTTTTGGTTGAACCGTCTCAAATAGTAATGTAAACGACCAGCTTCTACTTATTCTACTTAAAATTCATTTAGTTTTCCAAATTTGAACCGGCCCAGTTGCCATTTGAACTGTCCATTTTGGCCAGCAGCCGGTTCTTATTGAGAACACTGTACATACTAAATCAATGAAGTTAGATAACACTTATTTGAATATAATGCAAATAAAAGGCCTTTGTTATTTGACTTAGAAATTCTGGTTAAGGTTTTACGTGCAAGCACACATAGGTTAATATCTCAGCAACTACTTGATGTATTGCATTGAGACTTTCTACAATGGTACTCAACCGTCCAACCTACTAAATTAACCAAGTCAGATAACTGTAGTTTGCATTTAATGCAAATAATTGGCCTTTATTATTCCACTTAGCAATTCTGGTTAAGGTTTTGCATGTTAAGCACACATAGGATAATATCTCAGCAACTACTTGATGTATTGCATTGAGACTTTATACAAAGGTATTCAACCACCCAACCTACTTGAAAAGCCATGTAAGATAGCTGTATTTTGCAAATAATGGCCCTTTATTATTAGATTTAAAACTTCTGGTTAAAATTTTGCCTGTAACCACATGTATGTTAACATCTCAGCACATCATGTATTGCATTGAAATCTAATTTAACAGTGAAAAGCGGCCGAATAGTCGAGCAGGCTGTCTCTGTGACAGCTCTTGTTTTTGTTTTTGTTAATTGGAAAGGATATGGGACTTGATGTTTTAGAGATGGAACTGCTATGTTTCAGGTACAAGAAAGGGTTTGAGATCCAGCCTAATGAATATGCTGGCATCAACCTGGCCACTCTTATGGTCATCTCAGGGAAGGAGTTTGACACTTGTAACGAGCTCAAGAGAATCGGTACCCTTTTTATATGCCCATTATATAAAAAACAGGATGTATTATAGTTTTACATGTAGCATGCAGATGGCGTCAAGTGTGTTGTTTGTTCAAGCATCACCAATCTTGGTCAGAAAGTGTATTAGCATAATATCTTGGACAAGTTTGATAACCAGCCACACTGCTCTAGTCACTTTAGAGTTATGGCTCTTAAATTATAGAAATTATCTAAAATTGGTTTTGTCTGTTGAATAACCTTAGAAGCCTTTGTCCAATTACCACCAAATTTGGTCAGAATATGCATTGGCATATTCAGACAAGTTTGATAACCAGCCATATTGCTCTTTAAGTATAAAAATTATACCTCAAATAAGTATAAAAAATTATACCTCAAATCGGTCTTGTCGGATCAATAACTTGAAGCCTTTGTCCAATCACCCCCAAATTTAGTCAGAATGTGTATGGGTATGATATCTCAAACTATTTCAATTACCAGACATATCTCTCTAGTCACTCAAGAGTAATTCATTAATTATAGAAATTACCTTAAATTGGTCTTGTCCACTAAATTTCTTTAGTAAGCCTTTATCCTTTTTTCATCAAATTTGGTCAGAATGTGTATTGGCATAATATCCTTGACAAGTTTGAAAACATGCCATATTGCTGTAGTCGCTAGAGAGTTATTGGCACTCTTAATGTTTATAGTATTGCTAGTATGCAGCAAGAAATGGAAATATATTGAGCCCTTTTAACTAGAAAAAAAATGTCATATAAAATATTTCATATCCTTATAAACAAATTAAATGTGCTTAACCAACTGTAGGTCTATTAAAGCAGTAAGTCCAAATTTATTTTAGTTTGTGTGAATTCTTCACATGGTAGGTCTGAAGCTGAATAACCTGATAGGGAAGAAGGGTAGCTTGCAGAACCTGACAGACTACTGGGATGTGGCCACCTTCTTCGAGATCTCTGTGCTGGCCCAGGACTACAGCAAGGCCATACAGGCGGCTGAGGTCATGTTTAAACTTGAGCCACCTTACTGGTGTGTAGAATTTCAAATCTTATGGAGTAATTATGGTGCTTTAAATTTGTAACCTTGTTTTTAACCCAAAACCAGGTTATTAGAAGCGGGATGTTCTTGGGCGCACCGGCAGTCTTCAAATTGTTTTCTGCCAAATAACTTGAGCTAGCATTGATGGATAGTAATGAAAGCTGGTGTGTAAGTAGCTAATGTGAAGCTCTGGCTTGGGATTTCTTTTGAGGGGGTTAAGGTTAAGGTCAAGGTTGCTGTTACGAAAAATAGAAGAACGGTTTCTGCCCAATACCTGAAGAAAGAATTGAGAAATAATGATGAAAATGAATGTGTAGGTAGCTTATGTGAATAGCTAGCTGTTGTAATTGTTTTTAATGGAGTCAAGGTCACTATTACTAAAAATAGAAACTTGATTTCTATTCAATGACTTTCGTTTAAATTGACTGAAAGTGATGAATCAGTGTGAATATAGCTTTTATAGGAATCTGCAGATTGGACTTGCTTTTGAAGGTGGGGAGGAAATTCAAGGTTCTTGATTTGCTGAGTGCAAGAGAAAAACTAATGATAGCATCTTTAATAGAATATGAGTGTGTATTTGTAGAATATGATTTTAAATATGTTGAGACATTTTCTCAAATATTGCTCAATAAACAGTGAATTAACATTGAAATTTGCATTTTATAAAAGCGTTTATAATCAGATTAAATTTTCTGCTTTGTAAAACAAATTGTTTCATTGGTATTCAGTAATGTCGGCTTGCAAAAAAATTAGACATTGTCATACGCAAAAAAGTGGGTAAAAATATTCACACGAGACAAGTATATGAATGTAATTGTGAAACTAAACACTTAAGATACTTAAATAGAGTAATTTCCAGTTACATATCTTTTTGATCAAAGTATAGATAAAAGCTGCTACTTTTTCCTAAAACTCATACAAGAAATTACAAGAAATTAATTGGCTATAATTTCTGATTGCCTGTATTAAAAACCTGGTATCTTCGCATTGCAGCGTTTCTAGTAATTATATGCCAGCAGAAAAAATTACTAATTTTGATGGACTTTTATGTACAGTATTTTAAATGCCTGCCTAAGATTTATACTGCATTTGGCAATTAGGCTTATCTTTGTTTCAGTGTGTTATCAAAATGTAAATTAAATATTGTCAGGGCTGTCTTTCTTTGGACTAAAATTCTGACCCATTCTTCTGCCTAAAATGTATGTATTTTTAGGTATGAAATACCTTATTCAAAGATTATTTAATCATCCATGATACTTAATTAATCAAGTAAGATTAGAAGTATCTTCCATGGCTGAGAGTGTAAGATAGGTTCATCCAGACCCGAGCATAGGGTGTTTTGCAGAAACGAGGTTTACCGAGTTCTGGCAAACACCCTGCGCTAGGGTTGCTATGAACCTATCTTACACATGTGGCTAAGGTAACCTCAGTTAAACAAAATAATTCTTGCTGGAACTCTTTTGTTTGTAGTGAAAATAAATGTGATTGGATATGTGATAAGTCGTGGTTGTCATGGATATGCGCGCAGTGATTCAGATTATGTTAATAATCAATTCGGTCTTTAAATAGTTCTGGGAAGAGGGCAGCATTATTTCTTGAATGGTGCGTGAAAACTTTTTTATGTTGCCGTTTGAAGTGAGAAATAACTAATTAGCACTCTAAATATTACCACAAGACAAGGTTTCCATAATGCTTCAAACGATGGTCTTCAACAAGGGAGATAATTGTGTTGTGATAATAAAAAAGGAGTTTCATATTGGTACTTATTGTATCGTTGCCCGTGGGCAATGTAATAATTTCTAGCATGGTTACCTATTTTGATCTACTATCTGAGGTAGGAGAAAACTATATTTTGCATAAAATGCAAATGATGGCTGTTTATTATTGGAGTTAGGAAATCTGGTGACGTTTTTGTGTTATATGAGTTAACAGTGATCCATGCATGTTTTACCAAAACTTTGCAATCCTTCAATTGAAAAGCTGGAGAATAGTCAGTGCGATGTCTTTGTTATAGCTGTTGTAATATGAAGCAGCAATATTAAGATCTGCTTGACATTTTTCAGTGATTATTCCCTAATGTTACACAGGCCTTAGCCACTTCAACTATTATTTGAAAAAAATCTAAAACATTTTAAACCTAGTGTTTGATTGATGTTATTCTTAACAACCCAGAAATATCATCAGTTTAACAGTGATTGAAAACAGTTAATGTACTTTTACTTGGTACAGCAAGACTTCATATACACATATAGTGAGACAGTTGTTGAATATGTTGGGTTTAATATCTTAACTTTAAACAACCCTAATGATAATATGTAGAAGATATTTTAAACTTTTCCTTAAGCTTGAGGAAGTGTGTTAGTGTGTGTGAATGTGAGCACTTGAACAGAGTCTGGTATGTGTGCAGGTACCTGAAGTCAACACTTGGGAACATTCAGCTGATAAACAAGTTCCGTAAAGAGCCGCTGCAGACTGATGCTTCCCAGCTCTTCAACTTCTGGATGGAGTTCTTCCAGGAGGCAACAAAGACAGAAGTGTCTCCACAGTGGTACCCGGTATGTTATTATTAGGGATGCAAACGAATGTTTGAATATTCGATCAAACGTTGGGTATTAGAATGTCAAAATTGGTATTCGATTATATCGGAAAAAAAGTTCAATAAAGAGAATAAGAACCTTTTGCCTACGACACTGTTGTTGTTGATAAAGTTTGTTTGTCTTGCTTTTACAACGATTGGCCCCTAACGCCAGATGTGTGAATGTAATGACAATACACTTAACATGCGTAAGGGACTTATTGTCGGGTATTATAAAACGTCCCACTACTTTTACAATATCTGGCTAGGAATTGTCTTGGCTGCACATTAAGCTGTGCAACATAGCTCATATCGCTGTGATGATATGAATGCTATGTGCTTCAATAATTGAGTAGCTTTATAATGTGCTTTAAACTGTTTTCCATGTTTCGATACAATGTTCGTGCTTTGAAATGTAAATGTATAGTAAAGCATTTTAGGATATATTTCCTCTATTGTTGCACAATAGATGAGTTGTACAATAGATGAGTCAAATCCACATATATTTTCGTTTTATTATTTTACTAGTTCCCGTATTGGTTTGGGTTTTCCATAGCTATATTTAGTCAATTTAGAGGTCAATCTCAGAACAAGGCTGCACATCCTACAGAAAGACCCTCCATTGACGCAAAACGCTATTTGACTTGCAATCCATCTAATTTCACATTGTTGACAAATATAAAGGCAGCGGAATTGAAATTATTCTATATTGTTATTTGTTTGTTTATAATGTATTGCTTATAATTTTTTCCTGAAAATGGAGAATTTCAAAAACTCATTTGGGGAAATCAGGGTCCGCCGTGCGTACTGGCTACAAAAAAATACGAAATAAAAATACCCCGGCTAATACTTTAGCGATTAACAATAGTAGTTTACTTTATCTTCTAAAATATGTATTTTGGTAATCGAATATTCGAATATTCGATTCAAAGAATTACCGAATATTGGAATATCAAGTTTGCCATTTATTTGCATCCCTAGTTTTATTGAATAATTTATGTGTATCTATCATGTTGGCATATATGCTAATGTACCTGACTGTTTGTTTTCTTGGACCCTTATACAGAAGCATCTTAGGTTCAATTTATTTTATAAAGATAAAACAATAGAACATGTCTAAGTTGCTTCTGTAATACAGCTATAAACTGCTTGAAACTTGGTACAAAGATACATAGCAATGTGAAGTTTTGCACCCTGCAAGAATTTTGACTCTTTATTTCAAAGTTTACTTCCCTTGTTTAATAACCAGGTTTTCACATAGTGAAACCTGGTTATTAGAATGGCGAACGTCGTTGTTCGGGCGGGCGGGCGTCCTGGCGGCTTCAAACTCACCTATGAAACTGAATAACTTTAGTAAGGGTTGACATATCTTAACTAAACTTGGTCACTAGGAAGAGTTTATGGGTACCTTTCATTGGATTGTGTTTGGGGTCCCTAGGGTCAAGGTCACTGTTACTAAAAATAGAAAAACGGTTGAAACTGAATAACTTTAGTTAGTGTTGACATATCGTGACCAAACTTGGTCAATAGGAAGAGTTTATGGATACTTTTCATGGGATTGCGATTGGGGTCCCTAGGTTCAAGGTCAAGGTCACTGTTACTTAAAATAGAGCGTGGCGCTAAATGACTATCTGCGGGCAAATATGTGAGAGTTGCAAATTTTATTTGAACTATGGGAATGGGTGAAGAGCACATAAATAAAAGTGAAAAATGTGCAGACAGCGTTTGTGCCCACACTGGGCGAAGAAACAAACATATCTATATCTTTATGGCGTCTCATGTCATTTTGTTTTTGTAAATGTCACTTCAATCGTCGTTATCCCCCATCCCCACGTATTTAGTGTTACAATGCATGCCCCATTTCAATCGTTTCTAAAGTTTTTTCGTTGCTTTGATTAGATGTCATACGATAGGAAAATACAATACATCATATATATATATATCATTTCCTTTTATTAACATACACATTTTGTTTAGGGAAAATCATTTTTTATGCCCCCGAAGGTGGGCATATTAAAATCGCACCGTCCATCCGTCTGTCTGTCCGCCCGTCCGTCCTTCTGTCCATCCGTGTGTCCAGCTCAATAACTCGTGTCCGGGCTGTAACTTTCCCTTGTATGGACAGATTTTAAAATAACTTGCCACATGTGTTCCACATACCAAGACGACGTGTCGCATGCAAGACCCGTGTCCCTACCTCAAAGGTCAAGGTCACACTTAGTGTTTATTCACAATGGAGTGCTGCATATAAGGACATAGAGTATAGGTTGTCGTGTCCGGGCTGTAACTTTCTCTTGTATGGACATATTTAAAAATAACTTGCCACATGTGTTCCACATACCAAGACGACGTGTCGCGTGCAAGACCTGTGTCCTTACCTCAAAGGTCAAGATCACACTTAGTGTTTATTATGCCCCCCTTCGAAGAAGAGGGGTATATTGCTTTGCACAGGCATGTCAGTCGGTCGGTCGGTCCGTCGGTAGACCAAAGCTTGTCCGAGTGATAACTCAACAATTCCTGGACGTATGGTCATCAAACTTGACATGAAGGTTGGGCCTGACCAGTAGATGACCCCTATTGATTTTAGGGCTCATCGGGTCAAAGGTCAAGGTCACAGTGACCTTTAATGGTAAAATAATTTTAAAGCTTGTCCGAGTGATAACTCAACAATGCCTAGACCTATGGTCATCAAACTTGATATGGAAGTTGGGCCTGACCATTAGATGACCCCTATTGTTTTTGGGGGTCATCGGGCCAAAGGTCAAGGTCACAGTGACCTTGAATGGTAAAAGGATGTCCGAGTGATAACTCGACAATGCCTGCACCCTTGGCCCTCATTCTTGACTTGGAGATTGGGCCTGACCAGTAGCTGACCCCTATTGTTTTTGGGGCTCATCGGGTCAAAGATCAAGGTCATAGTGACATTGAATGGTAAAAGGTTGTCCGAGTGATAACTCAACAATGCCTGCACCCATGGCCCTCATAATTGACTTGGAGGTTGGGCCTGACCAGTAGCTGACCCCTATTGTTTTTGGGGCTCATCGGGTCAAAGGTCAAGTTAACAGTGACCTTGAATGGTAAAAGGTTGTCCGAGTGATAACTCAACAATGCCGGCATCCATGGCCCTCATAATTGAATTGGAGGTTGGGCCTGACCAGTAGCTGACCCCTATTGTTTTTTGGGGTTATCGGGCCAAAGGTCAAGGTCACAGTGACCTTGAATGGTAAAAGGTTGTCCGAGTGATAATTCGACAATGCCTGCACCCATGGCCCTCATAATTGAATTGGAGGTTGGGCCTGACCAGTAGAAGACCCCTATTGTTTTTGGGGGTCATTGGGCCAAAGGTCAAGGTCACAGTCACCTTGTATGGTTAAAGGTTTTCCGTGTGATAACTTGACAATGCCTGCACCCATGGCCCTAAAACTTGACTTGGAGGTTGGGCCTGGCCAGAAGATGGTCCCTATTGATTTTATGGGTTATTGGGCCAAAGGTCAAGGTCACAGTGACCTTGAATGATAAAAGGTTTTCTGAGTGATAACTCAACAATGCCTGCACCCATGGCCCTCAAACTTGACATGGAGGTTGGGCCTGACCAGTAGATGACCCCTATTGATTTTAGGGGTCAAAGGTCAAGGTCACAGTGATCTTGAAACCAAACTCTTCAATTCCGTCAATTCCTGGACCTATGGTCATCAAACTTGACATGAAGGTTGGGCCTGCCCAGTAGATGACCCCTATCGACTTTGGGGGTCATCAGGCCAAGGTCAATGTCACAGTAACCTTTAACGCTAAAAAGTTAACAAATCTTCTCCCACTGATATCTCAACAATGCCTGAACCTATGATCATTAAACTTGACATGGATGTTAAGCCTGACCAGTAGATCACCCTTTTTGATTTTAGGATTCATAGAGCCAAAGGTCAAGGTTACAGTGATCTTGAATGGTAAAAGGTTGTCCGAGTGATAACTCAACAATGCCTGAACCCATGGCCTTCAAACTTGACTTGGATTTGCATCTAACTTGTAGATGACCCCTTATGATTTAAGGGGTCATTGGGTCAAAGGTCAAGGTCACAGTGACCTTGAACGAAAAAGACTTGTCTGTGTGATAACTTGACAATGCCTGCACCCATGGCCCTCGAACTTGACATTTAGGTTTCTAGTGACCAGCTGATGACTGGATTTTGAGTTCATAGAGTAAAAGGTCATGGTCATAACACACTCTATCCTCACACTTTAATGGTCATAATCTTAAAATTGCCTTAACGGCAACAAATCAGCTGTCATTTCGGTCCATGCATATTTCATTCAATTGTCCATATAATCCTGACAACATTGCACTCAGGGGGGGCATAATGTTTGACAAACATCTCTTGTTCACAATGGAGTGCTGCATATAATTTTGAAATAACTTGCCAAATGTGTTCCATATACCAAGACGATGTGTCGCGTGCAAAACCCGTGTCCCTACCTCAAAGGTCAAGGTCACACTTAGTGTTTATTCACAATGGAGTGCTGCATATAAGGACATAGAGTATAGGTTGTCGTGTCCGGGCTGTAACTTTCTCTTGTATGGACAGATTTTAAAATATCTTGCCACATGTGTACCACATACCTAGATGACATGTTGCGTGCAAAACCCGTGTCCCTACCTCAAAGGTCAAGGTCACACTTAGTGTTTATTTACAATGGAGTGCTGCATATAAGGACATAGAGTATAGGTTGTCGTGTCTGGGCTGTAACTTTCCCTTGTATGGACAGATTTTAAAATAACTTGCCACATGTGTTCCACATACCAATACAACGTGTCGCGTGCAAAACCCGTGTCCCTACCTCAAAGGTCAAGGTCACACTTAGTGTTTATTCACAATGGAGTGCTGCATATAAGGACATAGAGTATAGGTTGTCGTGTCCGGGCTGTAACTTTCTCTTGTATGGACAGATTTTAAAATAACTTGCCACATGTGTTCCATGTTCCACGTACCAAGACGACGTGTCGCGTGCAAGACCCATGTCCCTACCTCAAAGGTCAAGGTCACACTTAGTGTTTATTCACAATGGAGTGCTGCATATAAGGACATAGAGTATAGGTTGTCGTGTCCGGGCTGTAACTTTCCCTTGTATGGACAGATTTTAAAATAACTTGCCACATGTGTTCCACATACCAAGACGACATGTCGCCTGCAAGACCCGTGTCCCTACCTCAAAGGTCAAGGTCACACTTAGTGTTTATTCACAATGGAGTGCTGCATATAAGGACATTGAGTATAGGTTGTCGTGTCCGGGCTGTAACTTTCTCTTGTATGGACAGATTTTAAAATAACTTGCCACATGTGTTCCACATACCAAGACCACTTGTCGCGTGCAAGACCCGTGTCCCTACCTCAAAGGTCAAGGTCAGACTTAGTGTTTATTCACAATGGAGTGCTGCATATAAGGACATAGAGTACAGGTTGTCGTGTCCGGGCTGGAACTTTCTCTTGTATGGACAGATTTAAAAATAACTTGCCACATGTGTTCCACATACCAAGACGACGTGTCGCGTGCAAGACCCGTGTCCCTTCCTCAAAGGTCAAGGTCACACTTAGTGTTTATTCACAATGGAGTGCTGCATATAAGGACATAGAGTATAGGTTGTCGTGTCAGGGCTGTTACTTTCCCTTGTATGGACAGATTTTAAAATCACTTGCTACATGTGTTCCACATACGAAGACGACGTGTCATGTGCAAGACCCATGTCCCTTCCTCTAAGGTGAAAGATACACTAAGTGTTTATTCACAAGGGAATTCTGAATATAAGGACATAACAGTGTAGGTTGTCAAGTATGGGTGGTATTTTTTTATGTTCAGAGGCAATTTAAAATAACTTGCCATATGTATTTGACACGTAAAGGTAAGATCAACTTTTCATGTACTGACCTTGTTCGTAGGTCAATGTTACATTCGGGGGCATTCGTCACATACTGTGACAGCTCTTGTTTTAGATTGTGTGAACTAGTCTGTTTTTTATGAATGAGAATAGAATTGTGCTTTTTAAAGTTTATTGATAAATTTAATGCTATTTATGTTTAATGTAAGTACCTGTGTAGAAACAGTACTAGTGCTGTTATGAATGCTTCGTACTCCTTGGATGTTAAACAGGTTTATTCCGAACTACTTTGCTTCGCCAAACGTATGCATGACTCACTGTTGTATCAGGGCATGTGTGCTTATATAAATTGAAAGCCTAATGTCTAAAACTATGCCAAGAATACACCAGAACGAAGCTTTTATGCAAAAATGAAAACATCTCATTAGAAATATAAACGCTTAAAATCATAGAATGAATAGTATTTTGTTATTGTGTAGCAGGTAAATTACAATGTATAGTATTTGAAATGAAGCATTAGCAATGCGAAACCTGAGATACAACTATTTTAACACTAAGACAATAATTATATTTGTTTCTTATCTCATAAAAGTCAAATAAAAAATCACCATTACAAATAAGCGTGCTTCAGGGTCACGTCAGGTTTAAATAACAAATCCTGCAGGTGATGGGACACTTGCGGTCGGTAATAATTTCTGAAACATCATGGGCTAAACTAGAGTGAATATCAATACTGTATGTTATCTTCCTACCAGAGCCTCCATTATCTTGACCCTCATTAATCTGATAAATATAATGATCTAAAATAGTTATATTCTGCTAAAATAAAACGCCGGGATACATAATTACAGCGCAGAAATAGCCGAACAGGCAAAAACTCATACCCGGACTGCAACACGACCAATCCATTTGTATGCTTTTGACGTCATTCTGTTAAACATAGAGCGCATTGAGACAAAAAAATGGGTTAAAACGACATGAATAGAAGTAGTTCTTTGGAGTTTGCGGTCTGCGCATGCGCAGATAGTCTAAAAACTGTTGAAACTAAATAAGTTGAGTTCGTGATGACATATCTTGACTAAACTTGGTGTACAGGAAGAGTTTATAGATACCTTTCATGGGATTGCTTTTGGGGTCCCTAGATTCAAGGTCAAGGTCACTGTTACTAAAAATAGAAAAACATTTGAAACTGAATAACTTTAGTTAGGGTTGACATATCTTGACCAAACTTGATCTATAGGAAGAGTTTATGGATACCTTTTATGGGATTGCATTTGGGGTCCTTATGGTCAAGGTCACTGTTTAAAAATAGAAAAATGGTTAAAACTGAATATCTTTAGTTAGGGTTGACATTTCTTGACCAAATTTGGTCAATAGGAAGAGTTTATGGATACTTTCATCGGATTGGGTTTTGGGGTCCCTAGATTCAAGGTCAAGGTCACTGTTACTAAAAATAAAAAAAACAGTTTAAACTGAATAGTTTTAGTCAGGGTCTACATATCTTGACCAAACCAGGTATAAAGGAAGAGTTTATGGATACCTTTCATGGGATTGCGTTTGTGGTCCCTAGATTCAAGGTCACGGTCACTGTTACTAGAAATAGAAAAACGGTTGAAACTGAATAACTTTAGTTAGGTTTGACATATCTTGACCAAACTTGGTCTATAGAAAGAATATTTGGGTACCTTTTATGAGATTGCGTATAGGTCTCTAGGGTCAACATCAAGGTCACTGTTACTAAAAATAGAAAAACAGTTGAAACTGAATAACTTAAGTTAGGGTTGACATATCTTGACCAAACTTGGTATAAAGGAAGAGTTTATGGAGAACTTTCATTGGATTGTGTTTGGGGTCCCTAGGATCAAGGTCAATGTAACCAAAAAAAGAAGAATGGTTGAAACTGAATAACTTCTTGGGTTTGCTTTGGGTTCCCTAGGGTCAATGTCAAGGTCACTGTTACTAGAAATAGAAAAACGCTTGAAACTGAATAACTTTAGTTAGGGTTCACATATCTTGACCAAACTTGGTCTATAGGAAGAGTTTATGGATACCTTTTATGGGATTGCAATTTGGGTCCCTAGGGTTAATGTCAAGGTCACTGTTACTAAAAATAGAAAAACGGTTGAAACTGAAAAACTTTAGTTAGGGTTGACATATCTCTACCAAACTTGGTCTATTGGAAGAGTTTATGGATACCTTTAATTGGATTGCATTTGGGGTCCCTAGAGTCAAAGTCACTGTTACTAAAAATAGAAAAACAGTTCAAACTGAATGACTTTAGTTAGGGTTGACATATCTTGACCCAACTTGGTATAAAGGAAGAGTTTATGGATACCTTTTATGTGATTGTGTTTGGGGTCCCTATGGTCAAGGTCACTGTTACTAAAAATAGAAAAACAGATACAGGCTGAAGTCCTTCTGTAAATCATTGAAAACCTGGTTTCGTCGCATTGTGGCATTTCTTGTATTATAATGAAATGCTGCATATATGCACATATATGTCATAACCGGGCTGTAATTTTGTCATGTATATGACAGATTTACAACAAAACTTGGCTCAAGTGTTTGGCATATAAAGATTGTGTGTGGTATGCAAGATTTACATGCATACATCAAAGGTCAGTGTTTGATCTTTAACTTTTCATGTACTGACCTTGTCCATAGGTCATTGTCACATTTGGGGGCATTTGTCACATACTGTGACAGCTCGTTTTTCATGAAATAGACAAAATTCAAGTTCAGTTTCTTTTTTATGCAAAGATGTACCAATGAGTAGAGCTCTGTGATTGTGGTGTTTCAGGTGCTGATCCTTGAGCCCACTAAAGTGTTTGTACCCAGCTACCTCCAGGTGAATCAAGATGAAGACAGCAAGGTATGGCTTTAATTCAAATGAAAGCAATATAAGGCTTTAATGCAGGTGGTAGCAAGGTTAGACTATTGAGGTGTGATAAACATAAGACTGTAATGCAGGTGGAAGCAAGAAAAAATTGTGGTATCAAGGTTAAGCTGTAATGCAGGTGAAAGCAAGATAAGGCTGAAATTCAGGTGTTAGCAAGGGTAGGTTGTAATGCAGGAGGTAGCAAGGTTAGCATGTAATGCAGGTGATATCATGGGTAGGTTGTAATGCACGTGGTATCAAGATAAGGATGCAATTTAGGTTGCCACAAGGTAAGGCTGCAATGCTGGTGGTATCAAGGTTAAGCTGTAATGCTGATTGTATCAATGTCAGGCTGTAATGCAGGTGGTATCAGTGTTAAGCTGTAATGAAGGTGGTATCAAGGTTAGGCTGTAATGCAGGTGGTATCGATGTAAGGCTGTAATGCAAGTGGTATCAAGGTTAAGCTGTGATGCAGGTGGTATCAATGTAAGGCTGTAATGCAGGTTGTATCAAGGTAAAGCTGTGATGCAGGTGGTATCAATGTAAGGCTGTAATGCAGGTTGTATCAAGGTGAGGCTGTAATACAGGTGGTATCAAGGTTAGGCTGTAATGCAGGTGATATCAAGGCTAGGCTGTAATGCTGGTGGTATCAAGGGTTAGCCTATAATGCAGGCGGTATCAATGTAAGGCTGTAATGCAGGTTGTATCAAGGTGAGGCTGTGATGCAGGTGATGTCAAGGCTAGGCTGTAATGCTGGTGGTATCAAGGTTAAGCTGTAATACAGGTGGTATCAATGTAAGGCTGTAATGCAGGTTGTATCAAGGTTAGGCTGTGATGCAGGTGGTATCAATGTAAGGCTGTAATGCAGGTTGTATCAAGGTGAGGCTGTAATACAGGTGGTATCAAGGTTAGGCTGTAATGCAGGTGATATCAAGGCTAGGCTGTAATGCTGGTGGTATCAAGGGTTAGCCTATAATGCAGGCGGTATCAATGTAAGGCTGTAATGCAGTAGGTATCAAGGTTAGGCTGTAATGCATTTGGTGGCAAATTTAGGCTGTAATGCAGGTGGTATCAAGGTTAGGCTGTTATGCAGGTGGTATCGATGGTTAGGCTGCAATACTGATGGTATCAACAATTAGGGTGTACTGCAGGTGATCAGAAAGTAAGGATGCAATGCTGTAATGCAGGTGGTATCAATGTAAGGTTGTAATGCAGGTGGTATCAATGTAAGGCTTTAATGCAGGTGGTATCAAGATTAGGCTGTAGTGCATTTGGTGGCAAAGTTAGGCTGTAATGCACGTGGTATCAAGGTTAGGCTGTAATGCACGTTGTATCAAGGTTAGGCTGTAATGCAGGTAGTATCAATGGTTAGTCTGCAATACTGATGGTATCAATAATAAGTCTGTACAGGTGATCAGAAAGTAAGGATGCAATGCTGTTAATATCAAGGCTAGGATGCAATGCAGGTGGACACAAGGTTAGGATGCAATGCTGGTGATATCAAGGTTAGACTCTGATGCAGGTAGTATCAAGGGTTAGGCTGTAAAGCATTTTGTATCAAGGTGACGCTGTGATGCAGGTAGGTCAAAGTTAGGCTATAATGCAGGTGGTATCAAGGGTCTGCTGCAGTGCTGATGGTACCAAGGGTAAGATTGTA